>NC_058374.1:130892812-131218750 GCF_018350175.1 Felis catus
TCTGCCCACTGGCTCTGGGGACCCTGAGGACGGCGTCACGGCCTCTGGCTACGTCACCACCGCAGACCTGGCACTTCCCTGGCCCCCGGGGCTGCCATCTGCCTCCAAGGTCCACCCCCTGGACCTGCCCTCAGACCGGAACCACGGCCTCAGTCTTGAACCGGCCCGTAGGCTCTGTAGCGTCCCAGCCCCCACGAAGCCAGAAATCGAGGGCTATGTGGACATCCCTCTGACCCCAGGCCAGCCCCCCAAGTCCCCTCTGGGCAGTCCTGCCCCTCCTGCAGCCAGCAGCCCCATCCTGAGCCCAGGGGAGGTGGCCCCCAGCCCCCCACAGCCCGAGGGGCTCCTGGTCCTGCAGCAAGTGGGCGACTACTGCTTCCTGCCTGGCCTGGGACCTGGCCTTCTCTCACCCTCTTCCCCAGGACCCTGTCCTGAGATCGGGGACCACGACCACATGTTCCAGGCCAAGAAGGCCCTGCGCCCCGCCATTCCCCAGGTGCCGGCCGTCAGGCATTTCAAAGCCCTAAAACAGCAGGACTACTTGTCGCTGCCCCCCTGGGATGTCAGCAGGCCTGCGGAGGTGTGCTGAGCCACCCCAGATCCCGGGGCGGGGGGGGGGGGGTCCACCCTCCCTCCCGCCACCTCCCGGCCCCTCCCACAGTCCCTTCCACAAAGCCCAGGAGAAGCTTCCATGTTGGAACAGATGACCCGGAAGCTAGTCGACCTCCTACCTTCTCACTTGACCTTTGGCCAAGGAATTCTGCCCCCACCGCCTCCCGATCTCTCTCTCAGGCACACACACACACGCGCGCACACACACACACACACACACACACATTTTTCTGTCCTGTTAACTTCATCTTAAGCTCCAGACTGTTAACGCTCTCTCTATACTCATTCCGTTTGCCCACTTTTTTTTTTCCCCCAGATTTCCTTGCTTTTGCCACTGTCTTCTTTCTTTTTCCACTGACTTATCATTCGAGTGAGCTTGAGGTCCGAGCTAAGCCCATCCTGAGAGGGCACGTCTCGGTCAGAGCCTGTTCTGACGTTGACATGTCCAGTTGTGTTAAGGACTTGTGTCTGCAGCCTGGCCCTGGTAGGCGCGAATGCATTTCCCCCATGGGGAGGGAAGAGACCCCCCCCACCCCGTGAGGGTCCTGGGGGAGGGGTGAGGTGGGGAAGAGCAGTATAGGACCCGCCTGCTTATGGCTGGCACTGCGGCCCCAGGCACTGTGGCAAAATACCAGCACTGATGACTGTCACACCAAGCCATGGGGCAAGAGGAGAGTTGTTCTGAGCCCGTGGGAGCCCCTGCTGGGCCCACCGCTATGACTGGGGAGGTCGGGATGCAGGCCCCTGCCTCGAGTAGAGGCCACCCGCCCAAGTGAGGAATGTCCCAGCTGCCTGCTGGCCACAGCAGTCTCCCTTCTACACCCGGGCTGGTGGGGCCTGCAGAAATTCAGAAGCAGAGGGGAGTCCTGAACCCACATACACTCTAGAAATGTTGGGAAAAACTGTTCAGCAAAGGAAAAAAAGGAAAACGATCAAAGCCTTGTACACTTTGGGGCTTCTAGTCAACGTGGCCCTCCTGCCCTCCCTCCAGAAAGACCTTACAGTCCCCACCCCCGCTGGCCATGGACGAGGGGCTTTTGATCTATGTCTGGGCCTCCATGGAGGATTATGGCTTCTTAAAAATCTGTGCCTTTCTGATACGCAAAAACAAAAAAAGGCATTAAATCATTTAAATTTGCATTATTTGGTAGCTCTCAGGTTGCACGTTTTCGTATTTCTTGGGCACTCCTATTTTGTTTTACGGGGCTAGCCCACTTAGGACTTTGCTCTGTTGGGGGTTCATCCTTATCTGATTAAGTTTTTAAAACTGTTTACCTGCGATCTTTCACGGACGGTGCACATTTTTTTTTCCCCCTAGTTTGTAGTGTGTCTTTTCGTTTCGTATGTGAGGCCCGTAGACGTACACGATGTCGACTTTTCCGCATTTCGGGTTAGAGTCGCCGGCTCCACTTTTGACGTCAAATTTACAAAAGGCTTCGCCACTTCGAAATCACGTTTGTCCTAATTTATATTTTCACCAGTACTTTCTGAGTTTCAAGCTTTTCGCGTCAAATCGTAATGACTTTGGAGTGGATGCGTGTGAAGGGGAGAACTGCCTGTATGTTTGCACCAAACGAGTGGCCTGGGTGTTTTTCCATCGTTTGCCGAAACACCCGTTCTTCGCCCATCCGACCGAAATGCTACTTTTATGATCTAGAAGGTGCCTGAGACACTTGGAACGTTCTAGCTTCATAATGTTTTTTAAACAAGCGGCCAACCCGCTGTCCTTGTAACCTTTGTTCCCAAATCCCTGTTCATCACAAAAGTGTTTGTGGTCAGGGGGAAAGGAATTCTAAACAGCGTATATAATTCACCAATGGTGAAATTAACAACAAGACTTCAGGATATTCTAACGCGGAATCCTGTGCTACAGATGAACAAGGCAGTCAGGCCTGCGTGGGTTAGAAAGAAGTCCAAGATGTGAATTTCGAGATGTGCAGATACTGTTAGCTGAAAAAAAAAATTGCAATAAAATGTGTTCGCTGTAAACCAAAACCCTTCGCTCGTGCGTATGTGTTGGAATTGTCAGGCAAGGGGTGCGGTTTGAAACCACAGTTGCATTAACGAGGGTAAATTCGGTGAAACAGAAGGGCCGTGGGTCTTTGAGACACCACAGCGAGTTTGGGGACAGTGTAGACAGACCAGGAATGCAGTGCCAGCAGGGTGGAGGTCCTCGGACAGCCCCGGAGGGAGCTGGGCTCTAAGCCGAGACCTTCTGTCCCCAGAATTGTTACGAGCCAGCCCGGAGGGGAGAGACCTCCCGGCTACTTATCCTAATAAACTCCGTGAGGGGCGCCAGGCTGGCTCAGTGGGCAAAGTGTCCGTCTCTTCGTTTCGCCTCAGGTCACGATCTCATGGTTTGTGGGTTCGAGCCCCACATCAGGCTCCGTGTTGACAGCGCGGAGCCTGCTTGGGATTCTCTCTCTCCCTCTCTCCCTGCCCCTCCCCTGCTTTCTCTCTCTCTCTCTCTTTCTCTCTCTCTCTCAAAAATAAATAAATAAACATTAAAAAAAAAAAAAACATTTAAACTCCAGGAAGTGGATTCGAGGTGCAATCCATTTACCGCTCTGGAGTGGGTGACTCTCTAACCCAACTTCATCGCCCTCCCATTTGCCTGGCTGGCTTTCGAAGTCTCTCTCAGTTTCTCTCTGAGAAAGTGCAGTCCTGGTTTCGGTGGGGTTGGGATCAGGCGGGGAGCTGCCCCATATCAGAACACGCAGCGTCCTTGGTAGAATATGACATGTCAGGAAGGGGAACCGGATGGAAAGGGGGGAAAGGATTGAGCGTTTGAACCCTTGGGCAGGACACAGAGATGGAGCCATCCCCATGCAGGAAAGCCAACCTGGGGTCTCCTTATAGTCGAGCAGGTGCATGGAGGTGAGTCCGGGTGGATTCACAGATAACGAGCTCACAATAGATGCTGAGCCAAAAGAATGATGGTTGGAAACAGGACCCGATGTGTCGCAGGAAGGGGCCATGATCTGTTCGCTGGGCCCCAAGGCTAGAGTGCAAACTTGGACCGTTGGGTGGCCGCCCTCTCCCCAGGAAGCCCTCAATGGGACCAGAGCCGAGCTTGAGAGCTCCCACCTTGACTGGGCCTCCACCTGGCTGTGTCACCCTGGGGTGCCTCTTGCTGTCTTTAGCCTCACTTTGAAGCCTCCCAGGCTGTAAAATGTGGGGACCAGATGGCATCTGCCAGTCTGTGCCCCGAGACTGGCCTGGAGTTCCCTCCTGCCCTCGCCGCTCTGCTGACATTCCACAGAAGCAGAGCCCAGGGTCCTGAGGGCCCCCAGGGTCCGAGTCGAGCATTGCCGTGCTAGAACAAGTTTCTGGGATCCAAGAAGAAACTGAAAAGCTATTCACCAGAAGCCGAACCTCACTACAACTTTATTATTATAAATGTGAGTCTCCAAGCTTTAAATGCTAGGCACTAACAACAGGCCCTCAACACTGCTGATGTCAGGTCACTCTGGGTGTCCCCTCTGACGCCCCATGATCCTCAACACACATTCCTGTTCAACCAGCCGTTCGGAGGTGACCCTGACCTTCCGGTGCACGGGAGAACATAGGTCAGGTCAAAGTTCCTGGCAATCTGTTTCCAAAAAGAACTCCGTACTCAGGATTGATGGGTTAGGCTTATCCTGAAAGCCTCATCTGCAACTTCTGGGCCGGCGCCCCGGGGCCGTGGTTTCCGCAAGATTTTTGTTTCAATCTTAGCCTCCAAAGACTCGAAACGACCGACCGAGGAGTAGCATCCTAAGGGATTCGCATCAAGCCTCCTGTGTTGAGAGTGAAAGAATAGAACCAGCTCTGCCTGGAGTCCCTGTAATCCCAGCTCTCCGTCCTCCCCGCTCTCTTCTTCCCCTTTACGTCGTCTGCCTCAAAGGCACCCACTCGTGCTGCATTTTGAACTGCACCCTCTGGGAAATCTGGGCATGGCGGAAGTTGGCATTTTGCTTCTAATTCGCTCTCCCAAGATGTGAGCAAATCTCCAACAGGTTCTTTGCTTGAAGGATCTGTGGCCTAAAAGGAATTCAAAAATGAAACCGCATCCTTCAAAGAGATTCTGTCCTGTGTGAGGAATGCTAATACTCTCGAATTTCTACAGAGATTAGAATTGTCATATAACGAAATCTCTATTTTCCGCCTTTTTCTGTTATTTAAATCTAATAAGCTCTATCTGTAATAGTCCTCCTGAAATTATCAAGCAAACACGCTGTCTTTTCTTTTTTAATTTTTTTAAATGTTTTTATTTATTTTTGAGACAGAGAGAGACAGAGCATGAACAGGGGAGGGGCAGAGAGAGAGGGAGACACAGAATCGGAAGCAGGCTCCAGGCTCTGAGCTGTCAGCACAGAGCCCGACGTGGGGCTCGAACTCACGGACCGCGAGATCATGACCTGAGCCGAAGTCGGACGCTTAACCGACCGAGCCACCCAGGCGCCCCTGACTCTCGATTTCAGCTCAGGTCTCATGATCTCATGGTTCGCGAGATTGAGCCCACATTGGGTTCTACGCTGACAGCGTGGAGCCTGCTTGGGATTCTCTCTCTCTCTCTCTCTCTCTCTCTCTCTCTCTCAAAAATAAATAAACATTTAAAAAAAGAGAGAGAGAGAGAGAAAATGAATGCCGTGGCCAGTTGTTTCCAAAGATGATGGCCACTGTCCCTCCCAGCCGCATGCCCCTCTGGGTTGTGACTTTGTGGAACCTCTTATTAAGAGGTGGGAGGTATTTCTTCTCCCCTGGGACTTGGGTCAGCCAGGAGAATGCAGCCGAGTGAGGCGTGGGAAGGGCAGGGGGGCCAGGGCTGGAGCTTGCTGGCTCCCCCGGTCAGCCCACGGGCAAGCAGCCCAGGCTATCCAGCCATCGAGGTCTTGTGGGGACAGGAGGCCTGGAGGACGAGAGGCCACGCGGAGGAGAAGGAGGCGTCCCTGTGACACCAGCGCGGCCATCCCCGGCGTTCCTGCCCCAGCCCAGCTCCCAGCTAACTGCCGCCACAGGGACGTCCCCCCTCGGCTTCGTGGAGCAGAACCACCCACCCGACGGTGACAGCTGCTGACAAGTGCTTGCTGCTTTCGGGCACAAACACGGGTGGTTTGTTCCAGGCCGAGGGGCCGCGGGTTCTTCAGACACATCGCTTTGCTGGGTGGAGGGGAAGTCAGCTCTGGGGCGGTCACATGGTTGGTCACACCTAAGCAATGCTGGAACCTTCTCCGCAGGGCCTCTCCAGGCCCAACCTCAGGGCACCCTTGTTTCTCACGATGGGACCCTCTTAGGACACCAGCGCCCCCCGCCCCGTATCCCCCAGCCCATGGCGGATCCCCTGTTCGTCTGGTCTGCTTCCTCAGACCTGAAGACACAGTCGACTCTCTTCCACCTTCGAAACCGTGCCCGCCCTCACCCAGCCGGGGCCACTTTCCTCCTGCAGCCACGCTTTGCCCAAGAGCCCACTTCCTGTCGCCACAGTCCGGCTCCCGCCCACCACGCCCCAGCATCATCTCTCGCCAGCGTCACCCGGGGACCTCGCGTCGCTGGCCAGCCTGCCCCCGGACTCACTTTGATCCTCAGACGCGGCAGCCGGACTCGGCCTGTCCCGCAGCCGTAGACACCTCTCCCTCTCTTCCACCTCTCAGCTCCCCAGCGCCCCCTCCGACTGGCCGTCCTCGGTCCTCCCTACGGCGCGGGGTTGTGCTCCCCTTTCGCAGCCCCCTCCCGCGTCGTGCTCGTCTCCGGGTTCTCGGGCCTTCCCACATCTCTTATCTCTCCCACGTGTTCCTCCAGATCACTTCCCTCCTCCAAACCCCACAGCCCCGGAGCCAGCTGCCTACAGGACATCTCCCCCTAAGGCGTTCCAGAGACGCCTCGAAGTTAGCATCCCTCAGCCCGGCCCCCCGACGCCCTTTAACTCGAGGCCTTGCCCACGGCCACAGGCTCCGCTAAGGCCAGAGAAGAGCAGGACACCTGACAACGCGTGGGCAGGGATGGCCGGAGCCCCAAATGGGGAGCCAGACAGGAGGCCCCGCCACCCCTCCCCCAAGCCACATGCCTTTCATCAAGGGGCAGAGGGGTCACGGGGCAGAGGGGACACGGGGACCCAAACGGTGGTCACGGGAAGGGAAGACCTCATACACTCGTTCCGCTCAAAGGCAGATGAGAAGACAGAGGGAGGGGTCGGTCGGGCTCGGAAGACTGACAACCTCCCTCTCCGGTGGGGGGACTGCGCTTATGAAAACCAACCCCGCGGGAGCCCGTGACTGGAACCGTACCTGGACCCGGGGCAGGGGAGCTGGCTTTGCAGTCACGCGGCGGGGAGGGCGGCGGCTCCCGCTCTGTACAGAGCCGTGTGGCCCTGAACAAGTCACTTGACCCCTTCTGAGTCTCAATGTCTCATCCGTAAAATGGGAACATTCCTAGCTGTTGCCCTACCTCATAATGCGGCGGTGAGGATTCAGTGAGATGAGGGTACTCACACGGCCCAGAGGCCTTGGGCTGTTTCTGCAGATGTGGGGCAACCTTGAAGGCAAGGAGAAGCCCAGGGAAGAAAGGGCTTTCGTGTCTGTACACCCTAGGGGGTGTGGTGGGAGCCTGGGGAAGAGGTCCTGAGTTGGGGTCTGGAAGCCTAAGCCTGTCCTTGAACGTGGTGCTTAGGAGCGGCCAGGGCTGGGGACCCAAGGAGGGAGCTGTGCTACCCCAGACCCCCAGCCTCGCCTGCCCAGGACAAGGGTTCACCTGTCACCTGTGCCTGGAGGCTTCCGTGGCGACGGTCCGGTTCCCAAGTGGGGTCCCGCCTCCCCAAATAGACCAGCAAACCCTCACCCAGTGGGCCAGATGGAGACGTACCTCCCCAAACCCCTCCACCCTGAGCTGGGAATGAAGGGGTAAGAGCCACGCCATCACCTTGAAACAGAGTTGGGCAGTAGAGATTGCCAGTAAGGCTCTGACAGTCCTTCGGCATATATTTATGCAACCCTCCCACCTTCATGTAAAAGAGACAGCCCAGGAGGCAGAGTGAAAACCGGGACCTGATACACCTGGTTTATGAATAAATGGCTATAGTCCAATTTATTTCTTGCCCCCGGCTTGCTGGAATACTGCATCAGCTTTAACCGGATGCGATGAACTGAGCGTGACATTTGCTTGGTGTCCTCACTGATGACGAGTTACATAAAACCCTTCACGTTGTGTTCATTTTACTCCTGCGTGATTTTATCCTCCTTTTTAAAAAAAAAAATTTTTTTTTAACGTTTATTCATTTTTGAGAAGCAGACAGAGACAGAGGGCGGGCCGGGGAGGGGCGGAGAGAGGGGGAGACCCAGAATCCGAGGCAGGCTCCAGGCTCCGAGCTGTCGTCACAGGGCCCGACGCGGGGCTCGAACTCACGAACCGCGAGATCGTGACCCGAGCCGAAGTCGCACGCCCAGCCGACTGAGCCAGCCAGGCGCCCCAATTTTATCCCCTTTTAAGATGAAAAGGCTGTTAAATGGAGGACCACACATAGAAAAAGAGTGATGCGACTTGCGGCATCGAGGCAAAGGCCCCCAAAGTCGGTCACGCCCAGGGAAGTGGTCCAGGCATCACACTGATGGGCTTTTACCCCGGCTGGGGGTCCACTATGCCCGCCACAGCCCTCAACCCAGAGCCCCTCCCTCCTCGGGAGCCTCGAAAAGACCCGGCAGTGGGTCAGCGTTGGCTCTTCCGTCAGGAAGGAGACAGTTGGGGTGACAGGTGTGCCCACTGCCTTGATCGTGGGGATCGGGCAGGCCAGGACCTGACGGCTCCCTACATCTTGGACCCACTCGACGCCCCCACGTCCACACCAAACCCCAACCCCTTATCTCCCCAGGCCCCTCTTCGCCTGGGGCAGCCCTGAGGTCCAATCAACCCCCCCTCTAATCTCTCAAGCCACACGCTTAGCATTTCCTGTGCCTCATTCAAAACTATTAACTCCAAAAAATCAAATTACATCAAGGAGAGGGAGCAGTCAGAGTCTGGACTCACCACAGTCCAGGGAAAGCTGGGTTCTCACGCTGGCCCCCCAGGTCTACGAGTCTGAAACTAGGAATTTGGGGTGCAGAGGCTGGGCACCCCGTGGGGCCAGGATAAGTCCCTGCCATGGTGGTGATCTGGGCGGGGGGGTTGGGCGCCGTTTCCAGGATGGGGAAGGAGCTCGCCTTGGCCTCAGGCTTCCTCCCATCCCTCTGCCAGCTCCCCGCCAACCAGGGCCAACCCCCAGGCTCCCCGCGACCATGCAGGGCCCCAGCTCAGGCCACCTTCTCCGAGCCTGGCGCTCCACACCCGCCTCTCCCGCCTCCTCCGTCGGCGCCTCTGCTCACCATCCCTGGATCACAAGCAGCAACATGCCCTGAGCCACATTCACAGTATCTGTCTGTCCAGGTCCCTCTCGTGCTCAGTGGTGACCTGTCTGTCTCCTGCTCCTGGGTCCACCTGTCCCCTGACTGAGCCACCTGGGTCCCTCCCCGACTGCCCGGCTGGAGGCTGAGATCCATCCTGAGCCCCAGAACCAGCCCTGGCCCAAAGCAGGGGCGATGCACAGGGACACGGCAGTTCCCGGTGTCCGTGAGCATCTGTTTTCATCCCGGGGTCCTGTCTTCTTCCTGAGATCTAGGGCCACCTTGTGTCAGCCCGCGACGGCTGAACTCCTGCCTTCTTCCCCACGCCGGAACCTCTGTTCTAAAAACCTCCAGAGACAGACCTGTCTTGTTCTGCCCCTTCCCAGCTCCCAAATGCCCTTCCTGTCCCACACCCCGCGCGCTGGATGTGGGACCCCCTTCCTACCAGAGACCTCCCCTCGGTGCCCCCAACTCACCAGTGGACACACGTCCTCCCCCTCTGTTGCTGTTCGCTGCTTAGCCTCCAACCCCTGTGTGTGCGGTTTCGAGACACTGAGTTTTCATCGATATCAATGAGCGAAGGGGGGTGGGGGGAACCAAGAAAAGAAGAATATTAACCTTTTATTTTTAAATCAACAATTTTTACCACCCACATCATTTTATATTTTTGAAAAGGTCTTTTTAATACAAAGGAAGTAGAGGGGCGCCTGGGTGGCTCAGTCGGTTGAGCATCCGGCTTCGGCTCAGGGCTCGATCTCTCGGTCTGTGAGCTCGAGCCCCGCGTCGGGCTCTGTGCTGACAGCTTGGAGCCTGGAGCCTGTTTCGGATTCTGTGTCTCCCTCTCTCTCTGCCCCTCCCCCGCTCATGCTCTGTCTCTCTCTCTCTGTCAAAAATAAATAAACATTAAAAAAAAATTTTTTTAAATACAAAGGAAGTAAATATGTTTCTCATCGCCGATAACAGGATGGTCCGTTTCCACAAGACAGGTGGCCCTTACATTTCCCTCATTTTCTGTGGGTCTCTTATTCCAGCAAAGGACAGCAGAAAACTTCATCCTGGACCAATCCTGGTTGCTACAATGACTTTGGGAACCTGCCTTGGCCACCACAGTGTTCTGTATCCTGGCCTGATAAGTTTTTGACTGAGAGGTAGGGACCCACTCTAGCCACAGTCACAAATGAAAACTGCTAGTGTCACTCCCGAGAGGTCTTACAGAGCGGTGTTTATCTCGGTGACTTCACGGGCGTGATCCATATCTGGCCGTCGCTCCCTGGGCCCAGAGCATCTGTTTCCGGGGGCCCCGAAGCTGACCGGACTCCAGGAAGTCAGATCCGATTTATGGAAGTAACAGAAGCATGTCAGTTTGTCGTGAGCAAGCCCAGAGGCAAACTAGACCGAGTGCTGAGCTGGACCGTCCGGCTCACCCACAGTCCGTGGAAACCTTGCTGGACGGCCACTTAATAACAGCAGGATGTCACGCCACACGGTGAGGGGCTGGGCAGCCAGGTGTGGGTGGCACCAGGCTCTGATCGGGACAAGGGCTGGTTGCTCCGTGACCAGAGGCAGGCAGACAACACCACCCCCGCCCCCCCCCGGCCAGGATGTGCCTTTGCAAAGAGGGCTGGAGGCCAAGGTGGGCAGCCTCTGTTGTTCCTGGGTGCCGTGGGGCTGGCCGTGGTTGGGAACGCCTGCCCTCTCTGGACTTTGATTCTTGGTGATCTCCATGAACTAGCAGCAGTTACCCAACACCAAAAAACTGGGGTCGAGCAAAGAATGTTCCTCCTCATTTCCCATTTGTTATGTTGCCAGGCACGATTCAGGCACCCCGGCGCCATGCCCAGTCTTCTGCTCGAAGGTGGGGTTCTCCAACCTCTGGGGAAGCCTGGCTTTACACCCCTTCTCCTGGGGATGGTGGCAGCACCAGTGGGATTCGCCCGTGTCCCGGGAGACCCCCCGCGACAGCCAGATGGAGCAGCTCTCGGGGCCCGTGTGACAGGCAATCACAAGCTCCTTTTGTCTCACTTGGGTAATGATGCAATCACTTTTCTCTAATTCTTAAGGGACACATATGCATATCTAACGAGCAAGCAGGCGGGATTCCAAGCACAGAGGGTTTTAAACATAATTTTGAGAGAGCAGCTCTGACCAGGGAACCCATAGATATGATGGCATGCCTCCTTATTAGAGATGAGCAAGCTTTCCTTGGAAGGATGTGGAGCCCTGGGCAGGGGCTGCTTAAGAAAAGCAGACAACAGTTGAAAGAAGGACAGAAGGAGAAAAAGGAAGGGAGAGAGGGGGAGAGATTGGCCTCTTCCCTCCAGAAGAGAATGTCTTGATACTTTGGTATCCTGAGGTCTTAGGTTCCATGTAGAGGTTTCCCAGGAGAACCTGATAATGACCCACCAGGGTGGAATGTTAATGTGGATAAAGTCATGGCTAGCACTCTTTTCGCTTCCAGATTAGAGAACTCTTCATCACTCCCCTTGTCTCGACTAAACCCTAGACCGGCTTCTTCTTGACTCTAGGCTCTCGCCTCCCTTTCCTTAGAGAGTTTTCTCTAGAAAACATGGAAATTCTTTCTCTGCCCCTTTGAGATATATGTAGATCTTTTTAAAAAGACTCCAGTTTTACAGCATAGAACTGTCTTTCTTAAGGGCCTGGGAGATTTTATGCCTTGAAGGGTAATCATCAAGGAAGATGGCGTCTCACTCTCACCATCTCTGTTGAAGGTCGGAGCCTACCTTGGGCGGGCGCCTTGCTCTGAGTTGTAATACCACTTCCTGCCATCAAGATAGAAGCAAGTCTGCCTTTCCTTTGGGTAAAGCCAATTGGCAAGCACAGATGCCCTAATGGTCTCCCTCTCCCACCAGCACTAATACACAGCTCCCCCCAACCACCACTGCTCTTGGTTCAGTAGAGTCCAGTGCTGACTCAGTGTTAGTCTCTCCTCCCTATTACAACAATCTTGAATAAAGTCGCCCGTGTTTGTCCAACTTAGCCTGGTACAATTTTTGCTTTGACAATTCCCAGCTTGCTGACGTGGGAGCCACAGTGGTGGGACAGTCCCTCGGAACCCCAAACCCACCAGGGAGACGATGGCCCTGGATTATGGGCTGACTTCTAGTGTCACAGGACTCACTTGGGTCCCTGCTTTAATTTTTCGTGCTGATTGATTTCTGATGGGCACTGTCACTGCTTTATTGGAATGAATTCTGCTCGGTCAGATATTCCTTTAAAACATTTCTATACCTGATGTGCCGATATCTTATTGATGATTTTGTGTCTGCATTTATAAGTGAGGCTAGGGGCGCCTGGGTGGCGCAGTCGGTTGAGCGTCCGACTTCGGCCAGGTCATGATCTCGCGGTCCGTGAGTTCGAGCCCCGTGTCGGGCTCTGGGCTGATGGCTTGGAGCCTGGAGCCTGTTTCCGATTCTGTGTCTCCCTCTCTCTCTGCCCCTCCCCCGTTCATGCTCTGTCTCTCTCTGTCCCAAAAATAAATAAACGTTGAAAAAAAAATTTTTTTTTTTAAATAAGTGAGGCTAATCTACAGATCTCTTTTTGTGCTGGCTTTATCAGATTCCGGGGACATGGAAGAAAAAGTTTTAAAGGATAGTAATGAACAAGCATGGCTTTAAACTTTGGATTTCAATATAAAAAAAGCTGTCAAATAGCACGTAGTTTAAAATTCTGTGGCAGGAGAAAGGGAATGAAGGGATGCCTCCCTTAATGCTGCAATCATCCACTGAGGCTCCATAGTCTCTGAATTTCGTGCTTCTTTAAGAAATTTGCTGAGCCTGCGGTTGAATCCTTTATGCCTACCGACATAATTTTTGAATCATCATCAATTTTCAGGAATTATATAATTTAGCCTGAGCAATGTTTCACCAGCATCAGAAACAGTGAAATTATTCAGAGGGGCTGAATATGAAGAACAAAGAGTAAACGAACATGCTTATTGGCATCAGAGGCTCTCATTTGTTCCTGGGAGGCAGGACTGAGTTCAGGGAGAGCAAAAATGGCTTTGAGGGTTTTTCCTTGGTTTTAAACCCTGGCCTGCCAGCCTGTTCTTGATTAACGGTTAACAGACCTGCATTCTGAAAAGGATCTTCCCCCATCCAAGGTGTGGTGTCCAAAGTGGGGCTTGTATGGTCTCTCCCCACATTTTAAGAATGTGATAGTTTCTCCGAATGAATGGGGACGCGTTCGTTCTATCTTTGCCCCTTCCTCCAGGATCAGCTAAATAACATAAGGATCAACCATTGCTTACAAGTGACTTGCCTTAAAAGAACTTAAAAACGCAAATGAACTTGGGTGTTGAAGTGTCTGGGCTGATGGGTTTATACGTGGTTCATTATTAAGTGTGCTTTTCCCTTTTTTTCTACCATGATTATGGTTTTTAGTATCTTACCATTTAAAAGGAGATGTTGGTTTTTGAAAAATACTTTTTTGAGAGAGAGACAGAGAGACAGAGAGACAGAGAGAGAGAGAGAGAGAGAGAGAGAATCTTAAGCAGGCTCCACCCTCAGCACTGAACCCAACACGGGGCTTGATCCCACAACCCTGAGATCATGACCTGAAGCGAAATCAAGAGCTGGACGCTCAAGGGGCGCCTGGGTGGCTCAGTCGGTTCAGCGTCTGACTTCGGCTCAGGTCATGATCTCACAGTTCATGGGTTCGAGCCCCGCACTGGCTCTGTGCCGACAGCTCAGAGCCTGGAGGCTGTTTCTGATTCTGTATCTCCCTCCCTCTGTCTGTCCCTCCCCTGCTTGTGTTCTCTCTCTCTCTCTCAAAAGTAAATACATAGACATTAAAAAAAAAAAAAAAACTAAAAAAAAAAAAAGAGAGAGTTGGATGTTCAATTGACGGAGCCACCCAGGTGCCTCAAAAATACGTTTGTTCCCTGCATGACACCTGGCATTCATGTCTCAAGCATCTGTGTCCAGAGCAAAAGCTGTGTCTGTCTTCTGCGGCAGAGTATTAACGTTTTCTGCTTCTGCAACAGAGTATGAATTCAAGCATCTAGTGAACACGAGCATCAGAAAGATTTTTCTCTTTTCTCCTTTCCACTAGCATTTCTATTTCTCCTTGAATTGGTTGTGGTATATTTTATTTTTCAAAAATTGTTTTTTTATGTTTATTTTTGAGACAGAGAGAAACAGAGCAGAGTGGGGGAGGGGCAGAGAGAGAGGGAGACACAGAATCCAAAGCAGGCTCCAGGCTGTGGGCTGTAGGCACAGTGCCCGACACGGGGCTCAAACCCATGAACCGTGAGATCATGACCTGAGCCCAAAGTCGGACGCTTAACAGACTGAGCCACCCAAGCGCCGTTGGTTGTGGCATATTTTACACGATAGCTGTGCCTTTCAGCGAGATTTTCCAAACTATTGGCATAAATTTGCACATAATATTTCTTATAATTCTATTAATTTTCTCTCTATCTATCCCCATGATGGCATCTACTTTTCTCATTTGGACATTAGATGCTGGTGTTTTCTCTTTTAAAAACGTGAAATGGGCAAGATCAGCACGAAAGCTTCTAAACACTCGGGATAAAATGATTGATATAATCTTTATGTAATACATGAAATCCTTCATATCCTCAGTGCAAAATGTTGTCTAAGACGGAAGCCGAAAGAGTCCTAGTTACGACTTCATCCACATTAACATTCCATCTTGTGGATCATTTCCAGGTTTTCTTGGGAAAACTCTCTGCATGGAACCTAAGAAGACTGCATGATACCGAAGTATCAGGACTCTGTTCTTCTGGTGGGAAGAGGTGAATCCTTCTTCCTTCCAAGGCAAGACAGTTGGTTCCCGGACGTATTTTGAAACAGAACTATAGTTGTGTTGGTTGCGTTATTAACTTACCTCCATGCTGGGTTTTGATCCCTACTTATGTTTTAAGATTTTTTTATAGGTTATTTTCATAATCGGACGCTCAACTGACCGAGCCACCCAGGCGCCCCTTTCCCCAGTTTTCCCCAGTTTTAAGAAGAAATAATTGACACACTTCACCGTGTAAGTTTAAGGTGAACGACAGGATGGCTTGATTTACACATAGCGTGAAACGATCACCATGGTAGCAGGGTCGGCGAACACCCATTTCTTATACAGACACAATAAGAAGGAAGAAGGAAAGAAACAAGGGGGGAAATTCTC
Organism: Felis catus; assembly: GCF_018350175.1. Classification (NCBI taxonomy): domain Eukaryota; kingdom Metazoa; phylum Chordata; class Mammalia; order Carnivora; family Felidae; genus Felis; species Felis catus. The sequence continues at coordinate 130,907,935 of NC_058374.1, forward strand.
CTTGTGATGAGAACTCTTAGGATCTCCTCTCTTAACTTTCTTATACCGCTCACGGTTAGGAGAAGCATACACATATAGAAACAGCAAGTAAGCAGAATTCCAACCACGGAGAGTCTCTTGAAACATCATTTTGAGAAAACAACTGTGAGCAACTTGCAGACAGGATGTAACAACTCCTTCTTTGGAAATGAGCAAGCTTTTCCTGGAAGAACGTGAAGCCCGTGGCGTCCGCCGCTTAAGAAAAACAGACAACGGCTAAAGAAAGAAAAGCAAAGGAAGGAGGGAAGGAAAGAAGGAAGGGTTGCAGAACTCAGACGTGCAGGAAGCCAATAGCTGAAACACCTGTTCTGAAGCAAAGAAAGCTTTATTACCCGAAGGGCTGTCCAGTGAGAAGCTGCCTTGCCCTGTTAAACCGAGGGACAGCTTATGTATGTTTGGGGAAGGTGGTGAATACTCAAGAGGAGGGTTTCTTGAAACTCCGGTGGGGGGGCTTGAAATAGTCTGGAGGTAAGTATTCTTCCAGACAGTGAGGCGCTATTGGGGACCTGCTAGGATCCAATAGATCAAGACAAATGTTACAGCCCTGTCCCCATTAGGTTTCTACCAGCAGTGGGCAAACAAAGTAAGGGTAAAAAGGCAAAGTTAATAATTGATCATGCATGAGGGTAGGAGGGCACATAAAACATAATTAAGTAGGGGGGCGCCTGGGTGGCTCAGGCAGATGGGCATCCGACTTCGGCTCAGGTCATGATCTCAGGGTTCATGGGTTCGAGCCCCGCGTCAGGCTCTGTGCTGACAGTTCGGAGCCTGGAGGCCACTTCTGATTCTGTGTCTCCCCTTCTCTCTGCCTCTCCCCTGCTCATGCTGTCTCTCTCGCTCTCTCAAAAATAAATAAACTTAAAAAAAAATTTTTTTTAAACTGGGGAAAAAAAACAAAGGAAGTTCTGACGTCATTATCTCAAGTGAGATGGCAGAAACTTGTGATTGCCTGTCACATGGGGCCTGGGAACCGCGCCATCTGGCTGTCTCAGGGGGTCTCCTGGGCCCACCCCAGGTGCTGCCATCATCCCAAGGAGAAGGGGTACAAAGTCAGGCTCTAAGACTGCCCCGGATATTGAAGAACTCCCCCTTAGAGCAGCGGACAGGGGACAGTCTGGGGATGTCTGGCTTATGACAGCATTATTTGTTATCTCATGGTCTCGGAGTCAGACCAGATATGGCTCAGCCAGACCCTCCAGCTCAGGCAAGGTCACAGTCAAGCGTCAGCTGGGGTCACAGTCACCTTAAGATTCAACCGAGCCAGGATTTCCTTCAAAGTCACTCAGAGGTTGCTGGTGGAATTCAGCTCCCCGCGGACTGTTGGACCCAGAGCCCCCATTCCTGCCGGACTATCGGCCAGAACCCGGCCACCCGGCCACCTATTCGTTTCTTAGCCGGCTTCACCAAAGTTATCAAGTTGAGAGAGAACTAGAGAGAGCCGGTGGGAGGAAGTCGCAGCCTTTTATCACCTAATCTCGGAAGGGACAGCCCATCCACTTGTGCAGTGTTCTGTGGGTGGGAAGCAAGTCCCCAGGCCCCGCCCAGCCTCCGGGGGAGGGGGTCACACAAGGTCAGGAACAGCAGGAGGCAGGCATCCCGGGAACCATTTTAGAAGGCCGCCTCCCGCCAGAGTCTGGAATAGAACCAGGCGTATGTGGGGAGTGACTATAAGACAATGGATGTCATTTCATATCCTAGTGAAAAGACCGATTGTACACACACACACACACACATACACAAATTGTTGAGATGGTCAGCTCTCATTTGGAAGTTAGGTTCCCTGCCTCAGCAGCCGCAAAAATAATTTCCAAATCGGCTAAAAATCTAAAAATATGGAACCCCATGAAAATACTAGAAGAAAATACAGACAACTGTTTTTATTTTTATTTTTTTTAATTTTTAATCTTTACTTATCTTTTTGAGAGAGAGCACGCGCAAGAGGGTCAGAGAGAGAGGGAGACCCAGAATCGGAAGCAGGCTCCAGGCTCTGAGCTGTCCGCCCGGAGCCCGACGCGGGGCTCGAACTCACGAACCCCGAGATCATGACCTGAGCTGAAGTCAGACGCTTCACCGACCGGGCCACCTGGGCAACTGTTTTTATAACCTCCGATGGGGATGTCCTTCTAAATATGACTGGTGTGTCCACTTCACGAGGGAAGGGAATCCGTGTGGGGGTGTTATATGATTGTATCCCAGTGCTAGAAACTCTCTCCGAGGTTGCGAATGGTTAAATAATGCTTGTTGAGAAAAGGCTGAAGGAAAAAAAAAACCCAAACCCTAAGAGAAAACAGCTTTGGGCCAGTTTTGCCCCAACGCGATCGTGTGTCGTGGGGGAGGACCCCGAGAAGGAAGTTAAAACAAAACCAAAAAGCAAAGGCAGCATGAAGAATCCGGACAAGTGGAGAGCAAAACGTTAGCCTCGCGAAGGACCGGAAGCTGGTCAATAACGCAAATGGAAAAACTTCTGATGACACACGGTAGGTAGAACGGGAGGTCTAGTCGTCTCTTTCCCTGAACCCAGACTCTGTACCGCGTGAACAGATCCCTGGGGAAGTTGGGGCTTCAGGTGTCCCCAGGGAACTGGAGGCCCCCGTGGGCTCCCCTGAACCCGTTTCTTCCCCAGGGAAAAAGACAGAGCGAATGGAGGGAGATGACGGGGAGAGGGGTTAGGATTCCTCTCCTCCCTGGACATCAGGGAGTGTATATGTGTGAGCGAGATGTGTGTGAGACAGCGAGTGAGTGTGCGAGTGAGTGTGAGGGGACAAGAGCGAGTGTGTGAGCATGAGAGTGAATTAGAGTGTGCGAGAGAGTGACGGTAAGTGTGTGAGTGAAGATGAGTGTGCCTGAGTGGATGAGTGTGGGTGTGAGTGTGTCAGTGGATGAGAGCGGGTGTGTGAGAGAGTGGGTGTGCGTGTGTGTGTTGGGAGAGGGGGGATCCCCCTTCCCGATGTTCCACGATAGATGTGGCCCACAAAAGATCACAATTACGTTATCGAAAGGATCCCCACAAAACAATAAAGGAGCAATATAAAATTAACAAGGAAAAACATCAGGGAGCCCAAGTGGCTCCGTTGGTTAAGCGTCTGACTCCTGACTTCCTGCTCAGGTCACGATCTCACGGTTTCTGAGTTCGAGCCCTGCACCGGGCTCTGTATCGACAATGCGGAACTTGCTTGGGATTCTATCTCCCTCTCTCTCTGCCCTTCCCTACCTCGCTCTCTCTCTCTCTCACTCTCTCAAAATAAATAAATAAGGTTAAAAATGTCTTAATAAAAGAATACAAAATAAATTTTAAGACAAAAGGGAAAAAAATCTAGGAGGGCCCAGCTGGCTCAGTGGGTAGAGCGAATGACTCTTGATCTCAGGGATCTGAATTCGAGCCCTGAGTTGCGCGTAGAGATTACTTAAAAATAAAATCTTGGGGCATCTGGGTGGTGCAGTCGGTTAAGCGTCCGAGTTCAGCCAGGTCATGATCTTGCGGTCCGCGAGTTCAAGCCCCGCGTCGGGCTCTGGGCTGATGGCTCAGAGCCTGGAGCCTGTTTCCGATTCTGTGTCTCCCTCTCTCTCTGCCCCTCCCCCGTTCATGCTCTGTCTCTCTCTGTTGCAAAAATAAAAATAAAAACGTTGGAAAAAAAATTAAAAAAAAAATAAAATCTTTTTTTTTTAAGGGCAAAAATCTAGAAGACAATAGATGAGCAGGCAACTTACAGAAGAAATACAAAAGGCTGATAAAAACGTAGCAGATCGAGAGGTTTTTTGTTTTTTTTTTTTCCCCTGCCTCCACCTTCTTTCCTTGACCACCTCACTGCTGGAGAGGAAAAGATTTGCAGCCAATCAAAGAATATCTTTAGCAAAGGCACGCCTGGGTGGCTCAGTCAGTTAAGCATCAGACTTTGGCTCAGGTCACGGTCTCGTAGTTCGTGGGTTTGAGCCCCGCATCGGGCTCTGTGCTGATGGCTCAGAATGTGGAGCCTGCTTCGGAGTCTGTGTCTCCCTCTCTCTCTGCCCCTCCCCTGCTCTCACTCTCTCTCTTTCTCTCTCTCTCTCTCAAAAATAAATAAAACATTTAAAAAAAAAACTTGAAAAAAAAAAAGATTATCTTTAGCATAAAAGCACACGAAGTTATGCTATGGTAGGTATTCAGTACGAGCAAGCTTTCCGGGGTCCAGTCAGGAAAACGGAACCCAAAATATGCATTTTGAGCGTGAAAGATTAAATACAAGAATTGGAGGCTTTTATACTTTATGCAAGAGCAGAGACAGCGATGGTCACAGAAGCTATAACCAAAGATCCCAGCCTCAAACACCAAGGGGATGGCTTCTGAGAGTTCTCCCGGAAACTGTGACTCACATCTGCTTCCAAAGAGCAAGGCCTTGTCTTCAATCTCGTGTGGCTCAGGGGCAAACGTTAATCCTGGACCCCACCCCCCTCCCGAGAAAGGGATTCTGGGAGTTGTAGTTCCTGACCTCTCTAGCCGGAGAAAGACACCTCAGTGGCATTGGAGGTGACGCCAAGGTGATTCAGACGGCCGGGCACAGTCCGCCTGGGTCCACACATATCCTTTTTACCCGTGTTTCACTTCCAAAAACAGGCAGTGAGGACGTCATGCCTCCACGTACCAGGAGCCAACGGTCTGTCGATCCAACGGAGCCGCGCTCACTCTCCCCCCCAAAGTCCCATTTATCCCGGATCCTTTCTTAGCTCAGTCACAACTCCCTTAAATATCCAATCACATAAATGCGGGATCAAAAATACTTTGTGTTAGACAGAGAGGAGCGGAAAAAGGAAAGATTTTTTTTTTTAAAGAAAAAAACACTTCCAAGAGCAAGGCAACAGTGTTTTAAGAGCCGCCTCCCCCTGAAAGAGGCAAGTGTTTCGTTGGAACTGAAGCTGTCTCTGGGGAATCCCTTAAAAAGAAATGCATGTCAATCAAAACTGACTTGCATTTGTGCCTGCAGGTGCGTCAGAACACTGTCTTAGTATTTCCATGAGCAATAAAATGAAGTATCGTTTCCTTTAAAAAGGGGGGAGGGGGGACTGAAACACGGCTGCACAGTCCTCCTTTCTGCAACTGGCCATGTGAGCATCACGGGAATTAGTAATGTCTGTTTGCTTTTCCATCACTCATTCTGTGTTTTCCTTGCTCTCGGCCAGCCCTTTGGGCACACAGTTCTTCACCTAGCAGGGTGACCCCAAGCCATTCTCTCTCCCTCTCTTTTTTTAATTTTTTAACGTTTATTTATTATTGAGAGACAGAGAGAAGGGGAGACACAGAATCCGAAGCAGGCTCCAGGCTCTGAGCCGTCAGCCCAGAGCCCGACGCGGGGCTCGAACTCACAGACCGTGAGATCGTGACCGGAGCCGAAGTCGGACACTTCACCGACTGAGCCACCCTGGGCGTGTAACATTGGGGGGCATTGCGGACAATACCCTGGGTCCCTCCTCTTCCGGTCTGCATTGTGTGATAACAATCTTCTTCCCCCTGATATCACCACCAATCACTCCGAAGGGACAGTGCCTGCCTTCTTGCCTGTGGGTTCAGTTGGTATGAGATTCCCCCCGAAAGGCCAGGTGGCAGTCTCCGCTTCCGGGTCGACAGAACCCCTGTTTGATTTCCCGTTAGAACCATTCTTCTCCTGGGAACTACAATCTCTAAGCCAGCAAAGCCCAACGTTGCAGGGACAGGAACGGAATTTGGGGGCCAGTACGACAGGGCAGCCCCAACTGTAGCCTTGTTTCTGGAGCAGGTAACCTTCAGAATGTCTGGGTACCTCCCTTTCCCCAGCGCACAGTGCCTGTGGAGAAGGCAAGGAAAAGCTCTCACCATATGCATTTTTGGCAATGTGGCAGAGTCCTTCCTCGAGGGGCTCTGGGTCCGTGAGCTGGCTCGCTTCTAGGAACTGGCCAAAGGAGCAGGACCTCCTAGAGACGTGGCCCACGTGCCATCTCTGTCCGCTGAGAATTTTGTCGCTTATGCAGACGAAAACCCTGAGAGTCGCCCAGCTGTATCAGTCCTAAGTGCACCGTGACCCATTAACTCCTGCTAAAGATCGCTTAGGCCACGCCATGCTCTTTCATGTTTCATCTCCGCTTCCCATCGTGCTGACCACAGCCACCTTTCAAGTTCTTTCTCTCGGCCTCCACTGCACCTGAGTCCCACCGTCCCTCCCCGCCCCCACCCCTACTGAATGCAGGGAGCGTATCTCCTCCAAGACGGCATCTTCCACTGTGGTCCCCGGCCTGCAGAGAAGAACCACTACGGAGCCTTTCAAGGAGGCTGGGGTCCCTCTCACCACCGAAGCAGGAATGACATTTCCAGGGGTCTCTACAGCACGTGGTTTGTTTGATGGAAAACGACAGAGACAGACGAAAGAGAACAAGGAGTTCTGGGGCTGCTGATGCCAAGCGTCTCGTAGCTTCTGTCCTCCAACGGTGAATTGCACCTGCCCCTGCCCCCCCCCCCCCCCCCCCCGCTGAGCGTCTCTACGGAGGTTGCGGGAGGTGGGGGGGGAGGGGTCACCTGAAAGCTCCAGCTGGTGTTGTCAGTTCCCAAGCGCGGCACATCATCGCAAATTACGTCCTGTTAGGAACTTGTTCTAAAGACGTCTCCTCTCTGAGCACTCTGCGTGCTCATGAGATAATATTTTCGTCTTGTGCAGCTGCACATCCGCGCTACAGCTCCGTGCCCCCAGATGACTGCCGGGAGCGGGCTTTTCCATCCTCAGGAAGCCTCGCCGCGTCTCATCACACCAACGTCTGCGTCCTGCCCCAGCTTTATTAACCTATGACTGACACATGAGAAACGCCCCGAATCAGCTTGCACACGGTGGTCTTTAAGGTGTGCAAATACTGATGCTTCAATATGTGTGCCCATGACGGAAGGATCGCCACAATCGGGTTCGTTAACACATCCGTGGCCTCGTGTAGTTTCTGTGTGTGGGTGCGCCCGCCTGTGGTGAGAACACTGTGATTTACGCTCTTAGCAAATTTCAGGTCTACAAGAAAGTGTTACTAACTACAATCACCATGCTATTCATTGGGTGCCCAGACCTCAGTCCTCTTCTAACTGAAAGTTTGTGCTCTTTGACAAGTTTGTATCTCTCTTCGTTCCCCCCCCCCAACTCCCCGCCCTGACCCCTCAGTTCCTGGCCACCGCTCTCCCCTCTGGTTCTAGAAGTTCCGCTCTTGTAGACTCCACGTATGAGCAAGATCATAGAATTCTGGTCTTTCTGCGTCTTCTGGCTTATGTCGCGTAGCATAATGTCCTCCTGGCAGCATAATCCCTGCTGTCAAAAATGGCATAATTTCCTTCTTTTTCCTTTTCACACACACTCACATGTATAATTACTTATTGGAACGTATATGGAGTGAAATCTATATATTGGTTTTTGTTATTTATATTGGGTTATTTGGGGGGGGGGAGGGTGTTTTGGTTTTTTGTTCGTTTGACTCTGCTCCCAAGTTGTAACAGTTCCTTATATATGTTGGATATTAGTCCCTTATCAGCTGCAAAATTTGCAAACATCCTCTCCCATTTGTGGGTTGTGTTTTCATTCTGTTGATGGTTTCCTTTGCTGTGCAGAAACTTTTCAGTTTGATGTAGTCCCACCTGTTTATTTTTATTTATTTTATTTTGTATTTATTTTATTTTAGAGAGAGCGCCCGAGAGGGGGAGAGGGAGAGAAGCAGAGAGAGAGAGAGAGAGAGGGAATCTGAAGCAGCCTCTATGCTCAGTGGGGTGAGATCATGACCTGAGTCAGGCTCTCAACCAACTGAGCCCCCCGGGCACCCCCCCCCGTTTAGTTTTGCTTCTGTTTCCTGTGCTTCTGGTATCAGATCCAAAAAATGATCGCCACAACCAACGTCAAGCGCTTTTCCTTTATGTTTTCTTCCAGTTTTCTAATTTCAGGTCTCACATTTAAGTCTTCAGTCTGTTTCAAGTTGACTCTCGTATATGATCCCATCTCGTTCCCCCAAATGTAGACAGAGAGATATCAAGGATCCCACATCCGAAAAGACTCACCAGCGATGGCGGCCAGATGTCCTCTCTGGGTTCTGCAACTCCTAATCATCCGCGACGCGACGCACTCTGGCATCCCCTCCCCCGCCTGCCGCCCTCATCCCAGAAACGCCGGGGTGGGGGGGGGGTGGGATGGAAAGATCGTCATGGGGGGAGTGCTTGGCCACCTGGAAAAGCTGTGGTTCTTCCCCCTCTCTCCCTGTGGGGAAGGGGGGTTGCTCCCCACCACCGCAAGCCGGCTGAGGATGCCTCCAGGAGAGCCACTGGTTGAGGCTGGGGTGCCTGCAGGACAGGGAGACTGACGTGTAGCACCCCAGTTAGATGGCGGGGACCTTGCGGCTCTGCCTTCTGAACCGCCAACAAGGAGGAAAGAGAACCAGGGACGGTGGTGGGTGCAGTGGGGCTGTCTGTACCCCCCATCTGGTGGATAACGTCCACCTAGACTCTAGGAAGGGATTGAGGTGGCCACCCAGAACCCACCCACGGGGGCAGACCACTGGGTGAGGACGTCCCAGCAGGCAGAGGCCCTGGGGTATTCTAAGAGAGAGGACGGGACCAGAGGTGAGATGGGGACTCACTGAGTCCCTTGCATCCTCTCGGCGGGACCCCGTGTCGTGGAGATGTACCCACAGAGCATGCACCCCTTCTCCAAGAGAGGGCCCCAACAGCGGGTCAGAGCCGGCCCGAGAAGCAGCCACGAGTCCCAGAGACCAACCATCCATCCGTGTACCCCAGACACCGGTAAAGAGGTACACCCTTCTCCGGCCCTCCCACCCTAAGAGGTCAGAGAAGCTGGAAGCATGAGGAGAGCGGTGAGGGGAACCAAGGGACCAAGATCCTCCCTGTCTGGTTCTCCCTGCAAGGGTTCGAGCCTTCAGGGAGCAAGAATAAGACTGGGCAGACGTGGCCTTTAAATAACAGACAGCGAGGGGCGCCTAGGTGGCTCAGTCGGCTGGGCATCTGACTTCGGCTCAGGTCATGATCTCGCGGTCCGTGAGTTCAAGCCCCGCGTCGGGCCCTGTGCTGACAGCTCGGAGCCTGGAGCCTGTTTCAGATTCTGTGTCTCCCTCTCTCTCTGCCCCTCCCCTGCTCGTGCTCTGTCTCTCTCTCTGTCTCAAAAATAAATAAACGTTAAAAATTGTTTTTAAATGACAGAGGTCTAGAGAATTTGCCCAAGACATCATTAAGGGATGTGAAGGGGAGAGACCACATAGCTCATGAGGATGCCACCATGGGAGAAAATAAATCCGCCTCATGGGGCACCCCCCCTGGGTGGCTCAGTGGGTTAAGGGTCCGACTCATGCTTTCGGCTCAGGCCACGATCTCACAGGTTATGAGTTACTGTCACTTCCTTTCACAGCCTTAAAACAGGAAGAACCAAAGGGTTTCAGGCTATGCGTGATGTTTGCTTTTGCGTGTGTGTTATTTTCTGTAATAAAACGTGTTGCATTTGTAATCAGAAAGTTTTGAGGGACCACAAAAAAAGAAAAAAAATCTTTACAATCAAGGGGAAGACGTGAATTGGATGAAAACATGGGTTGCTTCGGGAACCGTCCGTGCTCTCTGGAGAAGGGCAGATGCTGGGAGCGTCCCCAGGGACACCCCGCTCCCTTGCTGTCCCCACCACCCCCACGCAGACACCTCTTCCTTCCTGACAGCTCGGTGCTGCCACCCTGAGGCCAATGACGGACATCACTTCAACCCAGATCTGCGGGGACGGCCCCTCCAGCTTCAGTGTTCGGGTTTCATTTTATGACAACTGGTTTCGGGGCTGAGGATGAAACTTCGTGGGAAATTCCTGTGAAAAGACCAGACCAGAGGACGGAGCAAGACAGAACGCCTGTGTGTGCGTTGGTAAAGCGTTTCAAAACCAGACCCTTGGAGCCCTACCCCAGGGGTGGGGCCCTTCCGATTCTAGGTTGTGTCCCCTAGAAGCCACCCCTGCTTGCACACTTGTATTTGGATGTGCGCATGTTAGCGATGCTTTCATACGCCGTGCATTTGCGTGTGTGTGTGCACAACTATGTGCATTTGCACTATGCGTCGTGTTGATGGGTACCTGCGTGTACAAGCGTGTGTGTGATGCGAGTACGCGTTTTCTTAGGTGATTCTGTGTATGTTTGAGCATGGTGTGTGTGTGTGTGTGTGTGACAGAGAGAGAGAGAGCAGGATTTTGTGTTCTGGGTCACGAGAGCCTCAGGTCTCCAGCTGAGGCTGCCGGGGGAATATGGCAAATGGCATCCATGACACGACCCCTAACAGGTGTTCTGGAATGGAAAGAACTCGCAGCATATAACAACTCCATCCAAACCCCTGCACTAGGAGACCTGACCAAGCTCTCACGTGGCTAATAGCAGCATCAGTCCGTGTCCCCAGGATGAGCCCAGGCTCCCACCCAAATGCCAGCCCGGGCAAGCTCAGGGCCGCCAGAACTTACTGTTCTAGCCAACACCTGACCATAGGGCCCTCCACTCATTTTCTCGGAGCATTCACTAAAAAGAACTTGGACTTGTAGGTCTTTCTGTGGCCCCTTGGATACCTCTCTGGATCTCTTATGGCCCAAGAGTGTCTTTCTCTGGGACCTGAAAGCCATTCCTTTGAAATGCAGTCATCTGGGGGCGCCTGGGTGGCTCAGTCGGTTGAGCGTCCGACTTCAGCTCGGGTCACGATCTCGCGGTCTGAGAGTTCGAGCCCCGCGTCAGGCTCTGGGCTGATGGCTCAGAGCCTGGAGCCTGCTTCCGATTCTGTGTCTCCCTCTCTCTCTGCCCCTCCCCCGTTCATGCTCTGTCTCTCTCTGTCTCAAAAATAAACATTAAAAAAAAAAAAAAGAAATGCAGTCATCTGGAAGGAGAAGCCTCTGTCCCCCGAGTCTCTGTGGGAGGACCGGATCCCACCTTCCCAGCAGACAAGCTGGCCTGGTGGCATTTACGCTGACCAGCCCTTTGTAACTTGTCACTTGAGCTCCTCCCTATACCCCCGATCTCCCTTTCAAAGTCTGTGTTTTCCCCTGTTAACTGATGTCTGGCTTTGTTCACCTCTGACGCCACACCCCCGCCCCCTTTCCCATTCCGGGCCCTTGACCCGACTTCCGCCCCCAGGTCTGCGTGGCCTCCCAGGGACCTGCCGAAGGCTGCAAGTGCCAGGGAGCCTGCGCCCTGGGAGGAGCTCCCATCCCACGACCTCTGGTGGGATGATTCTGACGTCCGGGGTCCACACGGCATCCAGAGCTCCTTGGGGAGAACGAAGCTCCTTCCAGTCGTCGGAGCCGTAACTTGCCAGATAACATACACTTCGTTCACTGGCTTCCTTCTCTCTCCCTTCCCCACCGGCCTCTCCCGGGAAGGGACTTCATAGGATCCTCGCCCCAAACTCTGAGGCCGCCTCCAAGGCTCATGCCCGCCATCAGGGCTCTGCTCCCAGGGACTGTTCTTGAGGTGTTTTGTGTTGGGGTTTTTGTGTGTTTCCAATGTCTCTCTGCTCGGCCAGCTGACGACGGACGAGGACTGCCCGGTATGTGGGTAATGTGTTTATGTGTCTCCTGCAGGCAAAGCCTGGCTCACACTCAAGAGAAAGGGGGCCTGGGGATCCGATTTCTGACCCTACGGGCATCCTTCCCGTCCTCTCTCTCGGCTTTTCTGCTTCCCAACTGAAAGGGTTTCTTCCTTTTCTCCTTTCTTTGCTTCTTTCTTTAAAAAAAAAAAAAATTTTAATGTTTCTTTATTTTTGAGAGAGAGAGAGAGAGACATAGACAGAGGGCAAGCAGGGGAGGGGCAGAGAGAGAGAGGAAGTCATGGAATCTGGAACAGGCTCCAGGCTCCGAGCTGTCAGCACAGGGCCCGACGCGGGGCTCGAAGCCACGGACCGCAGGATCATGACCTGAGCCGGAGTCAGACGCCTAACCGACCGAGCCACCCAGGGGCCTCGCTTCTTTCGTCTTTAATGATTTCTGGGGAGCAAGGGCATGTGGGCCAGAATAAGGCAACAGCATTTATCGGGCGCCTCCTCTGTGCCAGGCGCGACCACAGGGCGCCACACTCAGGGACACTTCTGGCCCTTACAGCCGCCCTGGGCGGGAGGCTCTCTGTCCCATCACAGATGAGGACCCCAAGGCCGGGAGCAGGTTTAAGTAGCTTGCCCAGCACCTCACAGCCATTCGGTGGCTGAGCCGGCACCTGGAGGGAGACCCCTGAGACCCGGGTCCCAGCGCTGCCAGACCCGAGCCGAGCGGGCAAGAGTCACGAGGTCACTGAGATACCACTTCACTGGCTATTGTGTGCCTCAGTTTCCCCATGCGTTAAATAAGAAGGCACGGGGTCCCTCGACGGCTTCCAGACTTCGTGCCCCGTGCTCTTGTTTAGGGAGGGAGCCCGTGGTCTAGAGACTCCCAGTTCACAGTCTGGTCGCCCCCAAACGCTCCCCTCGGGGTGAGTTTTCTTCGCAGACACTGCCTGGCGCTCGCTCAAACCACAGGCTCTTCCCCAGCTTTAAACCATCGCTGGTGCGTCACCGTCGGGAAGAATTTAGAGACCAGCAGCAAATACCGAAAACCTCTGCGTGAGCTTCCTCGTCTGGATTCCTTATACGCACGCTCCGGAAGCCTCGTACTCATTCTGCGAAAGCCACTGTTTACCCTTGCTCAGAGCACTGAGTCGGGCCCTGTGCCCTAGTGGCCAAGGGCATCGACTTCAGGCTTAGACCACCCAGATTCAAATCTCAGCTCTGGCACTTACTCGCTGTGTGACCTGGGGCGAATCACGGGACCTCTCTGTGCCTCCACTTCTGGATCTGTAAAATGGGGACAGTAAAGGCCCCTACGTAGGCTGCAGGGGTGCCGTGAGGGAGTCAACACAAGGAAAGCCATCAGTGCTGGTTACGATTCCCAGTGGAGCCCCCTGCGGTGTGAGTCTCCAGTCGGGGGAGACGCGGTCTCCCCGGTGGCTCAACTTCTCTGTGCTGGACATTTGCAAAGGGGCCGGGGAACGGGGAGTTACCCTGGGTACTGGGTGAAACAGACCCAACTGAAAGGCAAAACGGAACCTAGGGGAAATCCGTTAGGAGCCAGAGGTGGAGAGAAAGCGAAGGAAGAACCGTACAATCACAAGGGCTTGAGAGCCTAGAGAACCCGAGGGAACGAGCTCTGGGACTGAGCTGGGGCCGTTAAAAAACAAAATGAGGGGCGCCTGGATGGCTCAGCCAGGTAAGCGTCCGAAGAGGCCATGCTCTCACGGTTCGTGAGTTCAAGCCCCGCGTCGGACTCTGTGCTGACAGCCCGGAGCCCGCTTCAGATCCTCTGTCTCCCTCTCTCTCTCTGCCCCTCCCCTGCTCTCTCTCTCTCTCTCTCTCTTCCTATCTCTCAAAAATAAATAAATAAACCTCACAAAATTTCAGCTGAGTAAATCTCAAGATCTCATTGGCTTTATTCACAGATCAGCCGGCATCCCGGATGGAGGGGAGCTCTGGCGAGCTGTACAAAACGGAAGGGCTTTATAGGCGGAAACAGGGCGGGGGCAATTGGCCAAAGAGAAAGAAAAGTTCAGACAAGGTCACCTTCCCTGAGGGAGCAGAGCAGGTGCGCAGATGACATCTTCCTTCCGGGGGATGGAGAGGCCCTATGACTGATGACCTCATCGGTGCTGACCAGAAGAGCCCCCGGGGGAGGCTGGAAAGGCGTCAAGTGAAGTATGAAGCGTCCCCTCCCCCACCCCTTGGTGACTTGGCATAAGTGACTCCATTTTGGGCCTGGGGTTTTCTTTTTAACAGGGGCAAAAAAGCAGCAGTGGAACCCTTCACTTCGGACCTCCGCAAGGCCGGCAGTCACAAATCCCCTTCCCTCAGATCTGGAATGTTCTGCCCCACCAGGACCCTCACCCCCTCCTCCAGGGCTCCAGCGATATTCACCCTAAGTGTCCTGTGGCCTGGAGCAGGACATCACAGCTCCTGGGGGCCTGCCCATGCTGCGCCTTCTCCCCTCGTCCTGTCCTGACCCTCTCCCTCCCTGCTGATAGGTTCATCTGTGTCCCCCCATTATCACACCTCAGCCTGGGAGCCCTCTGCACAGAAGGACAACTCATAGCCGTTTCTCCCATGGTGCCACACCCCTGGCACATAGTAGGTGTTCAGCAAATACCAGCCCACTGGAAGGAGATTGGGAATAGGAGAGGCCCAGGCCTGCCTCCCGGCCATTGCCTGCGGTGGACCATCCTTTTCCTTGTAAACCAGGGAAGGTAGCAATACAGACCAGTGAGCAGAAGGCTGGGACGGCCCTCACTCAGCCGCCTTGTGCAGCACCGGTCGTAAAACTCGTCCCCCTTGTCCCAAGGACAAGCTCACTCTGATTACCTGATGACAGGTCGGATGCCTGCAAGGTTGGCCAGACGGAACAGGCGGCCAGGCCCTTCGGCGGCCACAGTTCTCCAGGAACCTTGACATTGAGCGTCTCGGTTCACACATTGGTCCATTTACCACCACCACCGCCCCAAAACAGGGTTACTCTTTCCGGGCTGACTTCCCGGGTTTCTGAACCTGCAATTTTAATAAAATCATTATTATCGTCACAGGTGTCGGTGGCTTGCTCCTTCTGTGCCAGGCACCAGGGGGAACAGGGAACCCTGCCTGCAGTAATTTGGAGCGACGCAATGAATTCTAGCGCATTCCAGGTTCTAAGAAGTCTTGCACAAAAGAAACCTGTTTAGCATTATTTAAACCAGCATAACCCAAACTCATGTGACAAGGGGACACTTTTTACAGAACACCTATCAGCATGGTGCTGTGTTCCCCGAAACCTGAACCTGATGGAAAGAAAGGAACAAGCATTGATTACATGCCACGTCCTGGGCGTGCATTTTCTCGGGTGATCTTTACACAGACCTCGGCTGCAAAGTCTCTTGTCGCCTCTGGACTACAAACCCGCATTTGGATTTTCCTCTGCATTTGCCACAGTCCCTGCTGGCTCCTCCTTTACCTTAGAGGCCGTGAATCCCGGAGGGAGAAAGGGAAAGGTTCTGTCTGCCAGCCCGCGCCGCCTCTGACGGTTTGGATTTGCAAAGCTGGCCACATGGACGGTTCGCTTTCAGATTGGACATATATCCACTCAACGGGGCCTCAGTTTCCTCATCTGCGAATGGAGCTGTGGGTAGGGGCAAAAGAGGCGTGGCTAGAAAGATGGAAGGAACCTGATGATCTCTAGGTTCCTGGATTTATGAAGCCTAAGGACTCGGCTTGCAATTTAGAGAAACTGCCACCAGGGGGCGGGCGGGACTAAGAAAATAGTTCTAGGAGGTCTTGGACTGGCTCTGGAGTGAAGAGCCTCAGAATTTGCTTTTTTAGGTCCTCCTTCAGGTTGTACTTGGATACAACAGAAATTATGAAGATGGTTCTGAATCCCTCTGAGCAAATGAGACGGCAAGGATTAGAGAATGGATAACTTTTCCGCCATGTGAATTAATGCAACGTAAGTCCTGGTCCCCGTACCTCCTTGAAACTTAAGAATCATTGTGAATGGGGGGCGCTGGGTGGCTCAGTCGGTTAAGCATCCGACTTCGCTCGGGTCATGATCTCACAGCTCATGGGTTCGAGCCCCGCGTCGGGCTCTGTACTGAGAGCTCAGAGCTGGAGCCTGCTTTGGATTCTGTGTCTCCCTCTCTCTCTGCCCCTCCCCCGCTCACGCTCCGTGTGTCTCTCTCTCTCTCTCTCAAAAAATGAATACACATTAAAAAAAATTATTTTTTAAAGAATCACTGTGAATTCCACCGTCTAGGGGCCTCAGAAGCACAAAGGGCAGTGTTGGAAACAGCACCAGTGGGATAAATGCCTTAAGTAAAAAATCAAATTTTTAAAAAATTAAGAAAACCCATGCATGTGTTATCTTGCCGGTATTACAGCTTCTCTGTCTCCAGAATATTCCATGTTTAATTTCAAAGAGTTCCTCTTCCTGATCTGAGGTGAAATCTTTAACTGAGGCTAAGTCATGAAATCTGTTACAATGTCTCGCTTGTGTCCAAACTGAAATTGCCAGCTTGCCTTTAAATCAGCTCCCCAGCATTCAGTTACTCCGCCACCCTTTCTAGCGTGTGCGTTCTCTTGGAGGGTGTCTCTTGCAATTACAGAAGGCAAAACTGGGCGCCTGGCCGGCTCAGTTGGAAGGGCACCCGACCCTTGATCTCAGGGTTGTGAGTTCGAGCCCCATCTCAGGTGTCGAGATTACTAAAAAATAAGCTTAAAAAATGTTAAGCTATCCAGAAAGCGAAGCATCTGGAAAGCGCTGGATCAATACCATGTGAAGCTAAAGTCGCAGCATCCTTCCAACCCACCTCCCCTGCTCTTCGCTGAGTCCGTCAGCAAGGACTCACGTGATTCTGCGTGTACCTTTTGAAGGTCGCACAAATGATGTATGTCATACTGAAGGGCTCGTCCTGCAGACCGTCGTTTCCAAAACCCACGGAGACATACTGGGAGATCTTTCCACGCTGGCGTATGACGACCTGGGTCATGTCTTTCCCCTGCTATAGATCCCCCCATCTGTCCATTTCTTCTGCTGGCGGACGTGTAATGTGCACACAACGCAGCAATGGGTGTCTTTGTGTGGGGCTCCTTGTGTGCATGTAAGAGCTTCTCCAGGCTACACAGAAATGGGAGTTTCTAGGCTGTAAGATAGAACTTCAGTGTTGCTAAATTCTTCCTTGCTGTTCTGTGCTCACAATTCATTGCGTGTATGAGGGGTCCCACCTCACCTACACTTGCTTTTTATTTAATTTAATTTAATTTAATTTAATTTAATTTAATTTAATTTTATTTAATTTTATTTATGGGGGAGAGAGAGAGAGAGAGAGAGTGCAAGCAGGGGAGAAGGGCAGAGGGAGAGAGAGAGAGAGAGAGAGAGAGAGAGAGAGAGAATCTTAAGCAGGCTCCACAGTGTGGCGCCCAATGCGGGGCTCAATCCCACAACCCTGGGATCATGACCTGGGCCCAAATCAAGAGTCAGTCGGTCACTCAACCAACCGAGACACCCAGGCGCCCCTACACTTGCTTTTTAGTATTTGCCAACCCAAGGACTTTTTGTGCGTATCTCTCTGATCCCTGGCGATATTCTTCTGTCTGGTTTCTTCAGTCATTATTAACCCTTCTGATCTGGCTAGACTGTGAGCTAATGGAGGAAGGGGCTGGGTCTCACATCTGAGCCCCCCTCCCCCCAGGGCGCAACCCCATCCGGGCACAAATTTCTCCGTCTGCCTTTCCCATCTGGCCTCTGTGCCCCACCTTGAGAGCCCTACTGTCCAAGGTTAATAAGACACCCAGGGTGTGTGGGCGACCCAGTACACCGTGCTGGGTTTCTATTCACACTGTGCCCTCCGTCTCGAACCCTGTGGTTCTTCCAGTCCACCTTTTATTTAAAAAAAAATTTTTAATGTTTATTTTTGAGAGAGACAGACAGACGGACAGACAGAACATGAGTGGGGGAGGGGCAGAGAGAGAGAGAGAGGGAGACACAGAATCCGAAGCGGGCTCCAGGCTCCGAGCTGTCAGCACAGAGCCCAACGCCGGGCTCGAACTCACAAACCGCGAGATCATGACCTGAGCGGAAGTCAGCCGCCCAACCGACTGAGCCACCCA
This sequence comes from Felis catus, assembly GCF_018350175.1. NCBI lineage: Eukaryota > Metazoa > Chordata > Mammalia > Carnivora > Felidae > Felis > Felis catus. The sequence goes on from NC_058374.1 coordinate 130,925,603, forward strand.
GGCGCCCCTCTTCCAGTCCACCTTAACGTACCCGTTCATGTGCCAAGACTCAAGAGCTACCTCCTCTGTGAAGCCCTCCGTGACCACCAGCCCCATCCCATCCCAAGCTCTCCTTTGTGCTTCCTCTGCCCCGTATGGACTTCTTGCTGCCCTGTGTAAAACTGCTAAGCGTCCATATACTAACGTGTCTGTCTCCAGCTTCCTGTGGAGCTCAGACAATTTACCTGGCCTCTCCAAGCCTCCTTTTTTCATAAAGATGATCGCTCTGAGGACTGGTGTCGGGATGAAAAAGATCGTGTGTGTAATCTTGACATATAATCATAGGCACCTGGCACGTCATAATTTCTCTGTCAAAATCGTATGGGGTCCGCTATCGTCGCAACACTCGGGATGGCTCGTATTTTTCAGCTGCCACATGTGGTGGGCAGATAGTCGCGACTCAGTAAAAACGAAGTCTGGCTTTCCAGCACGAGAGCAGGGCCTTGTAGAAATTCGGTACCCGGCAAAGAGGTTGAGCCGCACCCAGCACCGCGCACATCGTTAGGCACCCAATCGATATTAAATCAAGTCAAGTTCACTTCCGGTACAACACCTTGGTCCAATCTGATCTTGAAGAAGTCTCTCCCTTTTGCGGCCCCCCTCCTCCTGGCAGGGATCTGCTTTGCATTCGTCCAAAGCATGACGATCACTGAGGCAGTCTGGTATCGTGGTGAATCCCCCTGAACCTCTCCTGTCTATACCAATACTCCTGCACAGTCTCCTACTACGAGTCTGGGCTGGACCATATGTCCTTTTGACCACAGGGACCTTAACAAGCCTGTGCAAGACGCGATAAGCTCTTACACATCAGGGTCTTGTCTTCTTGGAAGGCTGCTGCTTGGAACGCAGTCACCATGTCAAGAGGAAGCCGAAGCTGGCCACAAGGAGGGTGGCCCCCAGCGACGGCGCCCATCCCCGCTGAGGCCCCAGGCTCGTGAGAGAAACCGCCATCTCGCAGCAGGTGCCACGCGCAGCAGAAATGAGCCAAACTGCACAATCCCAAGCAAACAGATGAGCCTTGTCGTTTTAAGCCTCTAGGTTTGAGGGTGGTCTGGAACACAGCAAGTAATGGCCCAGTGGGACAGGTGTAGAGAGTGCACGTCAGTGACATGCGGGGTGGGGTGAGCTGCTGGCTTGGGGACCCACCAGGTAAAAAAAAAAAACAAAAAAACAAAAAACAAAAAGAACTTCAGGATCAGCTGGTAGACGTGACTGTCTAACCTGCAACCCCATCTCGGGGGGGGGGGGGGGACTCTTCCTTGGGAACCCAATTCCCAGGTCCTCCGGGGGTCGTGACTGGTTAAGGATGACTTTGGCTTAAACAATGCAAAGTTGCCCAGGCTCCAACGATAAGACGCCCAGAGGCGGCGGCTTCCGGCCAGGGGGATGGGGCAGCTCAGCGAGGTCGCGGACAACCCACATTGTGCCGCGGCGGCTTCGATTCCCCCCACCCCGCTCCCAGACTCGCTGCCAGCTTCGGTCTGCCCTGCGTCTTCCTCCCTCTACACAGCGGCGCGAGAGAGGGATGCTCCCCCAGCTCTCCCGGGGCGGAGAAAAGAATTTCCCAGAGGGCTCCGCGCGCTCCCACTTCTCCTTGCTTCTCATTGGCCCAAACTGAGTCATACGCCCATTTCTGAACCAATCAGTTTGTGTGTGTAGGGGGAGGGGTAAGACTTACCCTGAGATCAATCAAACCCACCCCTGCCTTGGAGGAGGGGCATGTCTGATTCTTCTCAAGGCCAGGGGCTCCTGGGGGAGGAATGGGTGTCTGGAAGTAATTGGGATTCAGCTAGGGAAGGCATCCAAGGTTCAGTTCCCGCAGGGACCACTGTGAGGCCCCTCCCACAGGGTATGGGTGCCTACCGCTCGGCTCCCACATCCTGCCCCGGGAATTATGAGGGAAGGGGTGCGTGTCTAAGGGGAAGGTCTGGGGTGAGTTTGGGCCCTCCGGGCTTCTCTCCTCCCTCAGCTGGCCTCTCCAGCACCGCACATCAGCCCCCACCCCAACATGAAACGGAGGCATCACAAAGAGAACATTCAGACGGGTGCCTTCTTTATTCTTTGCCATTTCTTGGAGCGGAAGGCACCTCTTCTCGGTCGTATCTAGTACTTTGAGCTTCTGCTTTTGCCCTTCTCTCCGTATTTCTCATCCAGTGCTTTCTGTAAGTTCATATTCATAGCATTTTTCTGGTGCCACCGGCCTGCAGAGAGCAGAGAAGGAGCCAGCTCAGATCATCCGGAGGATCTCTGGAGTGCCCCGGGGCCCCAGCGGTGATCCATGCCTCTTCCAGGCCCGACCCGGAGTTCTACCTGTTGCTGTGGCTTCTCTCCCAACCTTGGGGCCAACACACCCTGCCCAGGTAAGGGAGCGCCCGCCTCCCTCACCGCAGCCCCGCACATACCCAGATCATCCGTCTTCCTTCCATGCCAGTGATCTATGTCCCTCACTGATTTCTCAATCACCTCTGGGGTGTAGGAGGCCTTCATAAGGCTCGTCGTCTCCTCGGAGGCCCCTGTGGAACCCCATAAAGAAATCCCCAGAAGCCTCAAGTCAACGGAGGTGAGGCACTCAGGGTTTCATACCTGGATGTCAGTTTCCCCAATGGATGGTGGACTGTGGAAGGTAGGGGTGTGAGGAGGCGGGCCTGGGTTCAAACACCAGCTCTGCCATTCATGGAGTGTGACTTCAGGCCAGTGTTTAACCTCTCAGAGCTTCGGCCTCTTCCTCTATCCAAAGGAATAACATTTTCTTGCAAGATTGGGAAGATCACATTACTGGAGATTCATTGGAGCATCTGGCATGGGACAATCAATATGTCCATTTTTCAGAAAATGTATTTCTATGCGTACAGTTAAACCACACACACACACACACACACACACACACACACACACACAAAAGAAATAAGTTACCATGATCAAAAGTCAGCAGAAACACCAAACAGAGGACCAAATCCCCAAAGATAGCAAGGATTCAAATGATCGGTCACAGGATGGGAAATACATGAATTTAATGTTTCAAGTCACGAGAGACAAAAAGAATAAGCAAAGAATAAGAAACTACCCAGAAAGAATAGATTAGGAAAAGAAGCAAATGGGACCTCAGAAAATGAAACATACAGTAATTGAAAATTAAGTTCAGTGGATGACAAAAGGTCTGGGATTAGCTTTGAAATAACGCAGGGCAGGCCGACGGGTGGGTGGGAGAAACAATGGAACAAGATTGGCCACGTGTTAAGAACTGTCAAAGCTGGGTTCTGAGTGCGACATGTAGCCATTTCATTGTTCTCTCTTCTTCTAAGTTTGAAAATTAGCATCTGAATGTTTAAAGGCACATTCAGGGGACGGGAAAAATAGTAGATTAAATGCAGCTAAAACAAAATGGCCAGCGGGAAGATATAGACAAGGAAATTAACTAGAATGCAGCACAGAGAGGGAGAACCTTATCATAAAGCAGATGATTGCCCCTAATTTGAGGCTATAGATTCGACATACTTCCAGCTAAGATCTCAAAAGGGCTTTTGTTTTGTTTGTTTTTTGTAGAAATAGACAAGCTGCTTCCAAAATCTCTGTGGAGGAATCAAGGACCTAGACTAGCCGCCAAGGCTTTAATGCTGGTAGTCGTGATGGAGAGGGGGGCTGATACCTGCCCAACCAGATACCGGACTACCTCTCATCCTTGGTCATTAAAAGCATAACATTGGACAGTGGGCAGGACGGAGGGTCTGGAAACTGACCCCTGCACATGTGGAAGCTTGGTGGACACCAGTGGAACCACTGTGGGTCACTGGGGGGGAAAGGCGGGACTATTCAGTAAAAGGTATTGGGAGAGTTGGTAATCCACATAAAGGAAGAATTAAACAGGAATCCCTACTTCTCACTGACAACAGAAATCAACTCCAGGGGGATTAGGGACCCAAGTGTGAAAAGCAAAACTAAATATTTTAGAAGACTCTGTAAGAGATTTTCTTTAAGACTCACACGGGGTAGGATGTCTTCAACCCAGTCTTTCTGGAACTCTATCTCTCAGGAAATAGTAATTCCATCCTCCCAGCTTTTCAGATCAAAAACCTGGGAATCCACCTTCATTCCTCTCTCCTACACCCCAAATCCATTTATTGACATATTCCGCGTGCTCTAGCTTGCACAGATACCCAGGCACCTAGTACATCAGGCCACCTTCAGCCTGGCTTCCCTGGGCCGCCATATTGCACAATGGTGCCTCCCAAGTTGTGCAGGGTCCCAGCCCTGCTCCCTCGACCAAGCCACCATCATCTGCCCCACCTGGATCTTTATAGTCAATTCCTCACCGGTCTCCCTGTTTTTGCCCCAGCAACCCTGCCACAGTTCTCAACAGCAACTAGAATGGTCCTTCAACCTAAGTCAAGAACATGCCATTCTCCTGCTTGAGACCTTCCCAACCCCTCAAGAGGAAAGACTTTCTGGCGACCTTCCCCACCCAGCTCTTTGCCTTTCTGACGTCCTCTCTCTCTCTCTCTTGAGTTTATTTATTTTGAGAGAGAAAGCATGAGTGGTGGAGGGACAGAGAGAGAGAATCCCAAGCAGGCTCCTCACGGTCGGCACAGAGCTCGATGCGGGGCTCGAACCCACGAACCGTGAGATCATGACCTGAGCTGAAATCAAGAGCCGGGCGCTTAACTGAACGAGCCAGCCGGGCGCCCCCTCCTCTCCCTCGCTCTTGTTCAACCACAACTTGGAACAGCTAGCGTAAGGCAGACAGAGTGAGTGGAAACGAAAAGGACACACGGGCAAAGCTCACCGGGAGTTGGTGCTGAAGGTGAAGCCCAACTGGACGGCCCTAGCCAATTTCCGGAGTATAGATAAATAAAATAGTAAAATAGCCCTGCGATGCCAATCAGTTAAGGGAAATTTAACAAGGGACTCTTGTGAGCTGGTGCAAGCTGGTGGGAGCGGCTCCAGCACAAGCCCTGCCAAGGCTGTGTCTCTCAGGCTGGTGATGGGCGCCCAGAGGCTTTCGATACTATTCTTTTCCCTTTGTGTGGACATTACCCCACAAGGGTGTGTGTGCCGATGGGTGATTATTGTTACAGAGACGAATGGAAGGCAGGGACCCTGAGATCTGGAGCAGAGGACAAGCTGAGCTGTATTCTCTCTCCCTCCCCCAGCACCACCCCTCCTCCAGGCTCAAAGAAAAAGCCAGGAAGGCTTCCAGTGGCTGTCTGGTTCCTTGGGTGACGGGGATCGGAGCCAAGTGAGGAGGTCTGCCAGGCCCTGGGGACGCTGGAGAGGGCCTGGCGTGACAGAGGGAGGAAAGAAGAGGGCCAGGCAGAGGTCCTATGTGGCAGTGAGGCCGAACTCGAACGTGGGGGCAGAGAGAAGCCCCCTGCACGACGGCCGCGGAGCGGTGCCTCGTCTGAGCGATCCATTAGCCCTTGGGAACAGGGTCCCGGTGGGGAGGGGACCTGAAAGACTGGGACTTTGGAGGCAGAAGAAAACCGTGGGTGTGAGCTCTGATCTACGTCCTGTTACTGAGAGGTCTTGGGCAAACTTTCCGATGCACCTGACCGTGGCTGTCCCTTAGCAGCCCTGTAAGATGTCCGGATCTCCAACCGGCCCTGTCCCCCCGGTGCTGCCACCACCAGCGCTGGAAGGAAAACTAATGGCCTGCCAGCTACTCACTTGGAGCCCCAGGCCAAGCGGCTTCACGCGGCACTTCAGAATCCTGTCCCTGACCCACTGAGGGCCACAGCATCATTATTATCCCCACGGTGCCAAAGAGGTGACCGAGGCCGAGAGAGGTGAAGGATCTTGCCTGAGGCCACACCCAAGGAGTGGCAGAGCTGAGCTTTGAACCTAGGAAGCCCGATATTGTCGGCACTGTGACCAGGTTAGGACACAGGAGGCGTCAGAGGGAGTGAGGGACTGTTTGCCAACTGGGATGGGTCGTCTGCATGGGGAGGACAGATGTGCCTGGAGCCTGGACATTCCCAGCACGCGGCACGGGGCCTGGCCCGGAGAGGACCCTTGGTGGCTGTGAAATGAGTGTCCCTGGGAATGAGTCCTAGGTCTCAGAGCCCATAGGCGTCCGGGAAGGGGTGAATACCCCAAAGGTGAATACCCCTGCCACTATGCCTGGCAACCTCCACCCTTTTGCCCTTTGGCCTGACCTTGAAACAAGTTGGACCGCATGTTGTAGCCCAGATCATAGTAGTCTGTGAAGATGGCGTTGATTCCCACGGGACTCTGGGTCCTGCTGGGCCACGAGTTGGCCCTCTTCTGGCCCTCAGAGCCTTCGCCGATGGCCCTTTGAGCCTGCGCGGCGAGTGAGGAAGAGACCGGGGAAGCAGGGTCAGCCCCCTAGCTCCCCTCCAACCCCTCCTCCCTCTCACCCTGCCCTTGCCACCTCCTACCCCACCCCTACCCTGCAGCCTTCAACCAGGCCCGGGGCCAGGGACTGGGAGACCTGAAGGCCCTCCACCACTCACACGTCCCCGCGTGCCACACGGGCATCGGAGACGGTAATGATCACAGAGCCTCTTCCCTGCTTTGAGCACCTAGTGTATACATCGTCAGGAGAGGTCTTCATAAGGTAATGTTCTTCCTGCCTTTTTATACATGAGGAACTCGAGCCTCGGGGCAGGACTCGCCCTGCTGTCACAGTTGGTGGACCACAGAGCCCCCAGAACCGAGGCATCACCCAGGTCAGCTCTGGGTGGCCCCTTAGATTTCATCAGGGCCAGCCCCCTCCTGTAGTGCGGAACCGAGGCTCAGACTGGCTGAGGTACCAGGAAACCGGGGTGGGAGTCCCAGTTCCGCCATAACCCAGCTGCTGACATCGGGCGAGTCTCTGCCCCTCTCCGGGCCTCAGTTTCCCTACTTGTAAAAAATGGGGGTGGGGGCCAAACTGGATGGTCATCGAAGTAGCTTCCAGCTCTGATATTTGCTGGCTCAGTGACATCTGTGTTGTGTCAAAGCTAGACAGAAAAGCCAGGTCCCTATTCAGGCCCAGGACAATGATGACCGAAGGGCGAAGTGACGCCTTTCTGAGGCCGAGAGGGGCAGTGACAGGTAGCGATCATAGAGCCAACCTCAGGTGGGGGCAAGGTCCTCAAGACGCTTGGGACTGTGACTTCCCAGACTAGCAGGTGGGTGTGGGTACCACACCTTGTGATGACAAAGCAGAGGGGGGCCCAGCCCACAGCCTTTGTGATCCTTGTAACTCCGCTTGCTGATTGTGACCCCAAGTGGCTCACGGCACCTCCCTGAACTTCTCTTGTACCATCTGTTCAAAAAAGAAGCCATAACTCGCACCATGTGAGGGTCGAGATGATGGCTTTGAAAAATATCTCTCAAGGGACGCCCGGGTGGCTCAGTCGGTGAGGCGTCCGACTTCAGCTCAGGTCATGATCTCATGGTCCGTGAGTTCGAGCCCCGTGTCGGGCTCTGTGCTGATGGCTCAGAGCCTGGAGCCTGCTTTGGATTTCTCTCTGACCCTCCCCCGTTCATGCTCCGTCTCTTTCTCTGTCTCAACAATAAACGTTAAAAAAAATAAAAAAAGAAAAGAAAATATCTCTCAAAACGCCAGACCAGGAGAGCTCTTAGCGTTTGACCAGAAAGAGCAGTTTTATGTCAACTTTTCAGTTGATCAGTAGGGACTCCACTGAATGACCTATCAGGTGGGGAACAGTGCTGGCATCGACTAGCGATGTCTGCCGTGTGCAGGATAGGAACGGTGTGGTATGCGTGTCACGTGTTTGCCAGCCCGATGTCGTCCAGCTGCCTCCCTTTACAGATGTAGGGACCGGAGCCCCGAGAGGGGAAGTAACTTGTCCAAAGTCACCCAGGAAGTAACCTTGTCCAAAGTCACCCAGCATTCAGGGGCAGAGCCAGGGCTCAAGCCCAAATCTTCTGAGTCCCAGCCAGTGCTCTCCACCCACTCAACGCGGTCTCCTTCAGGAGACTGGTCCCAGTTAAAAGCATCTAATCCAAACACCAGACTTAACGCTGAAAAGTCCGTAAGGGCCAGAACAGGCAAGTGCACCGCCAGCACTCGTTAATGATATTATTGTAGAGACTCTGTACTTGAGGGCAGGCTCCTTGGGGGTCCCCCTAAGTCTCCATGCTGAACCCACCTGCCGCCCTCAGCCTCCTGTGCCCGCTCTGATACCTGCTCCTCAGAGACCAGCTTGTCCACCATATTGCTCCCAAACTTGTGACGAATGTTGTCAGGAATGACGCTGCTCTTCTGGTCCTGGGCTCCCGCGTTGGGACCTTCCTTCAGTCCGTGGCACAGCGGAGCCCCCTCTCGGATAGAAGCCCTGCTCTCCCTCGAGGAGGGTCTGTAATCTGCCTTCCTCGGAGACCCACACTGTGGGTCCAACCCCGAGGACAGAGAGTCCCTACTGATGGCCGTTGGGGGTGGAGGCCGGACCTCCTCCAAGTGGATCTGCCTTAGGGGGCTGCCTCCCCGGTACAGGCTCTGCTGTGGGGAGACTGGGGCCTGGTACTTGAACTTGGAGGTGCCCACAGGGCTGCAGGCGGTTCTCCAGGGGTCCGTGTCCTGCTGGCTTCCCTCGTTGTTCAGATGGGCCCTGGCCAAAGTGGTGGTACCTGAACAGGGGGAGAGAGGGAGGGGAGGGAGGGAAGGAGACAGATAAATGCAGAGTGGGGGACAGGGAGGGAGACGGTGATGGGGCAACGACGCTCCCTCCCCTCTCCTTCCGAGCCTCCCAGACACTCTGTCTGCCTCTGCATCTCTCTCTGCATCTTCAATAAACTCTGCTCTCACTTCCTCTCGGCTTGCGTTTCATTTCCATCCCGTGCAGAGCCAAGGGCCCTCTTGGCTGGCCCGGCGGGACCTCTCCGGGTCCTCGGACCTAGCCAGCCCGCGTCAAAGGGACGGTCAAAGGGACGGGGACAGAGAGCGGTCACAGCAACCAGCGGAAGCACAGGTGAGAAGTCAGGAGAGACCGAGGAAGACGGTGGCTCCGTTGGCCAGGCCTCCCACGGGACAGGATCAACCCACACTGGTTTTGACAACAGGAGCTGCAGCCCTGAGGCCTGGCCACGGGTGACCTTGACCTCTCCGCGCTTTGGTGAACCTAGCTCCGTTTGATCAGTTCTCTTCCCGGCTTTGCACCCCACAGCGATCCAGTGAAGAAAGCCAGCAGCTTGGCAGAGGGAAGTTGGCAGAGGGCTTCCTTGGCTTGGCCCAGTCATGGAGCTGGAGGGGCCAGGGCCTTGCTCCCCATTCAGAGCTGCCCCCCCAACCCCCACTTCCTTCTGCTGTTTTCACTCTGCAAGTGGCATCACCCCAGCCATTTCAGGCTCTCCCACCAGCAGCCGCGCATTCTGGCCCGGACTTCTAGTCCCAACCCGCCGGCCCGCATTCTCTTCACCCACCCCTGGCTCCCACCAAACGCTGGCCCCTGCCCCACCCCCACCTTGTGATACCCCACCGCCCAGCCCCTGCCCCCTCCTCGGGCTGGTTCCGCCACCTGGAAGGCCTGCCCTTCCTTCTCCCGGAGTCAAAACCCTACCCTTCGGTTCCTTCAAATGCTGTCTCACCAAGAATCCTCCCTGACACCCACCCCAGGCTGGCCTGGCCGCAGGCTGCACACACGTCTCACCACCCTGGACTTTTCCCTTTCTCCACACAGCCTCAGCCTCGCCCCTGCTCCCCAGTCTTCAATCCCAGGTTACAGCTGCAAATGCGTGCGGGGAGCTTCCCTCCAAAGCATTCTAGACGGTTCCTCCAGCCCTCCTAAGGATACATAGTTTTGCTTCGCTTTTGTTTACAAAGGAGACCGGATTCTCCCGGTTGCTTTGTAACTTGCTGGTAAAAAACGCACCACTGTGCCTCGGGGTTGACTTACCGTGGCAGACACAGACCTAACTGGGCAGGACTTCGCAGCTGCCCCGCGGGTGGGCATTCAGAATGTTCCAGACTTCTTTTCCAGAGAAGGCCGCTGGACAGCAGCGGGTTTTGACCCCCGGTCACTGGGGGTTTCATTTCACTCTCGCGGGGCGCCGTCACCAAGGGGTGGTGGTGCTCTGTGTAAGCCCCTCTCGCCCCCACCATGAGGAGCTGTAGACCCTTCTCTGGGGCCACAGCGCCTTTAGAAAAAGCTTGCCTTCCTTCCTGCCCCCCACCGGTGAAATCAGATGCCCTTCCATTCTTGCTCCTTTGTCATCCACACAAAAGGCAGAGGGAGAACCTGTTCCTGAGGCCGGACCAGATGGCCTTCCCTCCATCCAGTCCTGCTTCCGCCCCAGCGAACAAATGGGCGCGCCTCTGGGGACGGCCGAGGATGGGGACGGGCACCCTTCTCAACAGAGCGGAGGCAGAGTATGGGGTGCGCTCAGCGCCCACCTCATCAACCACGGCCCCTCCTCCTGCCCGTGGGGGGCCTGGGGCTGAGCACAGGATGCTGAGCTCAGGACTCAAGGGGCAGGGCTCCCCGTTTCTCCCAGGATGAGCCCCTGACTGCCTCATCTATCCGCAAGTTACAGCGGAACTGCCCGCCCACCCTCTGCCAGCCGTTTGGGGGTGACGACAGCTTCACTCGCCGGACCCTGGTTCAGAGAGCCGGTATTCACTAACCATCCACCGAGGGAGCACGGACCGCGTCAGGTGCTAGGTCAGGTGCTGGGGACACAGCAGTGAACTAAAGGGCCAACCCTTGGAATGAATGAATGAACGAATGAACGAATGAATGAATGAACAAACGAACGAAGGAACGAACGAATGAATGTCGCTGGCATTTCAGGAACCTCACTGCAACTCTACCAGCCTTCCATCCCTTCAGCTGTAAAGTGGGCAGAGTAAGGGTCAAATGGTCAGTGGTTCGTTTCCCCAGCTTGGCCCTCGATCAGAATCGCGCCCCCGCTTGTTACACATCTGCGGATTCCAGGGCCCTCCCGGCGCCTGCATCAGAACCTCGCTGGGAGAGGCTGGAATCCGAGCCAGACTGAACAAGGCCGGGGTCCTTGGATTTTTGGAGACAGCTTCCAGCAGGTGGGTCCTCCCCGATCTCACTGGAAGGCCACTCGCCATGGGGCGCCTCTCAGAGCTGACCCGACCCAGTCACGCCTGCATTGAAAGCCCTCCTCTTGTCCTGAGGGCAGAGCCCCCAATGCAGGGGGCAGGCCCCCACTCTACCTCTCCAGCCATATCGACTTCTCTAGGTTCCACCAAAGCACCAGCCCTCTGACTTCTAGACTTTTGCCCACACTGTTCGCCATGCCTGGATACTCCCTTCTCGCCTCCTTGGGCCACACCACTCCCTGGACGGGGCTCGCTCAGGACCTCCATGTACTTTCTGGACACCCGACCAGGCCCCTGCTGGGTTGTCCCTCAGCCCTGCCCTCGGGCGCACACTCCCCACCGCCCCCCCCAGCCCTGCAGACAGGACACGGCAGAGGGGTGGATGGGAGGGGCCAGTGATATTCCTCCCCCTGCCTTTGATTTCTGTCTTTAAACAGAATGCAGAGGGAGTCAGAGCCCCACAGGGGGTCTGGAGACCCAAGCAAGACAGAGACCCAGACCCAGAGAGGGGGAGAAGGGGCTGTTCCCTGCTGCCCCCGGGGTGCCCGAGCGGAACTCATCCCAGGCCAGCCTGTCCTACCTGCTCGGCGGCTCAAGTCCATGGACTCTTGTTCTGGGACAAGTAATTCCAAGCTTCGTCCTGTTGACCAAGAAACACATGTGGTCGTCTCAGATGACACACAGTCTCTGCAGAGGCGGGTGAGCTGGAGCTGAACACAAAGGCCCGCGGCCATCTGTCCGGCCCCCACCCAGGGGCCCCTCCATGCTGTTTCCAATGCTCTCTGGTACTCAGCGAGCCCCCCATCCCCGCTGGCCTGCCTCCTGGACCCCTGCCCACTCTGCCCTCTCTGGAAAGCCCGGTCACATCCAATGCCGGGGCCCCAAAGATGTTTCTCAAAGAGCCTGGAGGCCCTGAGCCTCGCTCTTGCCTTTTGCTGCCTTTTCCTTCACTTCTCCCCAATCTGCAGCACCCTGTGCTCCCCTGGGAGCCCCCAGCGGGCCCCTGGTTGCGGGGTGCCTTGCCCCAGGCCCCCCCATCCTGGTGACCATCTGCCTCCCTACAACGTGTCCATTTTAACAGCCGGTCGCTCAAGCCTGAGCGAAGGGAACCGGCTTGGCCAACACAGGAGAGCCGAGAGCAGGTGTTAGATTAATGCCTTCTGTCTTTTATTTTTTTTAACGTTTATTTATTTTTGACAGAGAGAGAGAGAGAGAGAGAGAGAGAGAGACAGAGCATGAGTGGGGGAGGGGCAGAGACAGAGGGAGACACAGAATCCGAAGCAGGCTCCAGGCTCCGAGCCAGAGCCCGAGGCAGGGTTCGAACTCACAGACTGTGAGATCGTGACCTGAGCCAAAGTCGGACCCTCAACAGACTGGGCCACCCAGGGGCCCCTAGTGCTTTCTGTCTCGTTCACACTCTCTCTCTCTGGCTCTTCTCGGCTTCCTTGCTCTGCCGCAAACAGCTGCTATGTTTTGAGCTGCCCCGGGGAGAGGCCAACAGCTCATGAGGAATGGAGACCCTTGGTCCAATGGTCCTCAAAGAACCACCTGACCCTTCACCCGAATGAGCATGGCCGTGAATCCTTCCCTGGTTGAGCCTTCATATGAGCATGCAGCCCAGCGGACACGTTCATTATAGCTCGTGGGAGACCCTGAGCCAGAGGCCCCAGCCCGGCCACACTCCGGACCCAGACCCCCAGAAGCTGTGAGAGAATAAATTTGTACTTTTGCCAAGCACATAGTCTTAAGTGACTACGCCTTGTGGTCATTTGTCACGCAGCAATAGATAGCCAGCATGGATTCCGGTACCGAGAATGGGCCGCTGCTGTAACAAATAACCTAAAACTGTGGGAGTGGCTTCGGAACCAAGCGGTGGTTGGGGCGTGGGTAGAGTTTGAGGAACGGGATGGAAAAAGGCCTCAATTGCCTGAAACGGATAATGAGTAGAAACCTGGGCTTGGAGGATGTACGAAAGGATGTGAGGAACGTGTTCTTCGAACCTGGAGGAAGACGTGTCCTCGTTAGGTAGCGAAGGAAACTTAGGGACACTGTCCTTGACAGTTAGGTGGGAAGCGGGACATGTGACCGATGCGCCAGGAGAGGTAGCAAGGGAGATTTCCAAGCAAAGGCACGGAAGGTGCCTCCCGGTTTCTTCCTGTTGCTTCCAGTGAAGTATCACAGGGGGAAGAAACACTGAAGGAACCACCGTTAAACACAAAAGAGGCAGAACTTGATGGTTTTGCAAAACCTCATCCTCTTCAGGTGTCAAAAGATGCCAAAATTCAGACGACACCTGGGTGGCTCAGCCGGTGAAGCGTCCGACTTCGGCTCAGGTCACGACCTCGCGGTCCGTGAGTTAGAGCCCCGCATCAGGCTCTGTGTGGACGGCTCGGAGCCCGGAGCCTGCTTCGGATTCTGGGTCTCCCTCTCTGTCTGCCCCTCCCCCACTCGCACTCTGTCTCTCTCTGTCTCAAAAATAAATAAACATTAAAAAGAAAATTTTTTTAAAAGAAGGCATGTATATTATTGGGGCCTGGAGGGGCCCCTGAGGTAGGCAGTCCACATGGCTCCGGGGGACCCTGTCCCTGGGTATTCACACTCTTGTATAATCCCTCCCCTCGCACGTGGGCCGGGCCTGTTGACCTGCTTCTAACCAATAGAATAGTGGATGGGATGCCACTCGGAGAGTGAACGTAGAAGATTGGGACTCCGTCTTGTCCACACTCCATCAGGCTCTTGGCTCGCTCACTCTGACAGAAGCAGCGGCCATGTTGTGAGCTAACCTCAGGAGAGGCCCCCCTGGCAAGGATCTGAGGGAGGCCTGTTCAAGAATCCGTGAGCAACGGAGCCCTACCATATGAGTAGCTCTGGAAAGGGGTCCTCCTCTAGTTGAACTTTGATTATATACCGTGAATGACCTTGAGAGATGGCCGCCATGGGAGTGCATCTGCATTTCTGACCCAAAGGAGTTGTGAAATAAGAAAAAAAAAATGTTCTTGGGGCGCCTGGGTGGCTCAGTCCATTAAGCATCTGATCTCACAGCTCATGATGATCAGGTCATGATCTCACAGCTCGTGAGTTCGAGCCCCGCGTCGGGCTCTGTGCTGACGGCTCAGAGCCTGGAGCCTGCTTCGGATTCTGTGTCTCCCTCTCTCTCTCTCTGCCCCTCCCCTGCTCGTGCTCTGTCCCTCTCTGTCTCTCAACAATAAATAAATGTTAAAAAAAAAAAAAAGTTTTGTAAAAAAAATGTTCTTAAGCCACTAAGTTTTGGGGTGATTTGTTACACAGCAAGGGATAACTAATACAGCTCATCTGTTACGCACTCTTACATTTAGTAGATTAATCCGTCTTCATAAGGAGGCAGGTGTTCAGAGAAAGTATTAACTCACCCTCTTTCCCAGATGGAGACACTGAGGCTCAGAAAAGAAATAGGACCTCAGCCAAGTGGGACCGAACCCAAGCCCGACCTCTCCTGCCTCCTTCGAGTGAGCCGTGTGCTCCCGTCCCCACCCCCACATCCCAGTCCTCCCCCCGCCCATGTGCCCACAGCAGTGTCCTATCTGCCCCAGCGACACCCCTAGTCCATAGCAGCCTGGACTGGCTGGAACAGACGTGTGGACTCCCTGCCAGTTTCTGATCTGGAAAGAAAGGTCCCAAGAGACGTCAGTCGAGGAGGACGGGGAAGGAGGTCTGGTTGGGCCCGGGGAACTCTTCCCTCACGAGCGGCCCTGAATAGAGAGAGGGACGGCGAAATCCTGGGTCCCGGGAGCCCCCCGGCCCACCTCACAGGCCCCTGCCTCACCTCTCCGCTCTCTCTCATGTCAGCTGAAGTCCAGGAGCGCAGATCCACATGGCAGACCCGCTCCTGAAGACCACGGGCTGGGTGCCAGGGGGCCCCCCTCCCCCACTGCTCACTGGAGTCGCCATGGTGACCGCTATACATAGGGCTCTGTTACCTCAGAGGGCCTGCACCCCCCACCCCCCTGCATCCCCACAGGGGCACAGAGGCCGGGGGGAAGCCGGTACTGAAGGGGAAGGAGGGGCCCTCAAGCATTGCTCTGTCTCCACTCAAAATGTTTCCCGAGCCCCGCACAGGTGACACACGGAGGGCTCGGATGCCATCAGGTGGAAAGAAAGTTCTCGGAGCCACAGCGGATTAAGTAGAGCGATCAGTGTTGTCTGGAGAAAGGAGTCAGGGCTCTCGGAGGGGCCATCTGATCTGGCCTCTGAGGGATGTATAGGAGTTTGACAGTTTAGAAGGGACTTGAATACTAAAGGCGTGAATGTGGGGCGCCTGGGTGGCTCCGTCGGTTGAGCGTCTGACTTCCGCTCAGGTCATGATCTCCATGAGTTCAAGCCCCGCGTCGGGCTCTGTGCGGACAGTTCCGAGCCTGGAGCCTGCCTTGGATTCTGTGTCTCCCTCTCTCTCTCTCTCGGCCCCTCCCCCACCCATGCTCTGTCTCTCTCTGTCTCTCTCTAAAAAATAAATAATACATACTAAAAAAAGAAAAAAAAAAAAGAGCGTGACTTTGGTCAAGTTCTTTGGCCGAACTTTCCTCGCGTGTGAAACAGAGACAGCTCACCGCCAAGGGCAAGGGTGAGGATTGAGCGAAGTCGCTTTCGGGAAATGCCTGGCGCATTGCCCGCCACAGAGAGACGTCGCCCGTAGCCCGGTGCTAACCTCATAAGTCACTCGTCAGCAAGGCCTTCCAAGTACACCAGACTCGCACGCCCTTAGCCACCTCCACATCTCTCCCTGCCCCAGTCCAGATCTCTTGCCTCCTCCTCACCTCCTGGGTTTGCTCTCCTGCCTGTATTAATTTTCTTTTCTTTTTTTTTTTTTAATGTTATTTTTGAGAGAGAGAGACAGAGAGCGCAGGCAGGGGAGGGGCTGAGAGAGAGAGACGCACACAGAATCCGAAGCAGGCTCCAGGCTCTGAGCCTGACCTGGGGCTCGAACTCACGAACGGTGAGATCATGACCTGAGCCGAAGTCGGTGGCTCCACCGACTGAGGCTGTGTAACGGTGTCACCACAAACTTAGCTGCTTCGCACACATTTATTATGGCAGCAGCTGCTGTGGGTCAGGGCACCTGCCATGGCTTAGCTGGATTCTCTGGTCACTCGAGACATGACAAGGGCGACAGCATGGAGGGGGGAGGGGTCAGTCCCAGCCCTCTTCTGCGCAGACTCCGTAGGCATCCAGCCTGACCCAGCGTGACACCCCAGTGTCCTCAGCGTTTACCGAGCACCCACCTGCCTCAACGTCAGGCTAGGGGTTGGGGTAGGTCACTGACAGACTCGGTCCCCTGGCCCTCCATGACCCTGTCTTTGCCCAGGAAGGCTGCACAGTGGCAGCAGGGAACCTCCAGGAGGTGAGGCCTAGGCTCATGAGGCTGTGAGGAGAAAACAGACCTCCTGTGGCTTGGTCGGTTAAGGGTCGGACTCTTGATCTCAGCTCAGGTCCTGATCTCAGGGTTGTGAGTTCAAGCCCCACGCTGGGCTCTGCACTGGGTATGAAGCCTACTTAGAAAGAAAGAAAGAAAGAAAGAAAGAAAGAAAGAAAGAAAGAGAAGGAAGAAAGGAAAAAGGGAGGGAAGGAAGAAAGGAAGAAAGGAAGAAAGGAAGGAAGGAAGGAAGAAAGAAAGGAAGAAAGAGGAAGGAGGAAGAAAGGAAGAAAGAGGAAGGAAGGAAGGAAGGAAGGAAGGAAGGAAGGAAGGAAGGAAGAGGGAGGGAGGGAAGGAAGGAAGGAAGAAAGGAAGAAAGAAAAGAAAGAAAGGAAGGAAGAAAGAGGGAGGGAAGGAAGGAAGGAAGAAAGGAAGAAAGATGAAGGAGGAAGAAAGAAAGGAAGAAAGAGGAAGGAAGGAAGGAAGGAAGGAAGGAAGGAAGGAAGGAAGGAGGAAACAGCCACCCTGAGGCACTACCAAGACAGTAAGACAGCTGACAATATGACAGCCTTCCTCACAGCCAGAGTCTGGACATTTAGATAAGGACCTGAGCTTAGGATTCCCGTGTCAAATTCCGCCTTTGCCTTTCCCGGGGTACATATTGAAATAACCACTTAGAGCTGAGCCCGTGAAAAGTGAGGACCCTCCGCCCCAACCACCCTGTGAGTTAATGGGAACTCTCTACCCTGCTCCGTCTCTCTTGCCCACGCAGGACCTGGGACAGAGGACCGCCCTTCCCCTGGCTCATCACCGCCCCCACCCCACCCATGGCTGGGATCTGGAAGTAATCAATCTTGTGACTTGATTTCCTCTGTGTGGGTGCGCTGAAACCGCCTTTAGTCAAAAGGACCACAGGGTTTTCTTTCACTTTTCCAAGAGGGGGCTCAGACGCCAAGGGGGCTACCGGTTGACCTTGTGGGGGTGGCCTGTGCCCCCCTCGTTCAGCAAGTCTGATTATTCTTTTAATTTTTTAATGTGTATTTATTAGCGTCAGCAGGGGAGGGGCAGAGAGAGAGGGAGACACAAAATCCGAGGCAGGCTCCAGGCTCCAAGCCGTCCGCACAGAGCCCGATGCGGGACTCGAACTCACAAACCGTGAGATCATAACCTGAGCCGAAGTCGGACGCTCAAGCCACTGAGCCACCCAGGCACCCCTGAGCATCGCCTCCTCTGAGAGGCCCCAGGGCCTGTGTTGTGTGACGCCCATTCGATCCCTTCTTTGGAAGGCCAGATGCCCCCTCCACCATTCCTCCCCCCACCCCCCGGAGGGCTGGGCCTACACCGGGAGGGGCGGGGGGGCTGGTGCCCGGCTGTCCTTGCTTTCACTTCTCTCCACCTCCTGGGGCCCCTTCCCAGTGGGTCCCCATGTGCTCCACCGGACATGGGATGACAACAGGCAACTTCTTCTGCCAGAACTAAATAATAGAGTGGCACCCTCAGGGCGGCCTCCCCAGCTAGGGGCTGCTTGGGAGGTTTCTTGCCCCGATGGGCTCTAGGGAGTCCGGAGGAGACGGGCATAGGGGGCAAGGTGGAAGCCAGAGAGAGGCAGGCAAACACGGCTCCTCAGAAAAAGCGGTTTATTCCAGTGTCTGGGAGGAATGGAGAGCTTTGCCCGGCAGTTCTCAAACCTAGTCGGTCTCCTTTGCCGACGAGGTACGCGCTGTGTGTCAGACTTCGGTCACTGAACAGATGGGAGCTTCTGGCCATTGAGGAGGCCCACCGCTCAGGCCTTCCCGCGCTGCCACTGGGACACGCGGGTCTCCGGGGGGGCCCGGTGGAACCACTCGAACCAGGAGCCGTCGTAGATGGCCACGTCGGGCTTGCCGCAGAGGTAGGCGGCCAGGGCAATGTGGCAGGCGGTGACTCCCTTCCGGCAGGTGGCAATGAGGGGCTGGGCCAGATTCACCTTCTTGGCCTCGAACAGAGCACGCAGCTCCTCTGGGCTCTTCTCGAAGCCGTCCTCGGTCAAGAAGTCCACGAACGGCATGTTGACTGAGCCTCGGATGTGGCCCGGATCCAGTCCTGGGCGCAGCAGAAGGCAAAGGGGGGGGGGGGGGAAGGACAGGGTTAAGGGCGGCCTGGGGGCCCAAACCCGCTGAGGCTACAAGGATAGGAGCTACACGAAGGAACGTAAGGCCTTTGCCCTTCTTGGAGCTCAACTTCCTCCTGGCCCAACCTACAGTCAATGCTTGAGACAGAAGCCAAAGGGCGCTCTCCCCCCCAAACCCTGCCTTGAAGCAGGGATGTCCGAAGTCACACCTGCTTGAGGGGACAGGGGTGAGTCTCACCTCTGCCGCTCACCAACCTTTACACTACCGTTTTACCTCGGACAACGCTTCACTTCTCTGAATCGGTTTGCTCGTCTGTAAAATGGGCCCAAAGGCACACAGCTGTCTCGTAGGGTTGCTGAGAAGCGAACGCTACGAGCTGTGCTGATGGCGAAGAACACAGCGGTGGGAGAGATGGGCCGGCCCTCGGGAGATCACAGCCAGGCGGGGAAGACAGACGCTAAACGGATAACCCCATGATTCGTTACACGGAATGTCGCTCCATTTTACAGATGAATACGCTGAGGCTTGGCCACGCGCAATGGCTCAGCTGAGGCCACACAGAGAGGCAAAGGCAGACCCGGGATTCCACCGAGTCCCCTGAGGTTCCCGTTGAGCACCGGTGTGGGAAGCACATGTGACCTGGTGCTAGACGTACACTTGAATCCCAGCTCTGCCACTTACCAGCAGGGTGACCCCTTACGTGTCACTTCTCTGGGCCCCAGTTTCCCCCAGGGCTTGAGCGGGAATGAGAGTACTCACGGGCAGGGGCTGTTGTCAGGGGTAAGGCCCCGACTACTGAGGCCGGCCCACCCACCCTCAGAGGCCGAGGCTCTCGCCACCTCACCGCCTCCCTTGGGGGCAGGTGAGGACAGCGAGGGGTGGTCCCTGCAGGGCTGTCCTAGCAACCCTGAGAGGCTTGGCTGGGAGCAAAGTGGGAGGTTTGAGCTGGTCGAGGTCCCTTCCGGAACAGTCTCCCCTCCCAGTGAGTCTGAGACCAAATGTGGTTTCAGAATAGCCAGCAAGTGGGGCAAAGGGATCTGGGCAGAGGCCTTGGTCCCACCCTTAGCATGCCAAAGGTCACTCCTCTCTTCCTCAAGCACCCCACACCCTGGCAGTCTTTGGATGCTGGGAGCGGGGCCCAAGGCAGGTCTGGGCGCCTCTTGGAGCTCCCTTTCCCCCCAAATCCCCCACCCCACCCCCTTAACCTGGACCGCGGGACAGAGCAGGACCAAGGTGGGCAGCAGGGGGAGGGAGGGGACTGGAGGAAGACACACACTGGGGCAGGTTGCAGCCAGGAGGCCCTGCATCCCTAAGCCTCAGCCTCCCCACCCGTGAGATGGAGAGATAACCCCGCCTACGTCACAGGCCTATGGGGAAGATTAGCCACTGGAGGCAGAAGCCCCTAGTGACCCCGGGCACACAGTAGGTGCACAGTCATGCCAGCAATGCCCCAACCCCCATCCCCTGAAGCCAAAGAAGATTCCAAAAATTCACCGGCATGAGTCAGGGGTTCCTTTGACCGCATAGAGGTCTCCACTTATACATTCCGGGGAGTCTTTCCTGTGGGAATTTTATCTCTTCGTCTGGAAATTTTCATCGGAGGCTGGACGCCTGCCGCCCCTACCAGGGAGAAGCCAATGGATCTGTTGGCTTCAAGGGCCTCCCGTGCCAAGAAATCCAACTTAGAAATCTTTGGGCATCCAGGCACTGGGCTGAATGGAAGTGTATTTCAAAGCGCGAATGTCTGTGGAGTTCTGAATGCCGTCTTGTTTCTTTCCTCTGGTCCCCGATGCCAACAGCGCCCCTGCTTTCTTGGTTGCATAAAAGGCACCTCTTGGGAGTAGAGAAGTCTGGGGGTTTCCGTGACTCTGGCTTCCCAAACTGGGCCAGCCCCAGGAGGCGGGGGTCCCCCTCGTCTCTGCCAGCGAGGGCTCGGGGCCTGTCCGAGGAATTTAAATGAGCAGGTGCTGACCTCCTGTGCATGGCAAGGGCCGGGACGAACCCAGCCCAGAGAGCCTTGGAGAACAGCCGGCAGAAGGACCCAGAAGCAGGGGCCTTTTCTCCTAAGCCTAGCTTCCACTGCAGGCTTTCCTCCCCCCAGCGGGCCTGCCGCCAGGCCGACACCTCTGGCCCCAGGCGTCAGGCAGTGGGTTCGCTCCAGAACTTCCCGAATCCTCACAAAGCCAGGAGATGATGGGGAGCCCAGGCTCAGAGAGGTGAGGTGGCTTACCTCAGGACACACAGGCCTGTGGAGTCAGGCGTGTCCGACCCTAAAAACCTGTGTCCTTGGACCACCCTGAACCTTTCTAGGAAAGGGAGAGGAGGCAGGGGGAAAGATGAGATGACCCCTCATATTCCTCAGCTGCTCAGAGGCCTGGGACTTTGGGTTCCACCTTTGGCCAGGAGGAGGCCAGTCACTGGGGGAGGCCATCGAGAGGGTGTGACCGCTGGTTGCCCCACGAGCTGGACCCTGGCCCTCGGACGCCCCTTGTCCCCACCCCTGCACTGGGAATGTGCATTCTGCTTGCCTTCCCTGCTCCCAGAAGCTGCCCCAAGGCCATGGCCTGAAGATAGTCATGTGGCGTTGAGACCAGCTGCATGACGTGTATGGGATTCAACCCAGTCAAGGCCTCCGTATAAACCTTTAAGGCTTGGCAGGTGCATGCAGAAATCTACTCATCTTGCGGCCGGTCAAGACAAGCCTTGTAAGTAAGTTCCCTTGCTTCTTAAACCTGCCACCCACATATCTGGAGCCGTCTGCCCCTTTCTTCAGTCTCCCCCTGCTCTCTGCATCTGGGGCTGGTTTCGGATTACCCCGGGACCCTCCCGAGGAGGCCGTAAACTAAAAGCTGGCAAGCCGGCCAGGAGACTGAAGAAAGGGGCCTTGGGAAAAGGCAATGGGAAAGAGGCATCGGCGGGGGCGACCCTACGTTGGGCCGCGACCTCTATGGGGAGAGGGGGTGGCCTGAACGTTGGGTACTCGCGGACCTCGGCACGGGTACAGGGAGGTCCCGAAAACACCTGCTGCCTTAATGCGCTCGCTTGAGGGGCTATGCGCAGAGAAATGAAACGGATGGCTGTCACAGTGCGCTGGCCTCCACTGCGGCCAGTTCGTCCGGACACTGAGGCCCAGCTAGAGGCTGAAAGTCAAGTTGGAAAGTGGGAAAAGCTGAGGTTTGAGAAGGACAAGCGGACGTCTCCTACCCTGCCGGCTTCGGGGCCGGCAGCCAAGGTGGGAGAGCAGGGCAGTCCGTCGGAGGTGTTAGCGTGCCCTCGTGCAAGGCGAGGAAGGCACGAGATGCTGTGGGTTGAGATTCAGGAGCCTGTGACAAAGCCTGATTAGGGCGCTGAGAGGGGGATCCTTGAGCAAGCGACCAGAATCGAGGATGTTGCGGTGGAGGAGAAAGTGGAAATGCCCCCATGCCTTCCCACCCCAAATGCAAAGCCGAATCTTAAATAGCAGTTGTGGGGCGCCTGGGTGGCTCAGTCGGTTAAGCGTCTGACTCTTGACTTTGGCTCAGGTCACGATCTCCAGGTTCATGAGTTCAAGCCCCACGTCCGGCTCTGTGCTGACAGCGCGGAGCCTGCTTGGGATTCTCTCTCTCCCTCTCTCCCGGCCCCTCCCCTGCTTGCTCTCTCTCTCTCAAAAATAGAGAAATAAGCACTTTTAAATTAATTAATAGCAATTGCCCCCAAACCTGGGGGATAATCAACATTCTTTCTCTGGAAAGTCATAGTTGCAAATTTTATCACGTCTTTGATACGTAAACACCCCAGGAGTTAACCAAAACGCTATCCACAGAGACTGAAGGAAAAAATCTGGGGGAGGGCGAGGGGAAGCGTACAGATTGCTCTAGAAGTTCTCTTGTCCAAAGCCTGGCCCACAGCCTTCCTAAGATTACTCATCAAAGGCTAAGTTACAGGGTCTCTGCCTGTTTCTACGTTTACATATGTCTATGGATATGGGCTAAGTATACATGTTTTTCTACCTTCTGAAGGTATTACCAAAATTAATTTGTACGAGAGCTCTATTTAATCAGCTTAAAAATAAGCTATATATCAAAGTGCACTTAGGTGACATTGAAATTTCATTTGCTCTCACCCACCATAAAGGATAACAGTTTCTTGAATTATCAGTCCGTTCTTGACGGGATGGTCAAACAAAGATACTGTGTTTTATCGAAATAATTTCAGGGCATCTGGGTAGCTGAGTTGGTGAAGTGTCCGACTTCGGCTCAAGTCATGATCTCACAGTTCATGAGTTCGAGCCCTGCGTCGGGGTCTATGCGGACAGCTCAGAGCCTGGCACCTGCTTTGGATTCTGAGTCTCCCTCTTTCTCTGCCCCTCCCCTGCGCGCTCTCTCTCTCTCTCTCTCTCTCAAAAATAAACATTTAAAAAATAATAAAATAATAATTTCCTATACTTCATATAGTCTTGATCAGGTCTTTGATTACTTAAGAAAAAAGCAGAGTCTTCTCTATTAAAGAGCTATGTTTTTGGTTTTTAGTTTTGTTTCTGTTTTTGTTTTTTTTTTTTCTACAAGCATGCAATTTCTATACTTGCCTTTGAGGCCTTTAATTGTCATTTTGGTTAAATGGATAACTGAATATTGTTTCATGACGACCCGCGATCCTATGCGACCATGTATTTTAAAACCTTTTGACTGAAGTCCATATTTTATTCACATTTCCTTACTTTTTATGAAATGCCTTTTCTGTTCCAGGACCCCGTCTAGGAGACCACATTATATTTAATCTTCCTGTCTCCTTAGAATTCTCTTGGCTCTGACATTTTTTTTTATATTAAGTGAATGGATGTACTGTACCTATATGCATTAACTGTAACAAATGTACCATACTAGTTAATATAAGATGTTAATAACACCGGAAACTGGGTGTGGGGGTATATGGGAACTGTCTTTTCTTTGTAATTCTTTCTGCGAATCTAAAACTGTTCTATATAAATCTACGAACTAATATAAATAAATAAATAAAACCTTTTGATATTTTAGGCAAAATTCCCCTAAATCAAATTCTCAATGAAACCTTACCTACCCTGAACTAACTTGGGGATTTTCCTGGACCATCTCAAAAGACTTGGTTTTTTTTCCTCCTTGTAAAAGAGAAATATGAAACTAATCAGACTCATTTCACATGTTAAATTACATGGGAAGCCAAGTAGGAAGAAATGCTAACTACATTTTCCTTAGGAAATATGTATATGGAAGCTATTGATACAAGTGTTCCAGAAAGTATATAAAATTCCTAAAAACGGGGGGCGCCTGGGTGGCTCAGTCGGTTAAACGTCCAACTTCTGCTCAGGTCATGATCTCCAGTTCACGGGTTGAGGCCCCGTGTCGGGCTCTGAGCTGTCAGCCAGAGCCTGGAGCCTGCTTCGGATTCTGGGTCTCCCTCGCTCTCTGCCCCTCCCCCGCTTGTACTGCCTCTCTCTCTCAAAATAAAATGAAAAAAACCCTAAAAAATATTCCTAAAACTCTGGTATGTCGTGGTATAATAGCATCAATTGATCACAACCTTGGTTATTACTTTAAAATATATACCCCCAAAATAACCGAATCCCCTTGTCAATTGCATTAGCATGAACTCTTACCCGGATTTACTGCTTCACTTCGGATGCTTTTGCAAAAGTGTTCCTTCCCCCTCAGGCGTTCCACCTTCGGGGAGATTCACGGAAAAGACGGAGAAATAGAGGTTTCTGATAACTAAGATCGTACCACTGACCTGAATGAGAATTAATTACAGAGAGGGGCCCCCTAGGATTTTAGTCGCGGCTCTGGAAAGGGGGCAAACCTCTGGTCACCCCCACAGAGCACCAGCTCCTGGCAGTGGGTCCACAGGGCTCCTCCGGATGGAGACTCTCGGGGAGGTGTGAGCCACGGCAGCCAGTGGGCTGAACTCAGAGGGCGGAGAGTCCCCCCCTGCACCCTGGACTTTTGCCCTTTTTGTACCGACAGCTGGCCTATTTTAAAGGGATCAACCCTACCGGGGTTGCAGAGGGGTGGATGACCATGAGTGGGCCCTCATAGGGTCAGGGCATATGAGGGAATATTTGGGCTCGCCTGCAAGAGTCTGAGGCAGTCCTCCCCTTCTCCATATCCCGGCTCACGAGGCACTGACACCCCCCTGGCAATCAGGAGGCCGAGGCCCTAGCCCGGGTACAACCTTCAGCAGATACAGCAGATCGGATGCACGGAGAGAGCGGCCGCCAGCGTTCCCCGGGGAAGGCTGGCCTATTGCCAAGGATGCTCGATTGCCCCTGAAATACAGTGATTTGGTTAATCCACTAACAGCATGCCCCGTGTATTGTAAGCAGCACCCAAGGTGACTGGCAAAGGGGCCTGGGGTCATTCACGAGAATTCCCCATTGACGACAGAGGGGCAAATTGGGCATATTGCCTCCTCTCTCCCTCAGTGCGGGTTTTTGCTATGCTTGCTTTGTGTAGACACTGTGTCTGGCCTAGCCCAAGCTTTCCCCGATCACCCAACCAGGCTGCCACCATTAGGGTATTAGAGAAACGAAATGCCATGTTTAGACACCCTCATCAACCAAACAGTGATTGGGGGGGTCATACTGCAAAAGGGGCCAACAGAGGGACGCCTGGGTGGCTCAGTCAGTTGAGTAGCCAGCTCTTGATTTCGGCTCAGGTGATGATCTCATGGTTCATGAGCTCGAGCCCGGCCCCCATCGGGTTCCATGCTAACAGGGCCAGACTTGCTTGGGATTCTGTCTCCCTCTCCCCTACTTATGCATGCTCTCTCCTCCCACCTGAAAGCGCTGTTCCCCGCCCCCCGGCCCCTACACGTGGTGCGCACAACCAGACAGAGGTCCTAAAGCTGACAATCTCCGTCTCCTTGAGGCCAGGTGGGCACATGTCATCTCCCGATGGTACATCACTGGGCTGCTGTCTCGCTCCCCATCCTGGCGGATGTTCTAGCACACGCGCCAGCCCTTACTAAATTCACCCAGCGAGGCTTGAATGATAGTCACCAAAACCTGTCCATGCTGAACCCTGAAATGTCTTTAACGAGAAAAGCTACCCCCCGAAACAGGATGGACTTAGACGGTGGCGCTGCCTTGCAAGGAGGCCATCATCCAGACAGAATGCTGTGTGTTCACATCTGGTGAGTCTGTTAGGCATCACCTTCACTGCATCACGTGAGAATACAAGTAAATGCCCTGAATTATCTGAACCCCAGCCCAGGGGACTTAATAAACCAATGGTTCAGATGACGGCGCTCTTGATGGAAAATGCCATCCCTGACTTGGGGGTTCATTGTCTTAATTCCGTATTTTCTCTTGCATGTGCCTGTATATTGTCGCTATGGTGCCTGCCTCCAATGCAGCCGCATAGCCTCCAAAGGAGCCACCACCAGGCCCCGTGAAACCCCTTGCTGACGCCTCAGGGCACAGTGCAGAAGAGGGGGCATGCGTGTGAGGTGGTGAGAGCTGATGCGAGGGGTAGAAAGTCAGGGGAGGTCATGGAGAGCACCAGTTGACCCATGAGCTGGACTGGGACAGCTAGAGATGCCTCTCCCCCTCCCGGCCTTGGGATGTGCGTTCTGCTTGACTTCCGGGCTCCCAGAGGCTGCTCCAAGGACATGGCATTGAGATAGCGATGCGGTGTCGAGACCCAGCTGGACCGTGTGTATGTGACTCAACCCAGTTAATGCCTCTGTATAAACTTTCAAGATTTGGCAGGCGGGTGCGGAAACCTACCCGTCTTGCGGCCGGCCACCCAAGACAAGCCTTGTAAGTAAGTTCCCCTGCTTATGAAAACGGCTACCTACCCATCTGAAGTGGCCTGATCTTTCTTAGGCTTTGCCCTGCCCTCTGCATCTGGGGGTAGGTTTCAGATTACCCCGGGGGTGGGTGGGAGGCTCCCAGCTCCTGAGGAGGCTGTGAACTAACACGGGATCCCATGAAGCAACACTACACCGTGAGGCTGTGACTTCCCCTCCCCCCGGCCTCCCCTCTCCCCCAGTCCCTGTGTTTGTTGACACAGCAGTGGCCTTGGGAAACAGCTCCACCCTGAGACCTGCAGCCTGGGGTCAAACCTTGGCCACTCTGCCTCCTTAGAGAACCCACTTCTCCCTTTCCCACCTGTAAACTGGGATCAGTCCTAACCCCCACCTTCCACCAGGAGAGAACATGTATGAAACACTGGGCTGATAAAAATGCCTACTAGGGGGTCGATACCCTCTTCACCCTCACTGCCCTCAAGGTTTATGAAGATAACTGGGCTGGATTGACCGTCCCCTCCTTCGCTGGCTTTCCCCGGGGCTCTATAAGGTGAGCCCATTCCTTTCATTAAGGAGGGAAGGGTTCAGAGGCCAAGGACTCGCGAGGCTGCATAGGGTATGTTGCAAGCTCATGGGGTGTCCAAGGCGCTGCTCCCAGCTCCTGCTTCAGGACCCTCCTTCTGGGTGTTGCATCTGGACCCCGGAGCTCACGGGCTGCCTCCCTGAGCCCACCCCAAGCTGGGGACCGTGAACTCAGGGAGCCTCATGTGCCTTTGTGCCCCCAAACTATGTTGCCTGGGAGGCCAGCAAAGCCTCTTAGGGAATGAGGGAGGGGAGTGCCACTCCATGCTTTCTGGGTGGCCCTGGGCTTTGCAGAGCTCCTCCCCCTTCTCAAAATACCCTTCCAGCCAGGTGGGGAGGGCTGGGCTTTCCTCTTCTCATTTTACAATGAGGGAACCCAGAGAGG
This sequence comes from Felis catus, assembly GCF_018350175.1. NCBI lineage: Eukaryota > Metazoa > Chordata > Mammalia > Carnivora > Felidae > Felis > Felis catus. Next base: position 130,952,896 of record NC_058374.1, read on the forward strand.
CCAAGACATCGGATTGAGATCCCCCCACACAGGGGGGGGCTGACCTCTCCTGTGGATCCTTGCTCCCTGGGATCTGGAGGCGGTGGGAGGAGGAAGAATGGGGAGGGACTCTTCTCTGAGCCTCAGTGTCCTCATCTCTAAAATGGGAGTGAGGAGATTGGATCTGACACCTCTTCGCTTCTTTCCAGCTTGCTTCAGGGCAAGCCCGGAGGCAGCAAGGGAATCAACTCTACCATTCATCTCCCAAGAGCCACCGAAAGTTCTAAGGAGAGAAGACGTGTGGAATCGAGGCAAGGGTGGGGCTGCTGGAAGGGCCGGGCCAAAAGTCTCTGCATCTTCAACTCCAGACCTTCAGAGAGCAAGGGGCGGGGGGACATGGGACCTGGAAGAAGTCCAGGACTTTGCCACTAACTGGCCATGTGGCCTTGACCTGCCCCTGCCTCTGTGTGCCTCAGTCTCCCCTCTGTCCCATGAGGTGATCTTTCAGGACCTCCAGCCCGGAGAGTGTCCAAAACTGTTGTCACAGAGTCCTCTCCCCTCCGAGGCACAGAAAGTTAGGAAAAATGTTGCACGGGAGTTAGATTCTGCAGACCCTGCCCGAGGACAGAGCCCAGAGCCAGGAGGTGCCGACCATTCTGAGGGCTCAGGCCAGCCGGGGCCACCAGAGACCCCCAAAGCAGTGAGGTCCCGGCCACCAGAGGTGCCCAGGCAGGGGCCGGAGGAAACCTAGCAGGGTGATGGTGAGACTGCTATGGTTCTCTGTTAGGAGGTTCTAGAACTCAGCATGTCCTCTCCCGAGACTCCCCCCACCTCCAGCAATGTAGAACCCCCCAGGCCTGCCCTTTGTCCGCAGCAGAGGATTCGCGAGCCACCTCCCTGTGGATGCCTGGCTTAGAGCACTGGTTTGAAACCAGTCGGCACTGGGCGGAATTCCTGACTCTGCCATTTAACAGAGCCCAGTAACTTAATGTCCTCACTTCTCAGTTTCCCCCTCTCTAAAATGGGGATATTAGGCCTTCTCGGATGAAGGACAGGATGAGATAACGCGATGTGAACTACTCAGCACGAAATGGCAGCTACTCTTAATAGCTCTGCAAACAGGCTGCAGCTGTTTGGAAAGGTCAGGGGGTCCGGGAGGGCTGGAAGGAGGGAGGGGGTGCTGCGGGAAGGGCAGGGTTGATGTCCGTGGGGGGCTTCCGGGGAACAGGAGCGGCCCCAACAAGCTAGGTGTCCTTGGGAGCTTTGCACAGAGATGCACGTGTTGGCTCATGGGCATACCTTCGGGCATGTGGGGGAGGAGTTCCTGGGCAGGGACGTGGGTGGAGATGTCACCAGGCACCTCTGCTGATGCCACCCCATGTGGATACCAGGTTGCTAGTTAGCACGTGGCTATGGGAACACGTATGTAGGTCCTCATGCATCACAGCTGAAAAAGCTTTTGGATTTGGCTCTATTCTCTCATTTCACAGATGCAGACTGGGGCCCACGTATGGGGGAACTGAGGGCAAAAGCTGGAGAGGGTCCCAGACATCCCTGCTCTCCATCATTTCATGGGGCAGTACCCCCCGCACCCCCACCCAGGGATCACCCACCCAGCAGGACACGTACCTACTGCATCTGGCTCTGGCTCGGTGCCCAGGTACCGTCCTTGGGACCGGGCATCCACCAACTGGAACCTCTTAGACTCAAGGTTCTCCAGCACCTGCTCGTAGGTCTTGAGCAGGGAGCGGTCCAGTGTGGCTTCGAAGTTAGCCGGCTCTGGGCGTGAGGGCTCAGAGGTCACCGGGTGGCCCTCCTTCAGCCAGTTCCGGAAGCCGCCGTTGAGCACCGACACGGTGCGGTGGCCGAACACACGGAACATCCACCAGACCCGCGGCGCATAGAAGGAGCCCAGGTGGTCACCATCGTAAACCACCACATGGGTCTGGTTGCTGATGCCCAGGCGGCCCACGTAGCGGGCGAAGTCGGCCTCGCTGGGCAGCATCATCTCGTAGGGCGACGCCGCGTCCCGGCACTCCTCCATATCAAAGAAGGAGGCGCCGGGCACATGGCGCTCTAGGTACTCCTTGCGGGCCTCGCGGGTGCCCGGCGAGTACCAGGACGCGTCCAGCACCCGCAGGCCAGGCCCCAGCTTGCCAGCCCGAACCGACTCCGCCAGCCACTTGGTGGAGACCAGCGCCCGGTAGAGCACCTGATGGACCATGGTTTCAGCTCTGCGCATCACCTGGCGCGGGTGGAAACCAGGGAAAGAGAGCAGCGTGTGAGGGCCGTGCGTGCAGGGGAGCGGGACCTGGGAGGAGCTTTTTCCCACCGCGCTCCCCGCAGGGCGGCGTGTTTGCAGAGGCCCAGCCACCCGGCAGGGCCCGGGCACCCAGTGGGAAGGTTTGCATTCCCTAAGGAAGGGCTGCTCCGCCCCTCCCTGGGGCCCCCGCGCCGAAGGGGGCGGGGCGAGAGCTCCCCGGAGCCCCACTGGGGGAGCTGGCCCGGAGGGCATCTGGCTCCGGAAGCTACCATACAGGCGTTGGAGATCCTGCCAGAAGAGAGAGGCGAAAAGATGGCCAGGAGGAGGGAGGAGATGACATGTGGAGCGGAGAAGCCCCCTTTGGTGGGAGGGTAGGGGAGTGGGAGCCTGGGGGGAGGGGTCGCTGGAGCCCGCAGAGGCCCTCGCTCGCGCCCCCCGGCAAGCGCGCCCGCGGCAAATCTCTGCAGCCTGGGCGGACTCGCCCGCCTCCAGACTCGCCCGGGCTCGGTACCCTAGCTGGGTCGGAGGCTCCCAGGGCACCCCGTCCCGCTTTCGCCAGGGGGACCCTCCCCTGGGTTGCCGGGGCCAGATCGGAGGCCCAATCCCGAGCGGCCGGGATGCCTGGCCGCCGCCCCACCCGGCCGCACTCACTCGCCCTCGCCGCCGCCCTGGCGCTCGCCCCCGACCGCTGGAGAAGTTGGCGGGTTCAAACCCAGAGCTCACAACTCCCCGGCCGGCCCGCACCATCGCGCCGCCGCCGGAGGGGGGTACGGCGCGCCGCCCGCCACGCCCCCGCCTCGTGCAGTCCCGCCGCGGCCGCCCCCCCCCGCGCCGTCCCACCAAGCGCAGCGCCACTCGGACCCCGGGGACCCGCCGGGAGGGCGCGGGGGGCGCGGGGGCGGCGCGGGGCGGGACGCGGCGGCGCGGGTGTCCCCCTGGCCCAGAGAGTGGAAGGCGCGAGCAGCCGCGGCTCCGAGTGGCCGCGGCGGTGGGCAGTGCTCCAGTCTCCTCCCTTCGGCCGGCGTCAGGTTGGTGGCGGGAGGAGGGGACGACTTCGGGCGCGGGGAGGGGGCGCCCTGCTCTGGGGCCATGACCGAGCCCGGAAGCGCAGAGCCCGAGACCGGGGTAACTGCTGCGGCATCGCGCTTGCCTTTCTCTGGGGGGAGGTCGATCATCGGGGTGCGCGGCGCGGGGCTCCCCCGCGGGGCCAGAGCGGAGTAGGGGGCTGCAGTCTAGGAGGGAAGACGCGCCCCGGAGTTCGCCCTAAGGATGGCTGTCCGCCGCCGCTCGGGGCGGCCTGCTGGGTGACGTCTGAGTGAGTGGCGGGTGGGGAGGTGGGGGGGTAGGGGTGGGGTGGGGGGGGTCACCTGGGGCCACCATAGAGGGTAAGAGGGAGGGAAGAGGACCAATGAAACCCCACAGAGAGGCCAGGGAGACAAGGCCGAGGCTCCAAGAGGAGAAACTGGCAAAGAACTTGCCGGAGCAAAACGAAACTAACATTGGCCAAGGCCTGCTGGGTGAGATACTTTGCTCCTAGGGCCTTACTGACTTCTCACAACAACCCTACGGAGTAGGCCAGAAACTTTACATTTCGAGAGCAGACAGACAGGCCTAGCTGGTCACCCCACGGGCACACCAAGCAATTGAGGCCCATCGGATCTGCCTCGGTTTACCTGGTTCCACCCCAAAGCCTCATGCTTTTCAAAATAATTGCCTTTGTTTTTAATTAACCTATTTAATTATAAGGTTATAGCGTTTGGTTTTTAACAATGGGCCGTGTTTAACAACCAGGCGACATCATTCCTGAAAAATCATAACAACTGGTCCTTGCAAGCTGGTGGCTCACCCCTGCTCCTAAGCCTCTTTTGCATTCATGTTACATATGTCCCAAATGCTTTTTCTCCTCTCCCTTGGAAAGGCTCTTTTGTATTCTGAAATAATGCTAGTCTCACAGGAAGTTGAGACATTCATACTTTGACAAGCATTTGGCCTCCAGAATCTTCCGAACTTTGTGCTTGGCCCTGATGTGCGGGGGGGGGGGGGCCGGGGGGGGCGGGGGGGGGAGGGTACCAGGAAGGAGCAGACTAGGGGGAGGTCCTCAAGGATAGCCCAGTCTGCCTGGAGCCCCCCTTCTTCCAGCCCCCCCCCAGATGGCAGCCTGGGGCTCACACTTCCCCTAGTGGGTATAGACACTCGCGAGATACAGCTAGGGCTGTCCTGTGGGTCCTGGAGTCCTTCACTCCCAGAGCACCCCCACCTAGAGCACCCCCACCTGAGGTGGTCCAGGCTTGGCAAGCGTGCCAGGACCTGGGGCCCTTCGGTGACACACAGCCTGCTCCCCGGACCCTCTCCTGCCTGCAGTCCTTTGTGAGAACTGACCATAAAGCAGGGGCGGGGGGGGGGGGGGGAGAAGGCCAGGCCGGGTGACCCCAGACCTCCCAAGTCCCACCGAATCCTGAAATTCTTAAGATTCTAGATGTGTTGTTGTTGAAAGGCCACCTATGGGAATAACTTTTCAGAAATCATTGGGTTTTTATTAAGCCGTTTTTAATGATTATTGACACCGGCCATTTGTAGTGCATCGTGATGGCCCCTCGACAGTCATTAACTGTTCATTAATCTCCACCGTAAGAGCTGAAGGTTGGAAGCTCCATTATAAGAAGTGAAAATGGCCGGGGAGCCTACCATGCCCTCCCTCGCACGGCTAGTTAAGGAGCCGAGTGATTCGCACTGACTTGAGGCCGGGGCTCTGATTCCCAGTCCAGGGTTCTTTCTACTCTAAATGGATCCTTGGATAGAAAACCAGGAGCCCCAAGAATCCCAGGGGGCAGGAGCCACTGTGGTTCCCAGATGGGTTCTTTAAGAAGGGACCCACAGCATCCGCCAACACTATTCAGCTGTGGTAGGACCCACAGGCACTGAGATCGCCCCTTAGCCAAAAAAAAGCCACCTCAGGGCAGCCTCCTCATCCTGAAGGTCAAGCCGCAGTTTCCTGGGCCCCTGGAAAAGTCAAATCAGTTTGTGCGCACTTCCTCCTCCTCCAGGAAGACTTCCCACTTCCTCTGCTCCCACCCTAGGCTGAGGTATCGGTCCCTGGTGCTTGCACTGAACCCCAGACTTCCTTCAATGATGCTGTCCTTTGGGCAGGCCCGTGGCCTGTCTTTACCCGCCACAGCCCCCCGTCCCCCGGGGCCTGGCAACGTTAAGAGTTTCTCAGTGTCCAGCACAAGGCCTGGCCTCGTGGGTGGAGTTGAGTTCCTAAAAGCCAGACTGGGAGAGGCTGGGTACGAGGGGTAACACTGTGGACTGATTAGGCCCTGGTCATCACCGACCCGAGGCTGGGGAAGAGGTCCAGCCTCCAGAACTGACCAGCTGTGTGAGCAAGGCCAAAGCACATCTCTAGTTGCCTCGCGCAGAAGGCAGACATTGTCATAGGCCCACCACTAAAGGCCACGGGGCTTAGCGTGTGGCCTGGCCCACGAAGCACCTGTTCTCTCCCCACCCCTTCTCTGTGGCAGGACGGCCTGGTATGGATGGTAAGGCCATGCCCTGCCAACGGGGTATGGGGGTTGACCTGTGGCTCAGGCTCCACCCACCCAGTCACGTGCCCTGACGGAAGGGGCACCTTTCCCTAACTCGCGCTCGGAGGCACCTGACGAACTAGGGGCTGTCTGTACAGGTGCCCAACACATTCAGGGCATCCTGGCCCTGGCAGGCTGTGGCCTGCGTGTCATGTCGTGGGCTGTGTGTACTCTCAGTGGCTGGCCTGCAGGGGAGTGGAAGGGACGGGGAGGAGGCGCTGTCACTGTTGTCGCTGCTGCCCCGAGTTTCAGAGACTCAGTTCAGGCCCAAGGGACAAAATCTGACCTGGCTGGACCCCCAGGGCCTGCACGGCACTGGCCAGCGAGAGTCAGGATTCTGGTGTCGCCGCCACTTTAGCTGTTGACCTTGGCCGCTGGAGCCTTTAAACTTCAGCACCGCCCTCCGTGACAGTGAGAATATCCCCTACCAACCTTCCGGAGGCTACTTGTCCAGCGAATAATTGAGAGCCTACTCTGTGTCCTGCAGGGTTCTGAGGTATTGTGAGATAAAATGATACATAGCAAGGAGTCAGTAAATTCAGCTACTATTTCCCGTGAGGCTGCTTATATAAACGTTTGACGAAGAAGTTTACGAATTCCACCAGGGACCTTGGGGAGGGGCTGAGACTTTGCCCCCTGCTTGCCTTCCTGTGCTTGAACCTGTCCCTACCGCCCCCCCTGACCCCGGCAAGCAGCGATGAAGGGTCCGCCTGGCCTCCTCCAAGGGGTCAGGGTCATTCCGTTGCTCTTCCCCGTGTAGGTGTCCTGGGTGGGAGGGAGGGGGGGAGGGGAGGCCCCGGTGACCGAAGTCTGCCCCTGGGGTTGCCTCTGCCGGTTTTGTGTTCCCTGGACTCTGCCCTCCCGGGGCTCCACCGCCCCTGCGGGCTAGTGCCAGACCCAGCGGTGCGGGCATCTGCAGCGACCTGGCCGGCCTCTTCCTCGATTCCCTCCTGACATCCTCCCTGTCGCCCAGGCTTGCAGCCCCGGTGTCGCCGCCGCCGCCGCCACCATGCCCCCACAGCAGCTCTTCCGCGCGCTCGTGTCGGCGCAGTGGGTGGCCGAGGCGCTGCGGACCCCGCGCGCGGGACAGCCCCTGCAGCTGCTAGACGCCTCCTGGTACCTGCCCAAGCTGGGCCGCGACGCGCGCCGCGAGTTCGAGGAGCGCCACATCCCCGGCGCCGCCTTCTTCGACATCGACCAGTGCAGCGACCGCACGTCCCCCTACGACCACATGATGCCCAGCGCGGCGCACTTCGCGGAGTACGCGGGCCACCTGGGCGTGGGCGCCGCCACCCACGTCGTGATCTACGACGCCAGCGACCAGGGCCTCTACTCTGCGCCGCGCGTCTGGTGGATGTTCCGCGCCTTCGGCCACCACACCGTGTCGCTGCTCGACGGCGGCTTGCGCCACTGGCTCCGCCTGGGTCTCCCGCTGAGCTCGGGGAAGAGCCGCCCGGCGCCCGCCGAGTTCCGAGCCTCGCTTGACCCCGCCTTCGTCAAGACGTACGAGGACGTGAAGGAGAACCTTGAATCCCGGCGCTTCCAGGTGGTGGACGCCCGCGCCGCCGGCCGGTTCCGCGGCACCGAGCCCGAGCCCCGAGACGGTAACAAACACGCGCGAAGGGGCGGGAGGTCACCTGGGGCGCGGGGCCAGGGGCGCGCTGAGCCCTGCCTCGGCCTCGCCTTTGAAGGACGCCGCATGGGGCGGGGGCGTGAGATGTGGTTTCTAGTCGTCTCACTCTCTGAGCCTCCCTGGCTTTATTCCTTAAAAGTGGACACGAATACTTGCTTTGCCCCCAGACTCATTGGGAACCCAGGGCGCCCTGTATTAGGGTGAGAAGCCAAACAGCCCCACCCCAATACTGCGGATGTAGGGCGGTCTCTGCGGAACAGGAGGGGCGGCAGGAAAAGCCCCCAAAGGGATGGGGCCTGATCGGGTGTACCCACCCCCGCTGTTGATGGAGGCAGACTGGGGGAGGAGGAGGGGGAGGAGTCTGGGGTAGGGGAGTGGATGTAAGGCCCATAAGGGGTCAAGGCTTGCAGAGGGCAGAGAGAGGGGCCCTGCGCGCGCGCTCGCGCGCGGGATCACCGGCCCCAGGTTGGAGAGAAACTGAATAGAGGTGGCTGCTGGCCTGGGTTGGAGCAGAGCCCTGTGTCTGGGAGCTGAATTCTCCAGGCAAAGAGACCACAGGGAAGCCCTGGACGACGTGGGCAGGGCTCCCCGCAAACGGATAGGCCAATGGCCACGGTCGTGTGAGCCTTTCAATGACCCTGACAGATGGGTGCTGTCATTGTACCCAGGAGGAAATGGAGTCTCAGAATGGCTACCTCGCTGGAGGTCAGGAAGCAGCCCGGCCAGGCGCTGGGGCGGTACATTTAACTGCAGTGAGCAAGCAGTCATTACCCAGCCTTTTGTCTCTCGTGCCTTTTTCAGGGGGGATGCAAGGAAGTTGCTACTTGGTCTTGGGAGTCTGTCCTTGAATGGCATCCGCCTCCCTACCGCCCCTGAATGAGGGTGGGGCTTCTGTTCAGTGCTTACAAAGCAGCTTGGGCCCGTCCCATCCACTCACTGTTTCGCATGGCCCCAGGGTAAGGGTCGGCCCTGCTCCCCGTGCATCCCCGAAGACCGAAGACCGACCCAACAGCTGGCATGGGATCAACGTCCCAGAGAGATCTGGGGACTCGAGAAGGACCCCGCTACATGGAACCATGCAGAGCAGTGTTGACCTGAGATCCAACCGTAGGGCACTGCTGATAGCCAGCCATTTTTGGGGCCCGCATAGGTGACAATTTTACGTGGTTCCACCTTGAACCTGTTAGGGCCTTCAGCTCAGCCCTTTGGGGGCGGGGGTGGGGGCAGTGAGCCACTTGGCCGGTCACCTAATCTAATCTCTGAACTGCAGCGTTTGCGCGTGCAAAATTAGAGGAGAAAACAGGGCTTGGTAAGGATGCGGTGAGCGTCAAATGTCAAACGAGAAGACGCGTATAGAGCGCTCAGCACACGTAAGGTGCCCTCAAGGAGGGTGACGTAATTCCTGTGTGCTTCGCCCTGTCCGTGCTTATGGCTCTTTACAGAGGCGCTTAAATGCTCACCTCTCCTGCTTGCTCACCTGTAAAGGAAGAGATGATGGCACACACCTAGCAGGCTTGTGGTAGAGACCGACCGAGCCAGTGCACGTAAAAGCTGGGTCTAGATCAGTGGAGGGCATCACATCGTTGCTGTCGTTCAGCGGGGTGGGGGAAGCCTGCTTTGCTTGGTGGGGTTCGAGGCGCGGGGACAGCCCTGCTCGGGCAGCGGCCAACCTGGGTCGAGAGCTTGCTCTCCTTCCTTGCCCCAGTTCGGTTCTCTACGTGATGTCTCTCAGTGAGCCTTTGCTGCACCTAACTGGGGGTGCAGGGCGCATTCCAACCTCACCACGGGCTCAGAGCGCTGGCTGGGTGCTAAGGTCTAGCCATAACTGTCGACACGGGTCCTCAGCTCTCTGTAGGAGTGTCACCCGCTGCAGGGGGAAATCGAGGCAGAAGCCACGAGGCTAGAGCCTCACCCTAGAGTCTGAATGGCCGGGATTTTTGAATCCTGGGCTGTGAGGGTTTATTTTGTTGCGAGTCTCAGTCCTTGGTGTGAAAATGGGAATATTACTAACACCTGCCTCGCAGAGGGTGGTGAAATCAAATGACCGGGTTTAGGGGAATGACCCTCTTTATGAACAGCGTTCTAGCCTTGCCCTCTAGGGTTCTTGTGCTAGGATCAAAATGATCTTTTGAAAACGGAAGTCTGGTTTCCCCTTGCAGTCGGGTCAAAGCCCTACGACTTTTTTTTTTTTTTTAATGTTTATTTATTTTTGAGAGAGAGAGAAAGAGACAGAATGTGAGTGGGAGAGGGGCAGAGAGCGGAGACAAAGAATCTGAAGCAGGCTCCAGGCTCTGAGCTGTCAGCACAGAGCCCGACATGGGGCTCGAACCCATGAACTGAGAGATCATGACCTGAGCCGAAGTTAAACGCTCAACCCACTGAGCCACTCGGGTGCCCCAAAGCCCTACATCTTAATCCAGGCCTGCTATGGTGTTCCCGTGCCTCCTGGTTCCTCTTGGGCCTCGACCTCCCCCCATGTCTGGGCTTTGGCCCAATGACTTTTACCCCCTCTAAAGACTCCCCTTCCCCAGCCTGGCGTGCCCTCAGCCCCCACTGCCCAGACCTCTCTACCTGATAGAACCCTGCTCACCCTCAGCGCCTTCTCAGAGAAGCTTCCCTGCCCTCGCAGCCTGGTGGTTAACAGCCCCAGCTCTGGGGCCCCTCTGACTCGGGCAAGTTAGTCTGTGTGCCTCACGCTCTTCGTCTGTGTAAAAGGGAGGATGATCATTTCTGTCCCGTAGAGTCTGGGGGGAGAAAATACAGCAGAGGGGCTCCTCACAGTCCCCGGCACAAAGTAAGCGCTCAGTAACACCAGCTATCATGATTACTGTTTTTTTTTTTTGTTTGTTTTTTGTTTTTAACGTTTTTATTTATTTTTGAGACAGAGAGAGACAGAGCATGAACGGGGGAGGGGCAGAGAGAGAGGGAGACACAGAATCCGAAACAGGCTCCAGGCTCTGAGCTGTCAGCCCAGAGCCTGACGTGGGGCTCGAGCTCACGGACCGTGAGATCCTGACCTGAGCCGAAGTCGGCCGCTTAACCGACTGAGCCACCCAGGCACCCCTCATGATTACTGTTAATACCTCTTATAATATGCCCCCATCGCCCCCCGCAGGGTGTAACACCCTCATACTCCTAATGGCTCAGTTATTGCCTGTCTGCCCTGCCAGATCAATTTCTGTAGGGCAAGTGCAATGACTCCTGGCCAGGCGGGGGGAGGGCTTACTTATCTTTGTTGCCCCCAGGGCACACAGGTGATCGGGAAACTGGGGGCAGAGTGAGGCTCTGGTGGAGTCTGAGTCTTGGGTTCCAATTCTAGCCAGCAATTTGCTGGATGCGGGACCTTGGGCAGTACGGAACCTCAGCATCTCTGTCCGTAAAATGGAAATGCCTATGAATAGCGCCTGGGTTGCCTGGCTGTGAGGACTACACGAGATGATGCACATGGAGGGTTAGCGCCGTGGGCGCATGGGAGGCTCTCAGTACCCAGGGGCCATTCATACCCCCTTTGTGTGTGTTCCCTCCTTCCTGCCCTCCTGCTGCAGGCATCGAACCTGGCCACATCCCCGGCACTGTGAACATCCCCTTCACGGACTTCCTGACCCAGGAGGGCCTGGAGAAGAGCCCCGAGGAGATCTGCCGTCTGTTCCAGGACAAGAAGGTGGATTTGTCCCAGCCACTGGTGGCCACGTGCGGCTCCGGCGTCACAGCCTGCCACGTGGCACTGGGGGCCTACGTCTGCGGCAAGCCCGACGTGGCCATCTATGATGGCTCCTGGGTAGAGTGGTACATGCGTGCCCAGCCAGAGGACGTCATCTCCGAGGGCCGGGGGAAGACCCACTGAGGGCAGGGTCAGGACACGGGAGGCAGCGCCCGGCCTGGTTGTTCTGACTCTGCCTCGACCGAGAGGGTGTTTCTTCCCGCAAGTCAGGTGGCGCAGAGGGCGACATCCCAGAGGCCAGGAGTTCTGTCGACCCGCGGGCTCCCAGCCGAGGCCGGAGAGAAGGTGGTGGTGGGACAGAGGGAGGCAGTGCCCCATGTGCTGAGCGGGGGTCCTGCCTCCCTTCTGTTTTCCCTGTTGAGGAAATAAAACAGCACAGTGCCAAATGCTTCCAACTGTGGGGCTGCCTGGTTTTCCTAAGGAGCCGGTGGTCCCGAATGCCCAGCAAAGGGAGCTCGGTGGAGCCTGAGGGTCTGGGGGATCCTGCCCCTGCCTTCCGAGCAGGGCTGGAACCCCAGAGCCCTTCTAGTCCTGTGAACAGAATGCTCCCAGCCAACCATCCTCCACCCCATAATGCTGGGGGTCTCCCCTTCTGGCTTCTGGGCTACTGAGAAGTGAATCTTGCTGTGATAAGGAAAACCTCTGCCTACCCCCCAAACCCCCCACCCCAGGCCCAAGGGTCGAGGCTCTATTTTCTTCCTTCTGTATTTGTCCTTTGTGCAGAGATGGAAATGGTGTCTGAGAAGGCCCCAGATGGCCCCTGCCTGCAGCCAGGTCCCCCCTCCCCGTCTCCAAGCCCCCAAAGAACCCCTTAGTAGTAGACGGGCCGCATCCGTCGGTACTGGGGAAAACCCTAGAAGAATGAAACCAGAGGGGGCATTGACTTACCCAAGGTCACACGATGGATTACAGCAGAGCTGGACCAGACCCAGATTTCCCGAACTCCAAACTTGCTCCTCTTTGTACCTGCGACCCCCTCCCCCCCACCGCCCATCACATTTCCTCTGACACTGAGTCACCTCCCAAGTCCATGGGCAAGAGGGAGCCGATAGGATAGTATCGGGTTTTCTGAATGAGAGCTCTAAATTAAGTCCCAACCTCTCTGAGTCTGTTTCCTCACCTGTAAAAGGGAAATAATGCGTACCTCAGGAGGAGGATGTCAGACAAAGGTTTCGGCATTGCGGAGTCCCATTTCTCGAGCTCAGGGTTTCACAACCTCAGCGCTCCTGACGTTCGGGCGGGATAATTCTGTGTTGCCGAGGCTGTCCTGTGCAATGTAGGACGTTTAGCAGCATGTCTGGCCCCCAGCCAGTAGTACGGACCGGTTGTGACAACCAACAAACGTCTCCAGGCATCACCAAGTATCCCCCGGGAGGCAAAAATCACCCTCGATTGAGAACCACTGCTTTAGGAGCAAATAACGGTTGAGCACAGCAGTCAGAAACAGTGTAGACGAGGACTCCCAACGTGGAGGGGATCCTTCATCACGCCCCCTCCCCCTGGAGGCTGAGTTTAGCCGTCCAGAAAGCTCCTTCCCTTTATACTTCCTTTTCATGCTTCCAAGCCTCATTTTCTCTCCTGGAAACGTCCCCGCCTCTTTGCGTCAGGGAGAGGGCTTCGTCTACAGATGCATGTGAGTTCGGATCTGGCTTCTGTCTCAGCTGCCCCGTACAAGGTGCCTGACCTTGGACACTGCTGAGCCTCTCTGGGCCTCAGTTTCTTCATCGTTAAAAAGGGAGTCATCATACTTTCCTTGAGAAATACGGGGATTAAATGAGAGAATGCACTGAAAACGCTTAGCTTGGTGCTGGGCATGGAGTAAATATCAAGTGTTCCTGTTATTTTTGTATTTTATTTTATTATTTTTAAATTTTTTGTTTAATTTATTTTGAGAGAGCGAGAGCAGGGGAGGGGCAGAGAGAGATGTTGGCAAGGCATCCCACGCAGGCCCCACACCGTCAGCGCAGAGCCCAGCTTGGGGCTCGAACTCACAAACCATAAGATCATGACCCGAGGCGAAATCAAGAGTAGGACGCTTAACTGACTGAGCCACCCAGGTGCCCCCGTTTTTTTTTTTTTAACGTTTATTTTTTAAATTTTTTTATTTTTTTAAATTTTTTTTTAACGTTTATTTATTTTTGAGGCAGGGAGAGACAGAGCATGAACGGGGGAGGGTCAGAGAGAGAGGGAGACACAGAATCTGAAACAGGCTCCAGGCTCTTAGCGGTCAGCACAGAGCCCGACGCAGGGCTTGAACCCACGGACGGCGAGATCATGATCTGAGCCGAAGTCGGCTGCTTAACCGACTGAGCCACCCAGGCACCCCTAACGTTTATTTTTGAGAGAGCGGCAGCAAGGCAGAGAGAGAGGGAGACACGGAATCGGAAGCAGGCTCCAGGATCTGAGCCATGAGCACAGAGCCCGACTCGGGGCTCGAACTCACAAACCCTGAGATCTCGACCTGAGCTGAGCCACCCAGGTGCCCCGCCCCCTGTTTTTTTTTTTTAAAGGACTTTTACTTACGCGGCATGTTGAGTGCCTCCTGTACGTCTGCGTTCAGGGAGAGGGGACAGTGAATAGGAGAATTATGTTCCTGCCCTGGTAAAGCTTCCCAACCAGGGAGTAAAACTGGCCCGTGCTACCATATTTCCAGAAGGAAGGGAGTAGTACCGTGAAGTGAGGACAGACTCCTGTTAGAAGTGGGAAAAACAAGATCAGAGAGGTTGAGCGATTTGCCCAAGGGCACACAGCTAGTTTGAGAGCGGGGCCTCACCTGCAGTTAGAAATTGCAGGGGAGACACCCCCCCCCCCCCCCCCCCGCCAGTGGGTCTTGCCCGGGGTGGTTTTCCAGATTTCACGATTAAGGGAGAATGGAGTGTAACGCAGGGTTCGGACACACCAGTGACAAGCTCAGGGAGGACGGCCACGTGTCTCCCAGCTCCGCGAGGAGACCCTCTGAGCTGTGGGGTTCTGAGCCAGGGGTTCAGCTAGGCTCCCCTTCCCTTCCCTGGGTCCTCCTCCCAGCAAGGAACCCAGGGTGATCTGAGCTGAAGCTTTTCCTCCTGGGAAGGTCCTGGATGGGTCTGGACAGGTTCAGAGAAGGGCCCAGAGGCGGGAGAAAGGAAATTGAGCCTCGCCTTTCTAGGATTCCCAGAGCCGCCTTTTTGAGGAGTTGGCCGGGCTCCGCCCTCAGTCCCTTCAAGTCAACTCCCAGAATAATTAACCACTCACTGCAAGGTCCTGGCCTCTGCCAGAGCCCATCCTACCCGCCGGCTGTGTTCCCGGCAGGAACTTGCCGCCCTGGATAACAAGGATGATGAAACTTTCATCCGCTTGGCAAATATTTGCCGGAACACCCCTCCTGTGTCAGGGACAGTCAGAAGTTTCCCAGCCTCGTCTAACCGGCTGCACTGGGACGTGTTCACTCCTTGGATCGTTGCCACGAGGGATCAGGGCCCGAAGCCCCCGACCCCGCACACGGCGGACTGAATAATGAATCGGTCCCGGGGCCGTGGAAGCAGGGCTGCACGTGGCCCCCGAGAGGTCTGCCTTCCAGATCCTTCAGGCCAGGGCGGGGCTCAAGTCGCCCAGGCTGAGAAAGGAGAGCAAATTCTAGATGTGATGTCAGGTAAGGTGAAGTTCACAACAATATCAGGTGTCACTCCCACTGGAATCACCCAGCTATACGAGCACAATAGAGGTTTATTCTTAACTCGTGGGGAATGAGTCATTCAGGAAGAGATGAGATTTTTAGGTTACCGAAGCTTTATCATTTTAAGCACCGAAAGGTTTAACATATTTACCTGTTGGAGGGGGAGCATGCTATACCGGGGGCATCTGAGCACTCAGCGGCTACTGATACCTTCTGGGGGCGCTTTGCCCCTAAACTAAATGGCCCCAACTGCCGTGTGACTCTCCAGGTCCTTGCAAGTCTGGATTATTCTTGTTGACTGTCCTTCCCGGTTACTGGCATGTTCTCCAGAGTCTCTGCCTGCTTCTAGGTGGGCCCACGCTCTCTGGGTAACGGATAAGCCATTTTGGTGGCTTAACCCACTTTGCTCAACCAGTCGCTCTCAAATCTGGGCCCCCAGCAGCTCGCTGGGCCCGGATCCCTATTTATTTCAGACCCCTGTGTCCGCTGCCTGCTGGTACCCTAACCCTGCTCCCCTGTCCATGTTCCCTGTCTCAGGACGCGAGGCCACCACCCCAGACCTGGCAGTGAGTCTCCAGATTCTACCTCCGTGGGTCTAACCCAGTACCTGCCTCACAGGATCAGATTTATACAAAGAACTGGGAACAAAGCCCAGCCCAGGAAGCACCACATAGATGCGTTATTACTGTAACTGACATGCTGTGCTGCCCCTCACTCCTGCCTCCCTGTGACGGCCTATACACCCTCGACGGTGCCTGTCTTATCTATGGTTCTCCTCCTGGCCCTAGCACCGTGACTGACGTGCACAGGTCTTCGTGAATGTTTGCCATCCGCATCCATACCCTGGCGGGGCTGAGAGAGACCCTAATAATCCCTCCTATTTACCCAGCACCTTCCTTGCCAGGGAGGATGCTGTTTTTGTATTCATTGGATCCGTAACCCTGAGAACTCGTGTTCTTCTCCCCCATTTTACAGAGAAGGAGCGTCGGGCCTTAGAGAGGGGGCAGGACGGTTAGGGCGAGGATCGGAGTCCGGGAGGCAATGAGTACACGGCCCTAATAGTTCGCCGAAGGCACGAGCCACGCTCCAGAATGTGTGGCCCAGAACGAGGCAGGAGGGGCCCGCAGGAGTCCCCAGGCCAGGGTATCAGCGAGGCTTCCCGGGGCTGGTGCGTGGGGATTTATTCCCCCACCGAGGCTGGCTGTGTCTGCTCTTTCCTCTTCCCCTGCCAGCTTCTGCTTCGGGGCACAGACTTTCCCCATTTCTGAACCGTGAAAGGTTTGAAACGCAGTTACAAGCCCATGAAGAGAGCAAATCAAGTAGAGCTCGGTACCAGACCCAGGACGGCTCTTCCGACAGCCCGCGGCTACAAACGCGGCGCCTGTGGCTTCACACGATTCTGGGAGAGGTGAGGTGCGGGATGTGACGGGCAGGGACAGACAGAAACAGCTAGAGACCGCCGTGGGCCAGGCAAGAACTTCCGGCCACCAGGAGCTGCTCTGGGCACCGCTGGGAGCAGAGCTGGAGACGTCCCCTGGGGAGGTATGTGACCTCTGGCTTTTCCACCCTCACTGCCCGCTGGCTCCTCGCTCCCCTGGCCCTGAGCAACTTCTCAGGTGCCTGGTTGCCCTTCATGGGCCTGGTACTCATGTCCGCCCTCCGCCATCTTGATTCGGCCCTTGGCCTGACTCGCTGTGGGGTCTGCTCTGGCAGCTCCCATCTGACAGGAGAATGCCACTAAGAAATGCAGAAGAGGGGCGCCTGGGTGGTTCAGCTGGTTGAGCGTCCGACTTCAGCTCGGGTCACGATCCCGCGCTTCGTGGGTTCGAGCCCCGCGTCGGGCTCTGTGCTGACCGCTCAGAGCCTGAAGCCTGCTTCGGATTCTGTGTGTGTGTCTCTCTCTCTGCCCCTCCCCTGCTTGTACTCTGTCTCTCTCTCTCTCAAGAATAAATAAAACATCAAAAAATTTTTTTGAGAATATAGAGGAAATGACGGAATTAGAAAAAAAAATCACAATTCGGCAATCGCCATAGTACTTATTATAGCAAGAATCATCAATGGGGGCCCCTGGGTGGCTCAGTCGTTTAAGCGTCCAACTCTTGATTTTGGTTCAGGTCATGATCTTGGGTTCGAGGCCTGCATGTTGGGCTCTGGGCTGACAGCGCAGAGCCTGCTTGGGATTC
The DNA here is from genome assembly GCF_018350175.1 of Felis catus. Taxonomy (NCBI): domain Eukaryota; kingdom Metazoa; phylum Chordata; class Mammalia; order Carnivora; family Felidae; genus Felis; species Felis catus. The sequence continues at coordinate 130,969,908 of NC_058374.1, forward strand.
TCTCTTTCTCTCTCTCTCTCTGTCCCTCTCTGCCCCTCCCCTGCTTGTGCGCTCTCTCTCTCTCCAAATAAATAAGTAAACCTAAAAGACAAAAAGAACCATCCACGAATATTAAAATTAAGGATGAGATAAATGTGTTTGCTGGTAAATAGGATATTAAGAGAGCCTCAGCGTATCTCCCCACCAAGATGCTGAGACACTCAAAGCGCGAGAGAGGAACTGTATTGATCAGCGGCTTGACTGACACCGCGTTAAGTGATCAGTTCACCTTACCAGTGATGGCATAAACTGACAGGTGTATCTCGTGCCGGGGGGGGGGGGGGGGTGCCCTGAGCACACAGCCTCGCGGCTCTGATATTCCTGCCAAACACGCACACAATGAGGGTAATCGTCAGGAAATCTCAGACAAACCCAAACCGAAGGCATTCTACGACATACACAGCGTCTTCTCCCCAAAAATGGGAGACGGAGCAAGACCAAGGAATCATTCCACATCAGAAGACTAAAGCGACAGGCCAGCGGAATGGAACCCTTTCTGGAGGGGAGCCTCAAGTACTCCCCGCCTCCCTTTGGCCGCAAAGGACATTGGCAGGACAACTCGTTTCCTGACGCGGGTAATTGTACCTCAGTCACATAAGAGAGAACGTCCCGATTTGTAGATCACCCTGAAGAGTCGAAGAGCGAAAGGCCACTAACGCCATGACTTCCTCGCCAACGGTTCAGAAAAACGAGAAAAGGAGGGACAGAATGAAAGAGCACATGTAGTAAAAAAAAAAAAAAAAAAAGTGAACGTTTGGTGACTCTTGAGTGAAGCCTCCGCCAGTCTGGTATTATTTTTGCGGCTTTGCTCAAAGTCTGAGAGTGCTGCAAAATAAAATGCTATTTTTTAAACGCAGGCTCTTCTGATCCGGTTCCAGCCAGGGCTGCCAACGGCACCCACATTCTAAAACGAGGTGCTAGACCTTCTAAAGCAGCGCTTCCAACCCAGGTGGCTGGGAACTAGTTTTAGAAGCCTCGGGAGACCGTGCCTCCCACCTACGGCGGAGACAGACGCCATCGGGAGCAGCTGGCAGGCAGAGGGGGGCTCTCTCCACAGGGAGGTGTTGGGGTGCTGTGGGTCTTTACTTCTCCCGCCCCGTGGGGGGGGTGGTGCTCCCCTCCCTGAAGGCAGAGTAAGAGGGTTTTCCACGAGGCCATCTGCAGAGCCTGGCCTTTGTGCCCTGGATTGGGGGTTGGGGGCACAGGTGTGGCAGGGGGGCACAGGGGTGGCGGTGGCGCTCAGAGGCTAGGCGGGACCCAAGCCTGGGAAAGCCTGCAGGCGGGAAGCGGAGCCGGCAGGCTGGTCCGAGGTGGAATGGGATGTACGGGGTGAACCCAGTCAGGGCTGGGCTTTGGCTTCCAGGGGGCCAGCTGAGGACCTGGGTCAGGAGCCGTGACTTGCTGCCGTGCCCAGAAGAGACTTTATGCAGGGCCAGGACACAAGGGGAGTGGGCAGTGGCACCCGGTGGGAGGTGGTCCTCGAGTAGGGTGTCCCAGAGGAGCCCCTGCCCAGGAAGGAAAGTACAGTGTGAGCCTCTCCTAGCAGTGGGGGCTCCAAAGAACCCTCGAAACAGTCCTTCAGGAAAAAAAAAACCTAGCCAGCTTGGGTCGTTGCTCTGGTGAGAGCCAAGCCACCAGAGGACGTGCGCCCCAGGCGAGGGAAATCTTCCCTTTCTTTTCCCATCTTCATTCCCCACCAGCCACCGAGGAGAGGAGGGGGAGGAGGAGGGGACTCTGGGGGCGCACAGAACACCCCGAGGGGGTCCCCCCTGTGTAAAGGGACAATCACCATCGCGGCTCCCTTTTGGGTTGAGATGAAAAGAGATAATCCGTGAAAGTGCATGGCGCAGAGGTGGGCCCATGGACGTGCTCATCAATGTCCCTGGGGCAGCCGAGGGGGGCAGGGGGATGGGCAGTAGATTCCTGGTTCCTTGTGAGTCCTAATTCAAGCCGTGAAAGGGCATCCGCAGGAGGCAGAGCGCCGTTTGCAGGCAAGAGAGGTCCCTGGAGAAGGCCGCTAAGACTGAGCCCACCGACTGTCAGGGCCCCAGTTCCCGGGAGCTGAGCTGCCTGGTGGTTGGGGACGCGCCGCCGGTGGAGGCGGGATGGGGCTCCACGGACCCCGGGCGGGGTGGCGCGCCCCCTGCCGCCGGACCCCGGGGTGAGGTCCAGACCCCTGGCTGAAGAGGGCAGAGCCCGGGCTGAGGACCCGGGGGAGGGGAGGAGAGGAGGGGAAAAGAGGGGAGGAAGGGAGGAGAGGGGAGGGGAGGGGGCGGGAGGGCAGTGTCGCGGCCAGGCCCGGCGGCCCTTTGGTGCAAACTGGAGAGAAAGGCGCCCCTTCCTCCACACACTCGACGGCCTTTTCGCGGTGCGAATGGCGCCCCCTGGAGCCTGCAGAAATTATGGGCCGGCTGTGTGAGCTCTTCCTGGCGAAGGTCTGGGGCTCCTTGATTCGGGAAACTCCACAGTCCAGCGCTGGCGCGGCGGGGGGAGGGGGGCTGGCTTGGTGAATGTTGCCCATCAGAGGAAGGTCTAGGTAAAAACATCGAGGCATCTTTGTTCTCTAATAAATATTCAAGTTTACGGATCAGTTGTGCCGACTCTCTGAGCCCCATCTGTAAAAATAGGCACAATAATACTGACCTAGGCTGGAGTGATACTTCTAGTCCCAGTAAGTGGTCAGTTATAATAGCTACCATTTAGTGCAGGAAAGAGTGCTAAGAAGTATGAATAACATTATGATGTAAATATTGCAAAAGCCGTAACGTAGGGGGTTGGAGAGGTTGTGTAACTGGCCACCATGTCTCACAGCCAGGGAGCCGGGGAGTCCCCCCCCCGGACCACTGGCCTCTGAAAGTCTGCCCGAATACTTCTGGCTCATCAGGACACACTCCCCCTGACTGAATATGCCTTGTTTCTCTCCTCAGGTGACCTGAAAAGGTGACTCAGACGCAGGAGGCAGAACTGATGGCCAAGGCAGCGACTGGATTGGATCTGATGTAAACACAACAACAGAGTCGAGGCTGATCAGAATGTTCTGACATCTGAACGTGGGGAGGGGAGGGCTGAACCCCAAATCCCCGCAGGGCTGAGTGACATCTTAGCCACGGAACTGACGGCTGATGTGAGACAAGCCAGGGATGCTGCTAACACGACCCTCACAACAGCGTGAGCCGGATACAGTTTAGAAGTGGGGAAACTGAGGTGCAGAGAGGTTAAGCGACTCTGCCAAGGTCCCCTGGCTAGCAAGCCACAAAGGTTGGCTGGCATCCTTGTCTGGGAGCCTGTGCCCCTTAATCAATCACCTCTCCTCCTCTCTCGCTTGCCTTCAGAAGCCCAGTTTAGAGCCTTATTAAAAAGCACCTGAAAGTTGCTCTTCCCAGAAGGGGACAGCAGGGGGCGGTGTAACCAGCAAGCATTTGAAGTTTGGCTCGCGTCCTGGGTAACCATCATCCTGAGAAACTGTCTAAGGGGCGTTTGTGGTTTTGTCCTCTAAACGGGGAAGACACACACACACACACACACACACACACACACACAACTAGGAAGAGTGCCAGTCCATAATCAGAAACAGGACCGTCTGGGATTCCATGTTTTGTCAAAGCCACTCCAATTCACCTCCCCGACCCGAGGTCCCCTCTAAAGCAGGGACCACGACTGACGTCTTCACTTCCGTGTTTCAATGTCTGGCACGTGGTTGGCATTCAACAAACAGTAAGGCACCGAGTGATGGTTGGTGGGAGCGAAGGGTGTCAGCCCTGTGACCGCACTACGGTGTCCTCATCTGATGACGGGGTTAAGGACACAGCTTCGGGACTCCGCGGGAGGCAGGGTGGTTTGGGCTCCAGAACCCACGACGAGACCAGGTTTGGAGGCTGCCTTGCGCTCGGCAGCCATTTCCAGCACGACCTGTGAAGGCTCACGGTCTTGGAGCCACCGTCTCGTCTTCTGGAGGACGGAGGTGGGAACGGATCGCGTCTTGCTGAGTGACCCTGTGCAAGTCACTCTGTGCCTCCAGTCCTGGGGCAGGTCTGTGGGAGCAGTTTGGGTCTGGCCAGCCCTGGGCTCCTGAGGCATCATCACGCTGAGCCTCAGCTTTCTCAACCTACTCCTCATATGAACTTGTTTCCAACTGGCCCACGCATGGGGCTTTTCCTGTCCTCTTTGGTGGGCGGTCTCCTCCCCTCTCCAGTCCAAGTAATTCTCCAGAGCGCCACACCTGGAGGGACAACTGTCACTTGCCCCACAGGCACGGCAAACACAGGTTGGCCCCAGACTGACCTCTCAGCGCCCTGCTCAACTCCATAGGCTAAAGACCAGGGACTATGCCGGGTGTTTAATAGACATTATACGATTTAATCTTCACGGCAACGCTCTACGGTAGCAACTATCAGAGTTCCCATTTTGCAAAAGGAAAAACAGGCTCAGAGAGGAAGTTGCTCAAGAGCGTGCATTGTAGCAGCAGTGACTGATTCCCTGCCCAGGGGAGGAGATTTCCTCTCAGCATGAAGCCAGGCTGCCCAGTGTGGGGAGCCCTGGGAGGAGGGGGACACTGGGATCACTGAGGGAAGCCTCAGACCCCTCTCCCTTAATCCGGGATCAAGACTTGAGCATCCACTGGGGCGCCTGGGTGGCTCTATCGGTTAAGCGTCTGACTTTGGCCCAGGTCATGATCTCATGGTTCGTGAGTTCGAGCCCCACGTCGGGCTCTGTGCTGACAGCTCAGAGCCTGGAGCCTGCTTCCAATTCTGTGTCTCCCTCTCTCTCTCTCTCTCTCTCTCTCTCTCTGCCCCGCCCCTGCTCATGCTCTGTCTCTCTTTCTCAAAATAAACATTAAAAACATTAAAAAAAAAAAAAAAGACTCAAGCATCCAGAAGGTGAGAAAGTTAAGGACAGCTTCCCCTTCAGCCCTTGTCCCTCCCTGGTCCCAGAGGACCACCCTGCAGTCCCCTCCCCTCCCCACCCTGCAGTCCCCATGATGGCAACAGTCCCAACTCCAAGTTGTCTGGCTTAGAAGGGGGCGCACACAACCAGTCCCTCTCTCCCTCCCAAATTACAGATGGGAAAGCTGAGACCTTGCCCAGTACCTCATCCCACAAAAGCCAAGATGAAAACCCAGTTCTCTCGACTTTGATCCAGTGCCCCTTCCACCCTCTTCCCTAGAAAACTTTCCCAAGGAGCACTGACAACCCGTGGCAGGGGAGCAGGAAAGGGGCCTTGGTGGCGGAAAGGCACCTGGAGCCCACCTGGGTCCTTGCTGGCCTGCCACTCACCAGCCGTGTGAGTCAGGGGGGTCACTTCACATCAGTGTCCTCATCCGTACAATGGGTACAGTAATACCAGCTCTCACAGGGCTGCTGAGAGCTTCAGGGCCAAATACAGACATACTAAGCATCTGGAATGTAGTGGGTGGTCAGTCGACTTTAAGCCCAACTATGTTGTCCTCAACTTATGTTGGCAAAGAACCCAGCCTCCCCCGCTTCATCCCCCGCTTCACTCCCCCCCCCAACCCAAAGGGCAGTATGAAAGAATCTTGGAAAACAGATAACAGGTGAGTGCTACAGAATCCTGAGAGCAAACGGTTCTCCCGGCACCAATTGTTTAATAACCTAAACTGGAGCAAGAGGAAACAGTTCTCGGAAGAACACGCAGGAGGAAGGAGCACCGATTTGGGGTAGCACTCACTATTGCCCCACTGACCTCGAACTTGACCTTCCCCAAACACGGTGATTTGGCCAAAGGGCTTCTTCTGGAGGCCGGGTCTGCCGGCCGCCCAGGAAGCGCCCAGGCGGTGGGATTGCGAGCGCGGGCCCCGCGGACCACCACCCCGGCCGCCTCGCCCCGCCCCGTTCGCCTCGCCCCGCCCCGCCCGGGGCGCGGACTACAGTTCCCGGCATGCCCGGCGCGCGGTACCTGCCCGCCCCCAGCCGCCGCGCCCGGAGGATGCAGACGCCGGGGCGAGCGGGGAGGATGGAGGCCGGGGAGGCAGCGCCGCCGGCGGGGGCGGGCGGCCGCGCGCCGGGCGGCTGGGGCAAGTGGGTGCGGCTCAACGTGGGGGGCACGGTGTTCCTGACCACCCGGCAGACGCTGTGCCGGGAGCAGAAGTCCTTCCTCAGCCGCCTGTGCCAGGGGGAAGAGCTGCAGTCGGACCGGGTGAGGCCCGCGCGGGGGGCGGCCGTCGGGCGGGGTCCTCTGCCCGCCCGAATCCGGGCCGGCCTGGCCGGGAACTCGGCTGCTTTGGTTTCCCCAGGGCCCGAGGCAGGAAGAGCGGGTCGGAGGAAGGGAGGAGGGAGAGCGCGGGATGTGCCCATTGTCGTGGCAACGGGACAACGCCGGGCCGCGGCCATTTAGGGCATTCGGACCACCGCCCTGGGCTCCCACCCCAGGAGGCTGGTGGATCGGGACCCTCGCCCTCCTTTGGGGCCTTCCCTCCTTCCCAAACTGGACTCCCGCACCGGGGAAGGAGTTGGCTGCCGTGGCTTCCCCACGGCCCTTTGCGGTGTGGGTGGCCTAGGAGTGCTGCGCGCTGGGTAGAGAAGTCCTGGGGTGCCTTCCGAGCTGGGTTTCATCAGGGAGGAGCCCGGGCCTGTCGGCCACCATTTCTGGGCTCCCATCCCTGCTCTGCTGCAAACTGCCTGCATGACCTTGGGTCGGACCGCTCCCTGCTCCAGGATCAGCCTCCTCCTGTCTGTAACCAGAGGAGGCTGGTCTGCAGGTGACCTGAAGGGCCCCCTCTCCCTCATTCCCTGACCCTCTGATGCTGTGACCTTGGGCAAGTCTCCTCACCCTTTGACGTGCCTGCTTTCCCTCCGTAGAGTTGTCCAGATGCCCGCCCTGCCTCCCTGCAGGCCGAGCCTGTCCAATGAGATAGCGACTGCTTTGGAAACTTGTAAACATCCAGCATCCCCAGAATGACTGGGGATCTGATGGAGATAGTGTAGGGCTGGCTTCAGGGGAACAACCTCTAAGAGGGACAATCACCGAGCCCTACTCTGCGGCAGGTGCCGCTCAGAACTCACCGGATGCTCACCATGACCCCTGGTTATGGGGGAGCGGAGTGAGGCTCAGAGAGGCCCAGTCACTGGCCCCAGGTCACATAGTGAGGAAATGGCAGAGGCAGGACTTGAACCTATGCGGGTCTGACAGCAAAGCCTTTCTGTCCCATTCATGCCACTTCATTCCAATGAAGAGCAGACTCAGCGCTCGCTCCCTCCCTCCCTCCAACCACTGCTGGGCCTGAAGTAAGGGGGTGGGTTGGGGGAGGCCTCTCCTCTCACTGTGTGCCCCTTGTCTCCTTAGGATGAGACTGGGGCCTACCTCATTGACCGTGACCCCACCTACTTTGGGCCCATCCTGAACTTCCTCCGGCATGGCAAGCTGGTGCTGGACAAGGACATGGCCGAGGAGGGTGAGTTGGTCCAGGGGGCTGGCCGGGGGACTGCATCCTACCCAGCCCTGCCCTCTGCAGTCGGCCAGAGCCTTCCGTGGAAGTCCAAAGCCATTTCTCCCAGTCAGGGCTGGGGGGGACATTTGATTCCTTCCATGTTTCCCACTTCCTCGTCCCTGACAAGACTGAATCGCAAAGCCTCTGCCTGGACTGAGCCTGGGGGCTGCACCAAGCTGACCAGCCTGAGCTTTGGCCGAGCGCTGTTGGGGAGGTGACGGAGGCGGAGAGGCAGAAGACAGAGGGCGACAGTGAGGCCGGCAGTGTGTGTTGTGGGCAGGGATGCCCTTTCTCCTGACCTCCTGGGAAGGCAGGTGTGAATAGGGTGGAGACAGGCACGGGAGGAGGCACGGGCTCTCTTTCTGCGGGTGATCCGGTATCTGAGATGCCTGGCAAGGGCTGACAGTCAGCAGGCGGGTGGAGCAGGTGACTCTTCTGCAAATCCAGCGGCCTCTGTGGCACAGCTGGTTGTGGGTGGAGGTGGGGGAGGGGGAGCCGGTTCCCCAGCAGGGGTTTGGTTCTTCCGGGGGCCTAGGGCTGAGGCCCTGTAGATGCCCATGTCTGGTTCCAGCAGATGGCGGGGAAGCCATGCCCGAGAGAATATCCTCTGGGCAAAGCCTCAGCCGGGGGGCAACAACTATAAACAGCTCCAAGTCAACTCTTCCTTGGGGCACAAGGCGTGGCTCCGGGTCAGCTGACACAGCCGGGCCAGCTTGGACATGTCACTTCTCCTTTCTGAGCCTCCACATGTCTATATCAATTAGGGGCGGCGATCTACATCGGGGAGACCGTGTTTGGGGACAGCAGGTGTCATGAATCCCAGTGTTTGTACCCTGTGGGTGTTTAGAACAGCCCATCCTTCCTCACGCGGGGCCAACGGTCTCCCCCGCTGACCCCCGTGGGACATGGTGATCTAAAGGCCACGTAGCTCCCCAGTGGGCTGGGGTTTCAAACTCGGAGCCCACGGTAGGCACCAGCCCCTCGGCTTTCGGGCAGCCCCTCAGGGGAGCGCAGGTACCCGGGCACGGCTGGGGCCCAGGAACAGGGCCCGCGGGGAGGGGACGTAAACACTGCGTCACCGCCGACATCTGTTTACAGGTGCTGGGTTTCTGCCAGTTCTGCTACTCCCCGCACCTGAGACAGGGCTGGGGCCCCCATCGAGGGCCCCGGAGGATCTGGGACGAGATTTTTCTAGCTGTGGGACACCCGGAAAGTCACTTATCTCTCTGTGCCTCCATGCCCGCGTCTGTGGAGCGGGGTGGCGAGAGCACCCGCCTTCCTGAGCTGCTGTGAGGGCGGAGGGAAGGAATACAAGTATGTCCTTTAGTGCAGCACCTGGCACCAAGGGTCACTGATGCCGTGTTCGTCATCTGTCATGGGCAGGGCTCCCCAAGGCGCACTCAGGCAGCAACACTCGCGGGCCGCCTACTTGGTATTAGGTGCCGTGTAGGTAACCTGGGACAGAGGCTAGATCAGACACGGCCCGGTCCTCAGGGAGCCCGGAGGCCAGTCAAGGAAAGAACCAGGGGGATCCTTGCCCTGTAGGCACTCAGGAGACTCCAAAGGCCTGGGGCCGTTCCGCTTGTCGGTGAGACTCTCGGTTCCCTCAGCTGTGTGGGGACAATAATGCCCGCTTCCCCGTGTCCCCAGGGCGCTTGCTGAGTGCCTGAGGGGGCTTTGTAAAGGGTGTGGTAGTCGGACCGAGGTGTACAAAAATGATGCATCTGTAGTGGGTTCTGAAGTCAGAGGAACTTGGATTTGGATCCCAGCTCCGCCGCTTACCGGCGGTAGAGCCTGGGGCAGCTGCTTCTCTTTCCGGGCCTCGGTTTCCCCCATCGTTCAGTGGGGGCCATGACCGTACCTACTTCTAGTGCTAAGAATTAACTGCAGTAGAGAACGTAACGTGCTTAGCACCGTAGCTGGCACTTAGCCGCGCTTCATCGATGGGAGTGTGTGATGGGGGGTCAGCCGAGGTCCTTCTCGTTGTGATGTTCTAGGTTCCGGCCCCAGTGAGTCTGCTGCCTCTTGCCAGCCCTGAAGCAGCCCCCAGATGGGGGCACTGGCGGGTGTGGGTGGGTGTGGGGCAGAGGGGACACGGGGAGAGGAGGGCACGGGGGCAGCCCGAGTGACCCGGGGGCCGCTCTGTCTGTGCCAGGGGTCCTCGAGGAAGCCGAGTTCTACAACATCGGCCCGCTGATCCGCATCATCAAAGACCGGATGGAGGAGAAGGACTATCCCGTCACACAGGTCAGGAGCAGCAAGGCAGCAGGGAGCCAGAGCAGGCTGTGGCGGGAGAGCCAGACCTGGGGGAGGCGGGAGGAGGGTCGGGAGACGTGGGGAGGCCCAGCTGGCCTGTGACGCGAGGGGGTTGTCCAGCTCCCAGACTGCCCAGCAAAGCCCCAGACGGGGAGAAGGACGCTGGGTTCTGTCCCTGACTCGCCTCTGTTCGCGGTATGAGTGGGCCCCCCCCACTGAGACCTGCCCCCTCTTCCCTTCCCCGCGGCGAAATGGGGTCAGTGTGGAGGCACAGGGGGCCTTGTGGGGGCAACGCAGGATTAGTAAATTGTCCATTTCGTGACATCAGGCAGACCCCTGGGGGCAGAGCGCGAGGTGCTGGGGCTTAGGCTTCTGAGCGCCCTGGGCCTGGTCTGGAGGCGGCGCTGGGGGGGCCCCCTCTGGCCACCCTGGAGGAGACGTGGGTGGGGGCAGGCGGACGGGTGGCCCCCGGAGATTGAAGGGGGTTAGCTCCGTGGCCTCTCTTCCCCCTCGTACCACCTGTGCTCCTGCTCTGCCACGCTTCGGCTCCGTGACCTTGGGCAAGTCAGGGCCTCTGTGAAGATCCCGTAACTCGTGGTGTGTGGGGAAGGATGAAGTGAGACCGTGCGTGTCGAGGGCCGGGCGCACGGGGGGGGGGGGGGTCCTCAGGACGTGGCTGCCGCCTCCCCACCTTGCACCTGCCCCTCCTTGTCTCCTTAGGGGTGTGCGGTGGGCGGGGGGAGAAGAAGCTGCGGGGGTGACAGGTGCTCGTCCCTCCCCCGGCTGCCCTCCAGGTCACCTCTCTGCCTGCAGGTCCCCCCCAAGCACGTGTACCGCGTGCTGCAGTGTCAGGAGGAGGAGTTGACGCAGATGGTCTCCACCATGTCAGACGGCTGGCGCTTCGAGCAGGTGGGTGGGGGCCACGGGGCCACCCCTGGAGCCACCCGGCGTCACGGGGAAGCCCCAGGCCGGGGTTCCCCGGCACGGCCCCCAGCCATCACGCTGAACAAGAGTAGGAAAGGCCACGCTCGGCCGCGGAGTGACCAGAAGGAGAGAGACAGAAGACCCGGGCGGCTTCGGTGGGGGGGTTCTCCCAGCCCCCCGGGGCGTGGTCTCCGCAGGGGCACGGGCGGGTCTCTGGCCCCCAGGCGACCGCTCAGGAGCAAGGGGACGCGATCCCCCCCGTAGGTGAGCAGACCCCACCTGGGGTCAACGCCTCTCGTGACAAGGCCCGGCAGCTTCCGGGTCCCTGCCGGGGGACCTGCCGAGTCACAGCCTTGCCACGCCCGGGAAGCCCAAGCGGTGACTTCCCACGAGGACTCACAGGGACCGATGCAGTCAGGAGCAACTTGTCGTGAGTGGTGCCATCCTGGCCACGCAGCTCACGTCACGCGGCTCAGGTTTCCAGAGGAACAGAGCCAGCAAGTTAACCCCACGTCACATTTGTCCTTCGAGAAGGAAGAGGGTTTGGCTGGCTCTGTAGCCGCACCTGCCCACGGCCCCTGGGACGTGGAGGTTGAAGAAGGGAGAAGGCCAGGGCTCCCCGGATGGCCGGGCGGTACGGAGGAATAGCTCCGTCCAGGAGCCAGAGGCCTGGATCTGCCACTTGCAGGCCATGTGACCCTGAGCGAGTCACATCTCCTCTCTGGGCCTCAGTTTCCCAATCTGTGACGTGGGCCAGTCGTGCTCCCTTTGCAAGACTGTTGGGAAGATTAGAAGTGCCGTGGACAGGGGCGCCTGGGGGGCTCCGTCGGTTGAGCGACCGACTTCGGCTCAGGTCACGATCTCGCGGTTCGTGACTTCGAGCCCCGCGTCGGGCTCTGTGCGGACAGCTCGGAGCCTGGAGCCCGCTTCCAGATTCTGTGCCTCCCTCTCTCTCTCTCTGCCCCTCCCCTGCTTGCACTCTGTCTCTCTCTCTCTCAAAAATAAACATTAAAAAAGAAAAAAAAGAAGTGCCGTGGGTAAAGTCCCCGGCCTAGAGTAGAACTCCCTGGAGCCAGGCAGGATCACACAGATTATCAGCCTGTAAGTCTCCAAGACTCCGGCGAGGACTCAGGATCCCGGGGTCTAAGCCCTGTTCCACTCTTCCTGGCTGGGGGACTTCCTGCAGGTTACTGTCTCTTCAAGCCCCGTTTGCCAGAGGGGCTGATTTCCACTCTGCCTGTTGGGCGAGGGTCCTGGGGGGCCGAATGTCATGCGCAGGGCCTCGTGGTTGGGGTTCTTCCAAGGACCCCGGGACAAAGGTGGGGCTCCGTGGAGCCCACGGGAGCCTCTGGCGATCGCATGGGCTCCCAGAGGCTGAGCAGGCAGCTCAGGGGGCACCGATCGTTTGTCCTCCGGCCTAAGGAGGGGACAGCCTGTCCCACCTCTGCTTCTGAGAATGAACAGAGTAGTCTGTGGGGCCCCACCGTGCCAACCCTACCCTACAGCTTGGTTCTGGCGCTGCTTCAGCCACGCCTGGGACGGAGGTGGACGATGACCCGCCCATCGTGGCCTCCACCTGCTTTTAGGCAGCGGCCTCTAGATCTGGGGCTGGGGTGAGGGTTGGGGAACCGCAGAGAGAAGGCGGCGTCCTCCAGGGGTCAGGCCCGGCCCGGCCAAGCCAGGGAGCCAGGGCGGGTGGCTGTGTGGGCTGCCTTTAACCCGGCCTCCCAACCTGTCCTCTTTGTCCCCACGCTCCGCCCCCCAGCTGGTGAACATCGGCTCCTCCTACAACTATGGCAACGAGGACCAGGCTGAGTTCCTGTGCGTGGTGTCCAAGGAGCTCTACACCTCCCCGCACGGGCTGAGCTCTGAGTCCAGCCGCAAAACCAAGGTGAGCCCCCCCCCCCCCCGCCTCAGCTTCCCCCCCCCCTTCCTCCATCCTCTCCCTGCCCTCCACCCAGCCATCCCTGCTTCTCTCTCCCTCCTGCCGCACACACATAACCAACCACCTGGTCACAGCCAATGCCATCCATCCCATGCCACCCACGGTCCCGTCTGCTCACGCCGGTTACCCAGGCCCAGGCGGGGGGAGAAGTGAGCGAGGATCGTCCCAAGGGCACGGCCAGAGGGGGCCTGGACGCCGTTCGCACGGCGGCCACAGGGTGTACCGAACTAGGGGTTTGGGCACGGTGTGCCGCGCCCTGCGTGACCTTGGACAAGCCCCGGCCCTCCGGTGTGTTCTCTGAGAAGTGAGGGTAGACTACGTCCTCTCTGGTGCCGCCACGCTTAGAGCTTCTGGGATCCAAAATGGCCACTTTATTTCCCAGAGGTGGGTAAATGTTCCCAGCTGGCCGGGGCCAGGGCAGGGAAGCCAAATATGTGCATCCTGCCCCTTCCCCGGGCCCCTTCCTCAGGTGCTCTGCAGGGGAGAGGTCAGCAACCCCGGGGGGACCCAGCCACGTGTTCCTGCCCTGGCCTCTGAGGCAGCAAAGCCGGCTGTGGGGAAGGGGGCTGAGCACAGGTCCTGCCGCCTCGAACCCAGAGCCGGTCAGAAGCCTCGAGGGCCTTTGGTGGGGCCGATGGGGCAGGGCAGCAAGCCAGGCAGGGAAAGAGGGAGACCGTTCCCTCTAGGGGGGAAGGGGGGTTCTGTCCCAGTGCGTCGGAGACTTACGAACCCGGGCTTCCTGTCTGTCTGTCTGCCTCCCCGTCCTGCGACTCCCCCCGCCCACCCCACCGCCATCGGGGTCAGTGGCTGGCACTGCCTTGCGAGGGTGCGGAGCAAGCCCGCTGCTCCTGCCTCTCTGCGCCAAAGCCTGGGAGCTTGGGGCGTCGGAACCTGTCCATGGCATCCCCGGGCCTTCCCTGGCCTCGTGTCTACTCTGGGTCAGCCCTCCTGAAGTGAGGCCTTCCCAGGCTCCCCTGGCCACACACCCACCCGTTCCTCTTCCAGCCCTCACCCGGCCTTGCGCCCCGTAGTAGCGGCGGGACTGCTCCGTGAGCATCCCCCAGCGGGGGCCCCGTCCGGTGCCCTTCCTCCAGGCCCTTCCAGAGCCCCCAGGGGACGGGACAAGACGCCCCAGCTTCTCCCTCCTTAAGGTCCCCCCCCCCGCCCCCGCATCTCGCCCGCCCTGAGAGGGGGCCCACGGGGACAGCCGCCCGCCGGCCCTGGCCCCTCGTTAGTTCTCCACTCTTTCTTCCCTGGGTCCGCCGGCTGGTCCACAGAGCACGGAGGAGCAGCTGGAGGACGAGCGGCGGCAGGAGGTGGAACAGGTGCAGGTGGAGGCAGGTACACAGGAGAAAGGTGCAGCCGCCCCCCGAGGAGAATGATTGCGCATAAAAGCCAGAGCCTCCCGCCCACTGCCCCGCTGGAGCCAGCCGCCGCACCGGGGGGCCGGGGCCTGCGGGCGGGGACGGGCCACCAGGGTCAGCTCAGCCGCGAGCCCGGCGCCTCGCCTGCATAACCATCCCTTCTCTCGCTTTCTCTTTACAGCCCAGTCCTCCCAGGAGCCCGCTAACCTTTTCTCCCTCCCGCCACCGCCGCCTCCTCCGCTTCCCGCGGGAGGCCCCGCCTCATCTTCATCCACCTCTTCCTCCTCCTGGATCTCATCTGCACCCTGCCTCTTCCCTCTCTGCCCCTGTCCGGGTTTCCTCTCTGCCTGCTCACGCCTCCATCCCCGGGCCGCCCCGGCCCCCGCCTCCCGCGCCCTCCACCCAGGCGCCCCGGCCCCCCCGCATCCCAGAGCCTCCCTCCTGCCGCCTCCCGCGCCCCCTCTGGCGCCTGCCGCCTCCCGGCCTGGGGACGAGGGTCGTGGCCGCGTCTCCTTGGCGCCCGCCAGCCCCGCCGGGCACCCCTGAGGCGGGGCCGCCCCGCCCAGCGCCTCCCGTCCTCGCCGCCGCCGCCGCCTCACGTTTCCTCCTTGCAGGTCCCCGTCTGCACCCCTCAGGGCTGAGGCTGCGCTTGCAGCGAGGGCTTCTCCTCCTCGGGGCCCCTCGCCCGCCCCCCCAGAGCCGCCATCCCTGGTTTGTAGCTTGGCGGAGCTGGAGGGAGGGCGGCAGCCAGGAGGGGGCGCGTCTCCCGTCCCCGGACCTGAGCCTGACTTTTCAGCCGACTTTCTCCCCTCACCTGTTTGGCCTTGGGTGTGAGGGGCGGAGAGAAGAGCCTTAGGGGGCGGGGCCTCTTTGCCATCTGTCCCTCTACCCCAGAGCCGGGCTGGGAAGGAGGGAGGGGGGACGGCAGCCAGACGCCTTGGCTTCACCCCTGCCCATCCAGGAGCCCCTGCATCACAGCCTCGCGGCACTGGGTTCCCCGTCTCTTCCGGGGTGGGAAGGACAGCCGGCCGCACCGGGGTTCCTTTGGCCTACGAGGAGTCAGCTAGAGCTGGCTGGGGATCAGGGCGTCGCGGAAAAAGCCCTGGCCGGGTGCCTCCAAGCCCCCACTCAGTCGTAGCCGTCTGCTCTGTGACCTTGGGCAAGTCACTGTCCCTGTCTCGGCCACAGTTGCCTCTAAAATGGGGATAGGCAGCAGCTGCTGTCTGCCACCTTTTGCCTGAGCCGGCAGGGACCTGACCTTGACCGCCCCCCCCCCCTTCCCCAGCCAGAGTCACCAACGCTCTGGCTTCCACGGCAGCCACCACCCAGCCCAGGATGGGGCGTGGGGCTCCCGGATGGGCGAGCTGGGTCCCCTTCCTGCTCCCCCTCCTCGGCTCTGAATTCACCTTCTCTGGGCCTCAGCCCCACCCCCCGACCCTCTTCTGAGAAGGGACCCTGTAACTCACCTACCTCTTTCTCTCTCCCTCTCTTCCCCTCCCCTCCCTCCATTTCAATCTCCTCTCTGCCCTCCCCTGGCCTCGCCTCACCCCTCCTCACTGGCCCCACCCTGTCATTCCTCTCCTGGTGTTCTGACCACCCCCCCACCCGTCCCCCTGCCCCTCCCCCCTCTTATTTTCTAGCTGTTACAAGCCAGAGGCACCCGGATGTGAGGCCCCAGATCACCTCCAGGGACTTGGGGTTCCGATCTGAAATCCTTTATTTTTGTACCACGGGGTGGGGCCCCGGCTCCAGGCGGAGGAAGCACTCTCCCCCCTGCCACTTCTGTCTACACCTGCGGGGCTGTGATCTACCCCTGCCTCTGGGGGCCGGGTGGGGGCCCGCTGGAGCCTCTCAAGGCCTGAGGTGGGCCCTGGGACCCCTGGGCAGAGCCACTGGCCTGTGGCCAAAGTGTGGCGCTGTCCAGCTGTGTTTCCCACACCGCCATGGTCCCTCCCCCGGGTCCCCCAGCTGCATGAATGAGACCCTCCCTCCTGACCCAGTCACATCTCCTCCCTGAGCCTTAGTCTCCCCATCTGTCCAGTGGGTTCTCTCTCCCCACCGCCACCTACCTCACAGGGTTGTTGTGAGGTTGACAAAGAGGAGCAGGGTCCCAGAAAGCCCTCGGGGAGTGTACAAAGCACCAGGCAGAGGGTGGCCCTCCCTTCGCCCTTCCCTCAGAGGGGGAAGGATCTGCTCAGCCCCACATGGAGATTCAGGTATTGGTGGAACGAAGGGGGTGGGGGTCGGCCCTGCCGGAGGAAGGGGGAGGGGGACTCAGCCTCCTCCCTGGCTGCTCCCACCGCCCTGTGCCCTGCTGGGTGCTGAGGGCCCCCCACCCCCAGCCAGGAGGGGGCGGGCAGGGGCTCCGCAGGGGCAGTGCAGCCGGCAGGAACCAGTGAGAAGGGAAAGGGGGCCGCTCCTCCCTTTGCCCTGGGGAGAGTCTGGGGGCAGCAGGGGCTGAGCAAGGGGCCCCTCCTGCGTTGATGATCTCCCAGGCTGTGCCCAACCCCACCATGTAATAAAACCTGAAGAAACAGCCACGGGGCTGCCTCCCTCTCTTCCTCTGGGCCGCTTTTGGGGATGGGGCTAAGCTCAAGGTCGGATAAATGACTCAAAGGTAACGGGGCTTTTTCTTAAGGGGCCCTGCCCTGTGGTCACTCTTCTGTGTGTATGGGGAGAGGGGGGGAGGGAGGTCACGGCTGCATCCTCCGCCCAGTGGCCCAACAGCAAGGTTACCAGCTCTGCCTTGCTGGGAGAACGTTGGCACGTGCCTGCCCCTCTCTGGGCCTCAGTTTCCTCATCTGTAAAGTAAAGGGTTGGACCAGGCGACTCGCAAGGCCCAGCCCCTGGAGCCAGGCAGGTCTCTTCCTGCCTCCCGGCATCCCTAGACCAGCTAGGGATGCTGAGGGGGCAGGGGGTTGCTGAAATCAGGATAGCAGACCCCCCCCCCCCCCGCTTCCCAGCCTCACCCTACCGTTCCCATGGCCCTTTGCTTCACAGCCTCTGCTGCGTCCTAACCCCCAGGGTGCCCCCTCTGCATCCTGCTGTGACTTCTCTTGGTCCCCTCCACACCTTGCCATTGCTGTCACCCTTCTGTCTCCAGTCTCAAAAAATATAAACACCCGGGCGCCTGCTCCACGTTCTCTGAGCCCGCCCGCCCGCAGGACCCTGGGCTTCTCTTTCCTGCCCAGGAGGGCCTCCCACCCCACCCTGCCCCGCCCTGGCCAAGCCCTGCTAAGTCTCCACCTTGCTCCCCTGCCCTGGCATCCCTGCAAAACAGGGGGCCCCTAGGCAGAGGCCTTGCCTGGGGCCAGGCGAGGCACCCCCCCCCCCTGCTCCACTCAGGCCAGGGGGGGGCCCTCACCACTCCCCTTGGGGCATCTGGCTCGCAGAACTGACCTCACATTTTGTGTCCTGCTTTGCAGAACCGTCCCCAGGAGGCTTGTCTATCTCAAGCAGGGCCCCCAACACTGTGTCTGGCCGCGCCTGTGGGAAGCCTGAGAGGCTAGGGGCTGGAATGCTTTAACATTCTCCACCACCCCCCCCCCCGGACCTGGAGCTGTCCCCCTAGGGTCTGCTCTGTCCTCTTGTCCTGCAGGCGGGCCCAGCAGGCAAGAGATCGCCTGCACAGGCCTCTGGACTAGCAGGCCATAGCCAAAGCACCAGAGGTCCTCTCTGACCGCTGCCGCTTGGTCGCTAAGGCTCCGCCTCCCAGCACCCTTTCAGCTCTGGCCACGCCTCTCAGCCTCCCACGGGAGCCCCCCCTCTGGAGTGTCTATCTCCCCGCCTCCTCAGCCTCCCCGGCAGCGTGTCTTCTGAGGAGGGGCTCTGAAATCCTCCAGACCTCAAGCCCCCACCAGGCCAGGCAACAGGGGATCAGAACAGACCCCTTGGAATGGTCCCTGGGTGATTCCTCTGTCACCCAACCCCAATCCATGGAGGCACCTGAAGGACACTGAGGGTCCTTCAAGTCCATCCTTCCTGCCCCGCTCATTAGAGCCTACCCTCTCCCTCCTGGAGTCCTGCAGTGGCCTCCTCAAGGCCTCCCTGCCTCCCACTCCGTCCACACTGCTGCTGGTGGTCCATTCCACAATGTGAATCCACTCGCGTGTCACTCTCCTGTCATAAAGGCTTGCGTGGCTTCCCAGAGCATGCAGGGTCAAGTCCTAAGCTCAACTCCAAACTCTTTGTCAGCTGCTCTGAGTCCCCCCCCCCCCCCCCCCCCCCCCCGCCAACACTCCTTTTCATTCCTTCCCACTCAACCTCTGTTTCGCTCAAAACAGCTTACCAATATGTCCCGTTCTGGTGGGACTCTGCCTTTGCACGTGCTGTTCCCCTGTCTGGAATGCCCTTCCCCACCTTGGCCATCTTCGGGCCACACAACTCAAGTCTCACCTCCTCCAGGCAGCCTTCCCTGACATCCCGAGTTCTCGGCTACCCCAGAGCCCCTTCATACTGGATTGCCATCCCCAGGCCTCCTGAGATCAGGAGCTGAGCTCTGCATCTCCGTGGCCCCACTGCAGGAGTTGACACACAGCAGGAGAGCCTGCCGGGGAAATGATGCCAAGAATGCAAAGGGAGTGTTGTGCCGGAGAAGTGGAGGACTGGGAACCAGGAGGTGGGGCTTCCACGCCAGGCTTCACCCCCAACCGCGGGTGTGCCAATGAGGACGGCTCTGCTCCTCTCTGCCTCAGTTTCCTCCCAGGCTTCCAGAAGGAGCCCATCACTTGTCCCTTTGTTCTGCTCTCCGGTTCACCAAACCCCTGCCTTCCTGGGGTTGGTCCTGGGACCTGGACAACTGCCCGGGAGGTCACTCTCCTGCCCCCACTGACCTAACCTTGGCCTTCCAGACATTTGACGAACAGACCGGGCAGGAAGCGGAGGCTCGCACAGTCGAGAGCGTGAGGTCAGTGCTCCGGGGCCCTGTTTAACCCCCAGAGCAGAGCCTCAGATCAAACGGCTTTATTCCACAGGGCGGCGGAGCTCACTTCCAGGTGAGAGTGAGCAGTGGAGGCCCGGGGGAAAGGTAGGGGTGGGGGGAGAACCCTACACCCAGGGCTCCCCCACCCTTTGGCTTACGGTGGCAGCTGGCCCAGCTGGCTGTCTCCGGGGCTCTGCGGGTCCCTCCTTGAGGGTGCCTTCCATCCACACCCCCCCTCCCCAAGTTCACGGGCTGGGATCTGCTCGGCATTGGCAGAGGGGAGCCCAGACACCTCTTCTGGGACCCGGAAGCCCCGTTGGTGCTGCTGAACCATTTCCCCCACCCCCAGAGTCAGCAGTGGAGGAAGGGGGAGGAGGAGAGGAAATCAGGTGACAGGGCTGGAATGTGAACCCCCTCAGCCGGGCCTGCTGACCATCCCGGCCCTGGGGTGCAGGGGGAGTCGACCACCAGCTGCTGGCCCTCCTCTTCCTCCTGTTGCCCTCCCCGGGGCAGATGTCAGGGAGCAGGTCGGGGACCACGGGACGCCACCCCCTGCCTCTGCGGGGCCCTGCTTGCCCCCAGAAAACTCGCTCCCCTGCCTCGTGGGTGCCCTGGCCACTTGAGTCCGGGAGGTGGGCCCCAGCTCCGCAGGGAGGGCAGCTCCTCAGCTCAGCACCTGCTGGATCCAGCCAATCACTCCTGTGATGCGGGTGTAGACACCAAAGTAATTGGGCCGGCCACAGCCCAGGCCCCAGCTGACCAGCCCCGCCAGGAACCAGCGGCCACTGGGCTCCTTACACACCAGCGGGCCTCCCGAGTCGCCCTGCAAGGGGGAGAGAAGAGACAGGGCCGCGTCAGGGTAAGGCGAGGGTCCTGGCCGCTGGGAGTTTTCCAGCCGACAAGAAAGTCACACCCCCTTCTGAAGCCTCTACTTGCCCCGCGCCTGGTAAGTGGAGAGAGCCCAAAGCAGCCCTGCCCGTGCTTCCGCGGGTCCTGGCCGTCGCGGAAGCGTCCGCGGGTGTCCCCACGCCCCACTCACCTCTGCCTCCCTTCTGTGGGCTCCCATCCCTTGCCACTGTGTCCCCTCGGGCAAAGTGCCTTGCAAGGGCAGGGGCCGGGACCGGGTTTGAGCCTTAGACCTGCCCCCCACGGTTCTCTTGTGATCTGGGACAACTTGGGGCAAACCCCTCCACCCCACCCCCACCCGGAGCCTCAGTTTCCTCATCAATGAAGTTGGGGCTAGCCAGCTCTGCGTCGCTGGGAGGCTTCGGGGCCTGGGCAGGCCGGTGCGAGCAGAGGGCCAGGCCGCGGGTGGCGGGAGGGCCACCCTCCCCCCCCTCCCTCCTCTCGCCCGCCCCCGCCTCCCCCAGAGTCACCTGGCAGGCGTCCTTCTTGCCCTTCCGGTAGCCGGCACACAGCATGCGGGGCGTCACCTGGTAGCGATAGGCCTCGCTGCACAGATCCTGCGGGATCAGCTGCACATCGACTTTCTGCAAACCGTTGCTGGTGGGGCCTGCCCCGTGCAGCCGAGGACGGAAGGCAGACATGAGATCTGACTCTTCCTCCCGCCCTTCCCCTTGTTCTCAGGAGCCCCCCTTCATCTGCTCTGCTCACCCCCTACCCCTCCGCCTCACCATCACTCGGCTCTGGCTCCTTGCAGCCCCTGGGGACACAGCCTCCCCCCCCCCCAAAGCCTATCAGGACTAGTGTCCTTCTCCCCACCCCCCAGCCCTTCCTGCTGGCGGCCTCTTGCCTGCACTGCTCGGTGACGGCTCCTGGGGGGATCTTTCCAGAGCGCACACCTGACCCCTACACTCTTCCCCTAAAAGTCATCAGTGCTACCCCAGCATCCAGCCCAGTGCTTTTGCACGAGTGCTTCACGTGAGACCCCGCAGGGAGCCTCAGTCGGCACTGTGCCTGGTCCCACCCTGAGATCTGGTCTGTTTGGCCAGCGGGGGGCTCGACATCGGTGTTTTTCTGGAAGCCCTCAGGTGGTTGGGTTTTTTTTTTTTTTTTTAATGTTTATTTATTTTTGAGGGAGAGAGACAGTGCGAGCCAGGGAGGGGCAGAGAGAGAGAGAGAGAGAGAGAGATTGGGAGACAGAATCCCAAACAGGCCCCAGGCTCCGAGCTGTTGGCACAGCCCAATGTGGGGCTCGAACTCACGAGCTGTGAGATCATGATCCGAGCCGAAGTCGGACACCTACCCGAGCCACCCAGGCACCCCAGCCCTCAGGCGGTTCTAAAGTGCAGGTCGGTGACAAAGCAGGAAAGACTATCCAATGGAAAAAAGACTGTCTCTTTAACAAATGGTGCTGGGAGAACTGGACAGCAACATGCAGAAGGTTGAAACTAGACCACTTTCTCACACCATTCACAAAAATCAACTCAAAATGGATAAAGGACCTGAATGTGAGACAGGAAACCATCAAAACCCTAGAGGAGAAAGCAGGAAAAGACCTCTCTGACCTCAGCCGTAGCAATCTCTTACTCGACACATCCCCAAAGGCAAGGGAATTAAAAGCAAAAGTGAATTACTGGGACCTTATGAAGATAAAAAGCTTCTGCACAGCAAAGGAAACAACCAACAAAACTAAAAGGCAACCAACGGAATGGGAAAAGATATTTGCAAATGACATATCAGACAAAGGGCTAGTATCCAAAATCTGTAAAGAGCTCCCCAAACTCCACACCCGAAAAACAAATAACCTAGTGAAGAAATGGGCAGAAGACATGAATAGACACTTCTCTAAAGAAGACATCCAGATGGCCAGCAGGCACATGAAAAGATGCTCAACGTCGCTCCTCATCAGGGAAATACAAATCAAAACCACACTCAGATATCACCTCACGCCAGAGTGGCTGAAATGAACAAATCAGGAGACTATAGATGCTGGAGACGATGTGGAGAAACGGGAACCCTCTTGCACTGTTGGTGGGAATGCAAACTGGTGCAGCCGCTCTGGAAAACAGTGTGGAGGTTCCTCAAAAAATTAAAAATAGATCTACCCTATGACCCAGCAATAGCACTGCTAGGAATTGACCCAAGGGATACAGGAGTGCTGATGCATAGGGGCCCTTGTACCCCAATGTTTATAGCAGCACTCTCAACAATAGCCAAATTACGGAAAGAGCCTAAATGGCCATCAACTGATGAATGGAGAAAGAAATTGTGGTTTATATACACAATGGAGTACTACATGGGAATAAGAAAGAATGAAATATGGCCCTTTGTAGCAATGTGGATGGAACTGGAGAGTGTGATGCTAAGTGAAATAAGCCATACAGAGAAAGACAGATACCATATGTTTTCACTCTTATGTGGATCCTGAGAAACTTAACAGGAACCCATGGGGGAGGGGAAGGAAAAAAAAAAAGAGAGAGAGAGAGAGAGGTTAGAGTGGGAGAGAGCCAAAGCATAAGAGACTCTTAAAAACTGAGAGCAAACTGAAGGCTGATGGGGGGTGGCAGGAAGGGGAGGGCGGGTGATGGGTATTGAAGAGGGCATCTTTTGGGATGAGCACTGGGTGTTGTATGGAAACCAATCTGACAATAAATCTCATATATTAAAAAAAAAAAAAGTGCGGGTCGGGTGAACTCCTGGTTCAACCTCCTCCCGGTGGCCTATGAGACCCCTGTCCTTCCTGCCGGTCCTCACCCAGACCCACCTGCCCCCAGCTCCCCTCTGGTACCGGCCGTTCTCAGGGCTCCCTGGGCAGCTTCCTGTGTGCTTAACCGGAACACCTTTCTCCTCCGCTTTGTTACTGCCCACCTGTCCTCCCAGCCCCAGCTTAGATATAGCCCCTCCTCTGGACGCCTCCCAGACCGTGCCTGGCTAGGCGTCTCCTCTGGGCTGCCACCGCCGTTGTGCCTCCCCACCCATGTCGGCTCTTAACACCGTCTCCCCCCACAGAATGTTCTCTTTTCATCTTTATAGTCCCTTTGCCCAACTCAATGCCTAGCATATAGTAGGTGCTCATAAATGTGCCCTTGGATGAATGAATGAATGAAGGAAGGAAGGAGCAAATGAATCAACCCTTGATTTACTCTTCTCCATCATTCCCTCCATCCAGTCACTTTCCATCTGAGCCTCAGTTTCCCCATCTTTAAATTATCCGCACGGTCCTGCTGGCCTGCCTCCAGATTGTAAATCATGTCCCCGTCTTTAAAGCCACCACCTTTAAGGGGTGCTGGACATGGCTATGGTTATGCCAGCCTGGGCCTATAGTCGCGGAACAGAAGTAGCCTCTAGGGATGGTCAGTTTAGGTGGGAAGGGGAGAAACCCCCCTGCTGCTGAGAGGCTGTAGCAAGAACAGCAGGGGGTCTGGGGTCAGGCGGTCCTAGGTTCCAACCCTCTCTGGCTGTGTGACTTTGAGCAACTGCTAAAAAAAAAAAAAAAATGTCTCTGTGCCTCAGTTTCCCCATCCATAAAATGGACCGTAATAGCCACCCTTCGGGGTGTCCGACGGAATACATGAGACCACGTTCCCTAAAACCCAACCTCGATGTAGAAAGTGGTAACAATTAAGAGCGCTCCCCAGGCCCCCTCCGCCCCACCTCTGTCCCAGGAGCGGAGGTCGGAGCTTGCCCGTGGGGCTGTTGGGTTCCTAGCCTGCCCCACCACCTCACCCATATCCCCCAACGGAACATCCCCCCCTCGACCTTCGTTCCCTTTAAATATGTCATGCAAGGAGGGAAGGGCCTGGAAGGCAGGAGCCACCCGCTTCTGTGACAGGCAGCCCCGGTTCACCCCGGGACCAGAGGGCCTCCGGGGTGGAGCCCTGGGGCCCTCTGCCCCGCCCCCTCGGGGCCCGGAAGCGACGGGAGGTGGCCCGCTCCCCGACTCCCTAGACCTGACCCCTACCCCACCCCCCACCCCCGAAGCCGGCTCACCGCCCTCGCGCAGGGCGCCCCAGCCCGTGATCCAGCAGTGCAGGCCGGGCTCGAAGAAGTGGGAGCGCGCGGGCAGGCAGACGGGGCGCACGGCGGGCGAGCGCACCACGGGGTGGTCGAGCTGCAGCAGGGCCACGTCGTAGTCGTGGCTGTCCTCCTCGTGGTAAGGGTGCAGGAGCAGGCGGCTCACCTTGAAGGACACCTCGCCCGGCCAGCGCGAGCTCTGCCACACCTTGCCCAGGAACACGGTCCACAGCGCTGGGGAGGCCATGCTGGGGGTGGGGAGGGGGCGCGTGCTCGCTCAGCCGCGGCCTCTCCGGTCCCAGCCCCTGAGGAGAGCCAGCTTCCCCACGTGGGCCGCGGGCCACCACACCCTCCCTTACCGCCCCCCCCCCGGGTAGCTGGGGGGGGGGGCGGGGGATACAGCGTGGGTGCTGGCGCCGGAATCCACCTGCCTGGGTTCCAGTCCCAGCTTCACCCCTGCCTCCGTGTGTGTGCGCCTCTCTAGCCCTCAGTCTCCCCGTCTGTGAAATGGGAATAGCACCTTCTACTCCTACGTTACTGGGGGGGATTCAGGTAGACTGTGCGTGTAAAAAAATTAGCACAGCGCCAGGCAGTGACGAACATTTCTCTCCTTTTTGTCCCTGCGCTTTACAGATGGGGCTGCTGTGAGCTCGCTGAGACCTGCCTAGTCCTCACTGGGGAGGGGAGGGGGCTCCGAGTGTGGAGCAGTCAGCAGAGAAGGGGCAGTGAAGACCCCCTCCCCACTCCCCCGCCCCCGATGTCAGGTCAGCGTCCAAATCTTTCTTTACCTTGCGGGCTGCGGGGAGCCAGGGAGGCAGTGAGAGAATGAGGTGGTCAGACTGCACCCAGAAAGAGCCCGCAGGCACCTGGGCTGGGAATGCAAAGCGGAGCTGGGCTCTGGGCTGCCTGGGGTGGCCCGAGGCGCTGGCGACAGCGTGGATGGGCCAACGCTCTGGGCGCACCGAGGGAACTTGGTCTCTGGCTCTGGATGTAAGGAGCAGGGGGTGGGGCGCCCCGATGGCTCCTGGCCTTTGGCTGGGGGCTGTGTAGACCCAGGACAGAAGAGGAGGTGGGGGAGGGGAGTCCAGGGCTGGCTGTCCTGGGGGTGAGGCGGGGCGGGGGGGGGGGGATGATGGGCAGGAGATGGGGGCCAGGTGGGGGGGGGGGAGGAGGTGTTGAGAGCCCATCGTGCAGATGGAGAAGACCTCCGTGGGGCTGGGTGGCATGTCCCTTCTTGGCTTCTTTGGGCCCCACTCACCAGGTTGGGGGGCAACCTGGCAGAGGGGGGGCATGGCCTATGGCCAGGTCGGGCAGTTCTGTCCTCTGCTGGTACCCCTAGTTTCCGGCCCAGCTCCTTAGCAGGAGCGCAAGAAATATTTCTGAATGAATGAGTAAATGAGTGAGTGGGGAATGAATCAGTGACCCAGCTTGAAGTAGAACAGAGAGGTTGAGCATCCTTTCTGGGGCCGCAGACTATGTTCATGGTGGAACCAGGACTGAACCCAAGGGTCAGAACAGCCCGTCTGTTGGGCTTCCACCACCCTTCCTTCCTGCCTGGATCTCAGACCTGCTGACCACCCCCTGCCATGGCCTTCTCTACCCCGTCTCTTGTGGTCTAGGTGCCCATGCCCCCCACTCACCTGTCCTCCTGGAAGCAGTGAGCGGCTGTTATCACCCAGCGGTCAGCGATCAGCGCCCCCCCACAGATGTGTCGGCCCCGAACCTGGAGGCTGGCCTGCCAGGGCCACTCGCCCTCCGAAGACACGGCGCCGCCCACTATGCGGCCGGAGGGGCCCTGGAGGCCACAGTCTGGGTGCGTGGGGGAGGGGCAGGGCCAGAAGCCGGTGAGAAACAGGCAGAGAGAGACGGAGAAGGGGAGGCATCGAGGAAGGGCAGAGGACAGATGGAAGGAGGCGGGAAAAAGAATAAAGGAGAGGACGGACCCAGAGCAGGTGCAGAGGCAGGACAGAAAGAGACGAAGTGAGCTCTCCTTCAGCTTCCCCGTGTGGGCACCTCCCTCCCCGCCACACTCCAGGGCCCAGCCGCTGGAGAGAGCCTTCTCTCCGCCCGTCTGCCCCGTTGAAGGGCCCCAGGCAGCCGCAGGCCAGGCTTACCACAGTGCTGCTCGTCTGAGCCGTCCCTGCAGTCCGGCAGCCCGTCACACTGCGGGTTGGGCTTCTTCACGCAGCTGCGGTCCTCACACTGGAAGGTGAATGTCCCACAAGGCACCCCTGCGGGAGAAGGGGTGGGGATGGGTCACCGAGAGTAGGTGCCCAAGCCCAAGGGAGCCTCTGAAAAAGGCCCAGGGAATATGGAGCCTGGAAGAGGCCGGAGGAGACTGCGGAGTGATCCCTCGGCCACACTGAAGGGGTCCCTGGAGCTCCTGCAGCGTGTCCTAAAGGCAGGCTGTGTCCCCTCCCCACCCTTCACCCCCTTCAGACTGGTGTGTTGAGAGCAAGGCTGTGTCTCCTCGGCAGGCTGTGACTCCCGAGATCGTGCCTGCCACTCCAGGTGTACCGGGAGGCAGAACTATGCCTCTGCTTTCAGACTAGGCTTCCAAGAACCGGGCTGTGCCTCTCCTGGCATTCTGAGGCTCCCCGCCTAGCCCGGCCTGCCTCCAGACCCCGGCCCCAGCCAGCCACCCGCCTGCTCCTCACCATCTTCGCCCCAAAGACCTTTCTGTGCCACCACCTGGTCTTGGCCTGCTCTCCTTTCCTCCCGCCTCTTTACATTTTACCTCTCTTCAAGGCCATGTTCAAAGTCCACCTCCTCTAGGAAGCTTTCCCTGCCTGATCTCCTCCCGCAGTCCAGACTTCCCGTGCTCCTGGACATGATGTCCAGAAGGTGATGGGCCAGTCACCCATCATGTCTTCCTACTAATGGACAATCCCAGAGGGCAGGGGACTTTTATTCCCAGTCCCTCACTCTGCCTCACCTATCCCTGGGTTGTCTGCAGGTGTTGGTTGGCTGGTTGGATGAATGGATGGATGCATGGGTGGTTGGATGGTTGGATGGTTGGATGGATGGATGGATGGATGCATGGATGGATGGATGGCTGGATGGTTGGATGGCTGGCTGGCTGGATGGATGGATGGTTGGATGGATGCATGGATGTATGGATGGATAGATGGCTGCATGGATGGATGCATGAATGCATGGATGGATAGATGGATGGATGGATAGATGGATGGATGCATGGATGTATGGATGGACAGATGGATGCATGGATGTATGGATGGACAGATGGATGGATGGATAGATGGATGGATGGATGGATAGATGGATGGATGGATGGATGGATGGATGGATGCATGGATGGATAGATGGATGGATGAATGCATGAATGGATGCATGAATGCATAGATGGACAGATGGATGGATGGATACATGGATGGATGGATAGATGGATGGATGCATGGATGGAAGGATGCATGGATGCATGGATGGATGGATGCATGAATGGATGGATAGATGGATGGATGGATGGGTGGATGGATGGCTGCATGGATGGATGCACGGATGGATGCATGGATGCATGGATGGATGGATGGCTGCATGGATGGATAGATGGATGGATGCATGGATGGATAGATGGCTGCATGGATGTATGGATGGACAGATGGATGGATGGATGGATGGATGGATGGATGGATGCATGGATGGATAGATGGATGGATGCGTGGATGGATGCATGGATGGATGCATGAATGCATAGATGGACAGATGGACAGATGGATGGATGGATGCATGGATGGATGGGTAGATAGAGGGATGGATGGATGGATGGATGGATGCATGCATGGATGGATAGATGAATGCACGGATGGATGCATGGGTGCATGGATGAACAGATGGATGGATGGATGGATAGATGGATGGATGCATGGATGGATAGATGGATGCATGGTTGGATGGATGGATGGATGGATGGATGCATAGATGCATGGATGGATAGATGGATGCATGGATGGATGGATGGATGGATGCATGGATGGATAGATGGATGCATGCATGCATGGATGGATGGATGGATACATGAATGCATAGATGGACAGATGGATAGATGGATGGATGCATGGATGCATGGATGGATGGATGCATGAATGGATGGATAGATGGATGGATGCATGGATGGATGGATGGATGGATGGATAGATGGATGGATGGATGCATGGATGGATGGGTGGATGGATGGATGGATGGATGGATGGGTAGATGGATGCATGGATGGATGCATGGGTGGTTGGATGGTTGGATGGTTGGATGGATGGATGGATGCATGGTTGGATTGATGCATGGATGCATGGATGGATAGTGAATGCACGGATGGATGCATGGATGCATGGATGGACAGATGGATGGATGGATATATGGATGGATACATGGATGGATAGATGGATGTATGGATGGATGCATGGTTGGATGGATGGTTGGATGGATGGTTGGATGGATGGATGGATGGATGCATTGATGGATAGTTGGATGCATGGATGGATGCATGGATGGATGCATGGACGGATGGATGGATGGATAGATGGATGCATGGATGGATGGATGCATGGATGGATGGATGGATGCATGGTTGGATTGATTCATGGATGCATGGATGCATGGATGGATAGTGAATACACGGATGGATGCATGGATGCATGGATGGACAGATGGATGGATATATGGATGGATGCATGGATGGATAGATGGATGTATGGATGGATGCATGGTTGGATGGATGGTTGGATGGATGGATGGATGGATGGATGGATGCATTGATGGATAGTTGGATGCATGGATGGATGCATGGATGGATGCATGGATGGACGGATGGATGGATAGATGGATGCATGGATGGATGCATGGATGAATGGATGCATGGATGGATAGATGGATGGATGGATGCATGGATGGATGGATGGATGCATGAATGCAGATGGACAGATGGATGGATGGATGGATGGATAGATGGATGGATGGATCCATGGATGGATGGGTAGATGGATGGATGCATGGATGCATGGAGGGATGGATGCGTGGAGGGATGGATGGATAGATGGATGGATAGATGCATGGATCGATGGGTGGATGGATGGATGGATGGATGCATGGATGCATGGATGCATGGTTGGATGGATGGATGATGCATGGATGCATGCATGGATGCATGGATGGATAGATGGATGAATGGATGGATGCATGCATGCATGCATGGATAGATAGATGGATGCATGGATGCATGGATGGATAAATAGATGTATGGATGGATGCATGGATGGACAGATGGATGGATGGATGGATGGATGCATGGATGCATGGATGCATGGATGGACAGATGGATGGATGGATGCATGGATGGATGGGTGGATGGGTAGATGGATGCATGGATGGATGTATGGGTGGTTGGATGGCCGAATGGCTGGCTGGCAGGCTGGCTGGATGGCTGGATGGATGGTTGGATGGATGCATGGATGGATGGATGGTTGGATGGATGGATGCATGGATGGATAGATGGATGGATGGTGCATGCATGCATGGATGGATGGATGCATGGATGGGTGCATGGATGGATGGATGGATGGATGCATGGTTGGATGGATGGATGGATGCATGGATGGATGCGTGGATGGATGCATGGATGCATGGATGGATAGATGGATGCATGGATGGATGGATGGACGGATGGATGCATGGATGGATGGATGCATGGATGCATGGATGGATGGATGGATAGATGGATGGATGCATGGATGCATGAATGGATAGATGGATGGATGGATGGATGGATGGATGGATGCATGGATGGATGGATGGCTGGATGGTTGGATGGATGGATGGATGGATGGATGGATGGATGGATGGTAGGATGGATGGATGGTTGGATGGATGGTTGGATGGATGGATGGATGCATGGATGGATAGATGGCTGCATGGATGGATGCATGAATGCATGGATGGATAGATGGATGGATGGATAGATGGATGGATGCATGGATGGATAGATGGCTGCATGGATGGATGCATGAATGCATGGATGGATAGATGGATGGATGGATAGATGGATGGATGCATGGATGGATAGATGGCTGCATGGATGGATGCATGAATGCATGGATGGATAGATGGATGGATGGATGGATGGATGGATGGATGCATGGATGGATGGATGGATGGATGGATGGATGCATGGATGCATGGATGGATAGATGGCTGCATGGATGGATTCATGGCTGTATGGATGGACAGATGGATGGATGGATAGATGGATGGATGGATGGATGGATGCATGGATGGATGCATGGATGGATGCATGGATGGATGCATGAATGCATAGATGGACAGATGGATGGATGGATGGATGGATAGATGGATGGATGGATAGATGGAGGGATGCATGGATGGAAGGATGCATGGATGCATGGATGGATGGATGCATGAATGGATGGATAGATGGATGGATGGATGCATGGATGGATGGATGCATGGATGGATGGGTGGATGGATGGATGGATGGATGGATGCATGCATGGATGCATGGATGGACAGATGGATGGATGATAGACGGATGGATGCATGGATGGATAGATGGATGGATGCATGGATGGATAGATGGCTGCATGGATGGATGCATGGATGCATGATGCATAGATGCATGGATGGATAGATGGATGGATGGATGGGTGGATGGGTGCATGGATGCATGGATGCATGGGTGGATGCATGAATGCATAGATGGACAGATGAATAGATGGATAGATGGATGGATGGATGCATGGATGGATGGGTAGAGGGATGGATGGATGGATGGATGGATGCATGCATGCATGGATGGATAGATGAATGCACGGATGGATGCATGGATGCATGGATGAACAGATGGATGGATGGATGGATGGATGGATGGATGCATGGATGGATAGATGGATCAATGGATGGATGGATGGATGGATGGATGCATGGTTGGATGGATGGATGGATGGATGGATGCATAGATGCATGGATGGATAGATGGATGCATGGATGGATGGATGGATGCATGGATGGATGGATGCATGGATGGATAGATGGATGGATGCATGGATGGATGGATGCATGGATGGATAGATGGATGGATGCATGCATGGATGGATGGATGGATGCATGAATGCATAGATGGACAGATGGATAGATGGATGGATGCATGGATGCATGGATGGATGGATGCATGAATGGATGGATAGATGGATGGATGCATGGATGGATGGATGGATGGATGGATAGATGGATGGATGGATGCATGGATGGATGGGTGGATGGATGGATGGATGCATGGGTGGTTGGATGGTTGGATGGTTGGATGGATGGATGGATGCATGGATGGATGGATGGATGCTAGGTTGGATGGATGGATGGATGCATGGATGGATGGATGGATGCATGGTTGGATTGATGCATAGATGCATGGATGCATGGATGGATAGTGAATGCACGGATGGATGCATGGATGCATGGATGGACAGATGGATGGATGGATATATGGATGGATGCATGGATGGATAGATGGATGGATGGATGGATGGATGGATGCATGGTTGGATGGATGGTTGGATGGATGGATGGATGGATGGATGGATGGTTGGAAGGATGCATGGATGGATGGATGGATGCATGGTTGGATTGATGCATGGATGCATGGATAGATATTGAATGCATGGATGGATGCATGGATGCATGGATGGACAGATGGATGGATGGATATATGGATGGATGCATGGATGGATAGATGGATGTATGGATGGATGCATGGTTGGATGGATGGTTGGATGGATGGATGGATGGATGGATGCATTGATGGATAGTTGGATGCATGGATGGATGCATGGATGGACGGATGGATGGATAGATGGATGCATGGATGGATGGATGCATGGATGGATAGATGGATGCATGGATGGATGGATGGATGGATGGATGCATGAATGCAGATGGACAGATGGATGGATGGATGGATAGATGGATGGATGGATCCATGGATGGATGGGTAGATGGATGGATGCATGGATGCATGGAGGGATGGATGCGTGGAGGGATGGATGGATAGATGGATGGATGGATGCATGGATCGATGGGTGGATGGATGGATGCATGGATGCATGAATGGATAGATGGATGCATGGATGCATGGTTGGATGGATGCATGCATGGATGCATGGATGGATAGATGGATGAATGGATGGGTGCATGCATGCATGCATGGATAGATAGATGGATGCATGGATGGATGGATGGATGGATGCATGGATGCATGGATGGATAAATGGATGTATGGATGGATGCATGGATGGACGGATGGATGGATGGATGGATGGATGGATGGATGGATGCATGGATGCATGGATGCATGGATGGACAGATGGATGGATGGATGGATGCATGGATGGATGGGTGGATGGGTAGATGGATGCATGGATGCATGGATGCATGGATGGATGTATGGGTGGTTGGATGGCTGGATGGCTGGCTGGCAGGCTGGCTGGATGGCTGGATGGATGGTTGGATGGATGCATGGATGGATGGATGGTTGGATGGATGGATGCATGGATGGATAGATGGATGGATGGTGCATGCATGGATGGATGGATGCATGGATGGGTGCATGGATGGATGGATGGATGGATGCATGGTTGGATGGATGCATGGATGGATGGATGCATGGATGGATGCGTGGATGGATGGATGGATGCATGGATGCATGGATGGATAGATGGATGGACGGATGGACGGATGGATGCATGGATGGATGGATGCATGGATGCATGGATGCATGGATGGATAGATGGATGGATGCATGGATGCATGAATGGATAGATGGATGCATGGATGCATGGATGCATGGATGGATGGATGCATGGATGGATAGATGGATGGTTGGATAGATGGATGGATGGTTGGATGGATGGATGCATGCATGCATGCATGCTTGGATGGATAGATGGATGTTTGGATGGATGCATGGATGGATAGATGGATGGGTGCATAGATGGATAGATGGATGGGTGCTTGGATGGATGGATGGGTAAACAATGAATACAGACATGAGACTGGGCAGACCAACAAACGAGTGGATTGATGTTCCAGTAGGGAGACTGACAAACAGCTAGAAGGATGGATAAATGAGTGGATGTAAGGTCCAATAGGCAAATAGGTAGGTAAAGAGACCAATGGTTGGATGCGTGCATACATGCATTCATAGATACGTGGACGGAGGATGGAATGATGGACACACAGGTAGTTAAGTGAATTCATAGATGAGTAGATTAATGGTTCAGTGGATTGGGAGGCAGGTTGTTGGACAGATGGGTGGATGGATGGTTGGACGGACGGACGGATGAATGGACATATCAGCATCCATACAGATGGGTTGGTAAGTGTTTGGACAAGAAGGCAGAAGCCCTTGCTGAAGAAGCATGCGGAAGGGCTGGGCTGTCTGGCTAAGCCCATTGTTTGGTTTTCCTCTGGACAGCTGGTCACCCCCCACCCCTACCTCCCTGGCACTGCTCCTCATCACTCCCGTTGAGACAGTCAGGCTGCCGGTCACAGATCCTGGACAGTGAGATGCACGTGCTGTCTTCTTGGCACTGGAATGTGGCTCTGCAGACTGTGTGGGGACACACAAAGGAGGCAGGTGAGAGAAGCCAGAGAAGCCAGGCCGGGACCCTGTGCTGCCTGCAGAACATGTGTTATGATCCCAGATGTCTTTCTTAGCTACTCTACCCACCAAGTTTCACAGCAACCCTGTGAGGTACTGTGAGGCACCCCGTTTCATCAGTGGAAAGAGAAAGGAAGTGACTTGTCCAAGGTCACCTGGCTGAGCCAGAACTTGCAGCCAGATGCTCTGGTTCCAAAACTGAGGCACCTTCCCCAGCACATCTCCCTTCCCTCCCGCTTCTCTCCCCAAGGATGTAAAATTGGGTGGGACGGGGTTGGGGGAGGCCTGGGGAGGTCACACAAGAAAAGGCTGCCCCGGTGGTGAATCTGGGGGCCCAGAAGCCAGAACTCAGAGGGACAGGCATTATTCCAAGAGACCACCAGGGCCGGGCAGTGGGGAACATAACTCCAAGAAGATGGCAGCTGCAGTCCGAACCCCTGAGTAG
Source organism: Felis catus (assembly GCF_018350175.1). Classification (NCBI taxonomy): domain Eukaryota; kingdom Metazoa; phylum Chordata; class Mammalia; order Carnivora; family Felidae; genus Felis; species Felis catus. The sequence goes on from NC_058374.1 coordinate 131,003,842, forward strand.
AGGAGTGAAGACCGCACTCGAGGGAGGGAGACACAGGATTATCTCCCTGGCCGCCCACGCCTCGCCTGTCCCTGCACAACAGCCTTCCCCTTCCTGGTCCTCCAGCCACTCTGTTCCTTCTTGGACAGCCGGCTGGGGGCCATGACCTGATGGAGAGAAGCCCTGAGCTGGGAGTCAGGAGACCTGGGGTCCCACCTTATCCCTGCCCCTGCCCCACATGGCGGTCCAGGGGAGCCCACTTTCCCACTCTCTGCTTCCATTTCGCCACCTAGCACAGCGAAGGGAGCCCACTTCCCGGATGCCGAGAAGGGGGACCGCGCGTGACTTGAAGAAGGGGGCTCGGCTCAGCATAGAGAAGAGAGGAGGGGTGCGACGGGTGGGCGGCTCACCGCAGTTCCGCTCGTCCAGGCCGTTGGGGCAGTCCTTGACCCCATCGCAGGCTGGCACACACAGGCCATTCACAGAGCAGAGGAACTCTCCAGGGCAGGCTGGACGGGGAGGGCGCCGTCAGGACACGTGTCATCGTGCAGACATGGGCAGACGGACACACTGCATTCGTGTGCTCACGCACGCGCCGGTATGCACAGTGCAGGAGGACATACGTGGCCAGGCACACAGACCCAGCACACGCACGGGGGCGTATGAGAGGGTGTGCCCAAGTGAACGCACGTGCGCGCGCACACACACACACACACACACACACACGGTCCTTCTGTCCAGCCTCTGGGGATGGGAGGCAGGCGGGAAGAAGCTGCAGGGACGTCGGGGGGTGCCCGCCCTGCCCCCCAGGCTGCCCCTACTCACGATCTGACTGGTTGTATAATCCGTAGTGCACCTGCACGCCGGGCCCGGTGAGTGGGATCTGGGAGGTGAAGTTCACGGTGATGCTGGCGCTGGCCACCACGGGGATCCTCTCGGCATAGGGCTGCAGGGTGCGCAGGCCACACAGCCTGGGGGCGACCGAGAGAGGCTCAGGGCCACACAGGCCGGCCCGAGGGAAGGGACAGCTTAGGTCCCCGCGCACAGACAGGGCAAGGGCAGAGCAGCCGGAGAGGAAGGGGGAGCTGCTCCCCCATCGTCCACCTCATCTGTCTTGACTTCTCCCTTGGGTGAACGCTCACCCCCACAGTCATCTTCTGGAAATCAGCCTCCGTCATCCCCCTGCTCAAAACCCTTCAGTGGCTCCCCATTCCCTGCGGGATAAAATTCAAAGCCTGGCTCCCTAGCAAGTCCGTGGCCTTCTCTGAGCCGCACGCTTTCCTGCCTTAGAAAATAAGGGAAATGGTCACCCCTGTTGACTCCAAAGCCGACAAAACTTCAGTGTGTCAGTAGAGGGAGGAGTCTTTGACTGGTCTACTGGGTGTAGACAGGAGATGACGCTCCCCTTGTGCTCAGTGTGGAGGGGGGCAGGGGGAAGGCAGCCGTGTGCCCCCTTCGGGCACCGTCCTGCCCACTGAGAAGCCTCCATAGCCCTGAGGGTCTCCCTGTGACTCTCTCTGGACCTGAGGGAGACACCGGTTCTGCTCCCAGGACCAATACAATAGAGTAACGCTGACGGCCATCAGCTTCTCTGTCCCACGAAGGGGCGACCATTTCCCCGGCCACAGGAGGGCCATCACGTCCTTCCGGGACTCCCCCACCCCAAGATGATGCCCTCGTCCCCACAGAACAGGTGGGAGAACTTCCACAGAGGGGTGAAGTTCTGCCCAGAGAGCAGGGAGAAATCTTCCCATCTCCAGGGATGGAGGTATGGGGGGGGGGGCTCATCCCACCCCACGCCTGGGGGCACCTTGCCTCCCAGAGCACGTGGGCATGCTTTCACCAAGGGGGGTGGGCAGCCCACCCCCAGAGTGACAGGGTCGCTACCCAGACAGCAGCCTGGGGTTCCCTCCCTTCGCAGATGGGATCCCCTCCCTGAACAGCTCATAGGAACGCCCCCCACAGGGAAGGGAGCACCCTCACAGAGCAAATAGGGATGCTTTACAGACGCAGGAAACACCCAGAACACAGGTCAGAAAACACGCAGACAGAAGGGAAAGTGCCCCCCCCCCCCCCCAGCAGAGAGGACGGGAGGAAGTCAAGACAGCAGGCGGGAATGCCCCAAAGCATGATGGGAGCATCCCACAGCAGATGCAGCCCACAGAGCAGCTCCCCTGATTTGCAGACGCCGGGTACCTCCCCGGAACTTCTAGAACATGGCAAGCCCTCCACAGTTCACCTGACTAAGCAATGAGTTCATTAGCAAACACCCGAGGAAGATGTGGGGTTGTCTTGTCCGGCCCCTCCCACATCGACAGCAACATCGCAAGGCCTCACGGCCCAGAGATTTCGAGGTTCTTGCCACAACTCCATCTCGTGACACAGGGATTGTTCTCGTCCCCATTTTCTAGATGAGGCTTGGGTAGGGAATCATCGAGGTAAACCAGAATCCAGGCTGCTCAGGACCTAGGAGGACGCACTCAGCCCGCTCTGGGGAGGGGGGGGGGGGCAGATGGGCACCCTGGCCGTCACTGCAACGTAAGCCCCACTTCCCGGGTTCCGCCACCGACCTGGCTTAAGGTCCGGCCTCCTGCTGGTGTCTAGTCACAGTGAATCCTCTCCTTGCCTCCAGACCAACAGGCAGTTCTCAAAGTGTGGTCCGGGGCACCTCAGGGCGGGGCGTCCAAAGTAAAAATTATGTTCATAATAATGCTCGGATGATACCCGCCACGTTCACCCGCATTCTCTCAACAAGGATGCGGGGGAATTTTCCAGAGACTACACGATGTGTTAGCGATAATGGCAGCCGGTTGAATGTGGAAGCAGATGTGTGTATCCGGTTCTGGTCTACTAATCCAGTTTAGGAGAGAGTTGCAAAGACGTGAAACGATCTTTTTTCCCGCCAACTGTTTTTGGTTTGGGAAAATATATTTTTTTTTTTTTTGCAAAATATGTTATTTATGTTAACATGTAACGGGCTCGTTATTTTTTTCGTTTTCATTAAAAAAAATGTTTTTAATGTTTATTTATTCTTGAGACAGAGACACACCGTGAACAGGGGAGGGGCAGAGAGAGAGGGAGACACAGAATCGGAAACAGCCTCCAGGTTGAGCTGTCAGCACAGAGCCTGACGTGGGGCTCGAACCCACGAACCGTGAGATCATGACCTGAGCCGAAGTCGGACGCTTGACCGACTGAGCCACCCAGGCACCCCTGGGCTCGTTATTTTAAATGAACTGGTGTTTTTAAATTTGCGTACCTCTAATTTCTAATGCTGTAAATGTAGATGATATGACCCGCATAAGAACGCTTTGGGGCGCTCAATAATTTTAAAGGGTGTAAAGGTGGAAAATTTGGAGAAGCCCGGCTCCTCCAGTCCAAGGGGACAAGACAGGGAGGAAACGCCACTAGGGGGCGCCTTCGAGCAGTCCTGGCCCTTGTCCTTTTAAAACTAAGGAAGCAAAGCGGGTTTGGGCTGGCTGGCTGGCTCGTCCATCGGACTGTTTCTAACGTGGACAAATGTTATCATGGATTATTATGCCCGGAGATTTTCCCTGAGGAGCAGGGACAGAGGAGGTAGGAGGTGGGAAATACGGGGCCAGGGGAAATGTGTCACAGCACAACCCTGAACGTGTTTAATTAAGGCTCAGGGGCGTGAGGCACTGTCCCACACAGTCAGGGACAGACTGTGGAGAGCCAGGGAAGGAGCCAGAGCCAGGTGGGAGAGGAGTGGAACATTTCAATCTAGAAGAATCTGAGGGCCGCGTGGTCACTCTGAGCTCTGGCTCTCATGTACCAGTGCGTGCTGACCGGACATTTTCCCTACTGGCATCTGAGAGAAGAAATTCCAGAATCAGCCCATGGCTCAGCCTGGTGTCCCCGGGACCTGTCTGGGCAGCATCTGGGGCTCACTCTGGAGGGCTGGGGCAGGGGCTGGCGACAGCCTTCCTGGGGCAAGTCTCTCCATAAGAATTCAAGGCAGAGGCTACAATCTAGGGACTCAGGCTGACTCACCCAAGTTAAAGACGGTCTGTTTCGTCGATGCAATGTTAAAATAATTTTTTTTTCAAGTTCAGTCAGCCGCTAATGTCACATAATAATCTAGATTCCTCTTCTGGAAAGGAAGCCCCAGGAACACTGGCTGGAAATAATCAGAGGCATGTGTAGGGCTGCAGCCCGCCCCTCCCTCTCCTGCTCTCCCCGACGCAGCCTGCCTCACGGAGTGATGCACCAGCTGGGCCCCTGTGTGCATCTGCATGTCTGGATCCTGCTGCAAAGCCTTCTGGGGAAGGGCATGCACCCCCGCTGGCTCTCTAATTCCTCCCCGTCCAAGCGTCACCTCCTCCCCCACCAGCCCTCTTCAGGAGGCGCCAGGAGTCTAAAGGCCGTGGAACCCAGCTCAGCTGCAAAGCGTGGGGGTCTGGAGGCACATGTTTGCGCAGTGGCCAGCTTGCTTTCTCACCTCTCCAGGTTGGGGGTTTTTCCTTCTCGCCTGACCCAGACTGTCAGAAGAGACCCTATCAACCTTCTTGCATATCAGCAACTCCACACCGGGAGGAATTCAAGAAAGATTGGGTGGGTGGAAGGAAGGAAGGAAGGAAGGAAGGAAGGAAGGAAGGACGGAAGGAAGGATAGATGGATGGAAGGAAGGATGGGTGGATGGATAGATGGGTGAATGGATGGAAGGGTGGGTGGATAGAAGGAAGGAAAAGTGGGTGGGTAGGTGGATGGATGGATGAATGGAAGGAAGGAAGGAAGGAAGGAAGGAAGGAAGGAAGGAAGGGTAGATGGATGGAAGGAAGGATGGGTGGATGGATAGATGGGTGAATGGATGGAAGGGTGGGTGGATAGAAGGAAGGAAAAGTGGGTGGGTAGGTGGACGGATGGATAAATGGAAGGAAGGAAGGAAGGAAGGAAGGAAGGAAGGAAGGAAGGGTAGATGGATGGAAGGAAGGATGGGTGGATGGATAGATGGGTGAATGGATGGAAGGGTGGGTGGACAGAAGGAAGGAAAAGTGGGTGGGTAGGTGGATGGATGATGAATGGAATGAAGGAAGGAAGGGAGGGAGGAAGAAAGGAAGGAAGGAAAGGTAGATGGATGGAAGGAAGGATGGGTGGATGGATAGATGGGTGAATGGATGGAAGGGTGGGTGGATAGAAGGAAGGAAAAGTGGGTGGGTAGGTGGATGGATGGATGAATGGAAGGAAGGAAGGAAGGAAGGAAGGAAGGAAGGAAGGAAGGGTAGATGGATGGAAGGAAGGATGGGTGGATGGATAGATGGGTGAATGGATGGAAGGGTGGGTGGATAGAAGGAAGGAAAAGTGGGTGGGTAGGTGGACGGATGGATAAATGGAAGGAAGGAAGGAAGGAAGGAAGGAAGGAAGGAAGGAAGGGTAGATGGATGGAAGAAAGGATGGGTGGATGGATAGATGGGTCAATGGATGGAAGGGTGGGTGGATAGAAGGAAGGAAAAGTGGGTGGGTAGGTGGATGGATGGATGAATGGAAGGAAGGAAGGAAGGAAGGAAGGAAGGAAGGAAGGAAGGAAGGGTAGATGGATGGAAGAAAGGATGGGTGGATGGATAGATGGGTAAATGGATGGAAGGGTGGGTGGATAGAAGGAAGGAAAGTGGGTGGGTAGGTGGATGGATGGATGAATGGAATGAAGGAAGAGAGGGAGGGAGGAAGGAAGGAAGGAAGGAAAGAAGGAAGGAAGGAAGGAAGGAAGGAAGGAAGGAAGGAAGGAAGGATGGGTAGATGGATGGAAGGAAGGATGGGTGGATGGATAGATGGGTCAATGGATGGAAGGGTGGGTGGATAGAAGGAAGGAAAAGTGGGTGGGTAGGTGGGTGGATGGATGGATGAATGGAAGGAAGGAAGGAAGGAAGGAAGGAAGGAAGGAAGGAAGGAAGAAGGAAGGAAGGGTAGATGGATGGAAGGAAGGATGGGTGGATGGATAGATGGGTGAATGGATGGAAGGGTGGGTGGATAGAAGGAAGGAAAAGTGGGTGGGTAGGTGGATGGATGGATGAATGGAATGAAGGAAGAGAGAGAGGGAGGGAGGAAGGAAGGAAGGAAAGAAGGAAGGAAGGAAGGAAGGAAGGAAGGAAGGAAGGAAGGGTAGATGGATGGAAGGAAGGATGGGTGGATGGATAGATGGGTGAATGGATGGAAGGGTGGGTGGATAGAAGGAAGGAAAAGTGGGTGGGTAGGTGGATGGATGGATGAATGGAAGGAAGGAAGGAAGGAAGGAAGGAAGGAAGGAAGGAAGGAAGGATGGGTAGATGGATGGAAGGAAGGAAGGGAGGGAGGAAGGAAGGAAGGATGGGTAGATGGATGGAAGGATGGGTAGATGGATGGAAGGAAGGAAGGAAGGAAGGGAGGAAGGATCCAGGATGGCTGCCTGCACGCACACATTCCCTTCCCTGAGGACAGATTACGTGCGAAGGCGGGTCAGAAGGCGCAAGCACTAAAGAAGGGAGCACAGCAGCGTCCGGCGTGGCGGCCAGAGCTCCGGACCCAGAGCCGCAGAGCCGAGCTGGAGGCCAGCTTTGCCACGTGAAGCAGCTGCGTGACCTCGGGCACATCGACCTCAGCAAGCGTCAGTTTTCACATCTACAAAATGGGGGTGATAATATCTCCCTTGCGGGGTATTTTAAGGAACACATGAGAAAACGACTTCCCGGAAAGCCAGCTGCTGATGCCATCGGGCTGTGAGCTCGTCTAGGGCAGCAGCTGGAGCTGGGCCTGCACACGGCCAGCACCCAGCCCTGGGGTCGGGCTGACCTCAGTCTGGCCGGGAGCCCCCGTGGCTGCAGGCAGTGCTGGCCACCCAGCGGCTCAGAGGACTAGGAGGGCCACCCGTAGCCAGGTCAGGCACAGGGGGCTCCCGCGGGCCCAGGGAGCCGGTGCTTCTGCCTCTCCCGTCAGCGGGAGGGAAGGGGAAACGATCGGGCAGATCACGAGAAAAGTGACATCACAGGGGAGGAAGCTGGCAGGAGGCAGATTCCCGGTAAAGGGGAAACCTATGCTGTGGTGACGCCCAGCCAGAGCGGGTTCTGTGAAATCAAGCCGCCGGTGGCCAGGCTCACTAGGCCACGTCCCTCCCCGCCGCCTCCGGGCCACTCAAAGGGCGTGAGGCCTCGGCCGTGGGCGCCGGGAGAAGCCGGGTAGAAAGGAGGGAGGTGGGGAAAGGCAGAAAGGGCCCAGAGGAGGGAGGCCACAAAGCCGAGGATGCCCAGCCTCTCCTCATCGCTACATCGCCACCTGAAGGGCAAGCCCCCTTTGCCCCCAACCCGCCCTCTATCGCTCCTCGTCCGTGGCCATTCTGGGTCCAAGGGCCGTGCCCTCCCCCTCCCTATACACCCTGTGCCTGCAAATCAACACCCTTCCCCGGACCTCTCATATCTTTGCCACCCACACAAGCAAATTTTCCAACAAATGCTCATTCAAAGAGTTTCTCAGCGTCTACACTGGATGATCATTATCAAAAAAGAGCGAAACCAGAGGAAATGTTTGTCCGGTGCTTATGATCTGGAGACACACGTCTGCCTTCCCTTCCACACTCAGACATGGGCAGGAACCCCGGGGGGCCGGCCTGGGGCGTGAGTCTCCACCTGGGGACCCTGGATCCTTCCCGAAGGTCTCAGGAGATAGAGGTGGGACTTCCCAGGCCGTTCTCGGAACTGGCGAGGGCCACAGAGGCCGTCAGTCCTCTCACCCGGGTGCCGGCGGGCTGGTCAGGAGCGCCGTGGCCAAGAGAGTGAACAGCCAGCACGGCTGCTCAGAGGCTCTGCAGGAGAACCCGCACTCGGGTGGGCACTTACGGGTGCAGGCGAACATGCGTGGACTCATGCACACAGGCATGCGTACGCACACCCACACACGCTTTGGATCCGACCGCCTCGCCCGACTCTGGTTGCAAGAGTGACTCCCCTGGGTCCCCAGGGAGCTCCCTGAGGATAAAGGTGGAGGTGCCCAGAAATGACACCCGCACGCTGGGACCCATGGGACAGGGTGCCTTTTGTTTCCCGAACAGCACGGGCCTGAGGTCGCACCACAGGCATTTTGCCTTTTTTCCCTTTAACCACAGTCCCTGATGAATTGCCAGGGCCCCGGAAAGGATGACGACGAGGCAAGGAGCGTCGTCAACCCTGTGACCTTTTGTCTGAATAGCATCGACCGACAAAGCCCGCGTTGGCGAACGTGGACACCAGTCCCAGAATCCGAGGCTTTTAGAGTCCTGGAACCTTTTTGCATTTTATGTCCTGGAATCTCAGACACTCAAACTCCGTGAAGCCAAGACGTCGGGAACTTTGCACGTGAGCCTCCCAGCCTCTGAGGCCAGAATCCTGGGATTGGAAGGGAGGGCAGAGGCCCGACCCTACTAGGTGCAGAAGCTTCTCTCCAACGTTCTTGGACCCCACCCCGGCCGGCGAGGCTACTTCCAGATCCCTCTTCTGTCCCCAAACGTCTGCCGCCCAACAATGGGGCCCCGGGAGGGCCTCCTACTCCCCCTACCCCCGCAGCCCTGCCTGTAACTTACATCATCTCACTGCTACACGTGCCCGAACCTTCCCCTCTCCCTCTGGGGGCCGCTCCCGCTCAGGGCTTAGGCATGGAGCCCCTCCCATCATAAGTATCCCCTCCCCCAAATGTCCCAGGTCACCCACCTCTTCCCAGACTGGGGAGAGCGCGTCTACACTGCCTCCCTTCCCCACCACCCTCCCGCCTCACTCCTCGCAGCTGTCAGGGCCACCGGGGGCCCCAGGTTGCCTGCCCCAGTCCTCCTCCTACTGATCAAACTGCATCCCCGGATGACCCACGGGCGGCCCCGCTGTGTCCTGTCCCACCTCCCCGAGGGCTCACTTCTTCCTCCGAAACTTTGTCCCCCGGGGGCCCAAGTCAGGACAGACAGCAGGGCAAGCGTCCCGTGGGTGACGTGGGTGATACGGAGCGACCCTGGCGATCGGCCACCCTTGGTCACAGCAGGGTGTGGGGTAAGGGAAGAGGGGTCCCCGGGTGCACGTGGAGTCCTGTGGCTCCGGCATCGTCTCATTTGAGAATTCAGGGTACCAGACAGTGGGGTGACAGCAGCCAAGGAAGCGAAGCCATCCCGCCCAAACCAGAATCAACAGCCAAGGTGTCCGAGACCTTCGGGTGGCAGGACGGGAGGCTGGGGCCGGGGCGGCGGGCCTAACAGCCTCGCCTGTGCCCTGTGCCCTCTTCCTGCGCTGCCCCTCTGAGGTCCGGGACGTGGGCTCCCCAGGCGGGTGACTGTGGGGAGAGGAAGGGGGCCCCAGGGGGTGGGTACCTCCGGTTCTGGATCGTCCACTGTCCCTGGGTGCACGGCAGGTCATACCTCTGCCTCCGCAGAGCATAGGCGTCAAACCAGAGGGCTAAGCCGTAGTCCAGGGAGGGCACCTGTGACAGAGGAGTGGTCACCACGCGGCCCGTGGGCTGTGGCTGGGCTGGTGGCCCCACTTCCCAGCCCCGCAAAGGGAGGAGGCCTGTCGACACAGAGGGCCTGCCGGGGCTGAGGTTTGTCTGTCACTCAACACACAGGCACCACTGCGGCCAAGGGAGGCAGACCTTGGCCACACTTGTCCTCCCCCTCCCGGGGAGATGTGCACCCAGGGCCCAGCCTGTGGCTGCTCCAGCAGGGGCAGGACAGCGGTCCCCTCCCCGCCGGGGCTTCCTGAGGTCCATAGGGTGCCCTGGGCAGAGGGCAGATGGGTGGCAGGGCACGGGGCTCACCATGAGGTGCCAGGAGCAGTGGGTGCTGGGCGAGTAGTAGCTGGGGAAGTAAGGCGTGCTGAGGACGCCCTGCGGCTCCAGACGGCCCTCCAGGGTCAGGTTCACCTCGCAAGCTGGGGCCCCGAGAACAGCTGTTACACAGGGTCCCCCCGGTCCCAGCTCGCTGCGCCTCCCAGCAGGTGAGAGGCAGCCGCAACCCCACCCGCATCCTGCCATTAAACCGTCGAGCTCAGTGGTCGAGTGTGAATGTGTGGCCTTGGGCCTCAGTTTCCCCATCTGCAACACGGGGGCCACAGTAGCACCTACCTCACAGGGCAGCTAAGCCGATTAAATAGACACACAACGCACAGAGAGCCTGATCGGGGGTGAGTCCTCAAATAAATGTTACCTATTGGCACGAATTGTGTTGCCCTTGAACGTTTACTACACGTGGTCACCACTGTGCAAGTCTCGCGGTTCTGGGCATCGGGGGAGGGAGAATCATTCCCCTTTGCAAAGCTGAGATTCCGAGAGGAGGAGGGACCTGGCTGAGGTCACACAGTGAGAGGGCGAGGGATCAGGAGGGTTCCCAGGGGCCCCGCCACCTCTCCCCGGAGCCAGGGTCACCTTGTCCCCCTCTCCTCTGAGCTATGTCAGTGACTCCCTGGAACCAGCACGGGCTCCGGCAGCTCCTCGGCCCCAGGCACCCCCCACAGGGCTGCCGGAACCCAGCCGGGGCCGCCGGGGACCTGGGCCACTGCCAGGAGACCTCTGGGGCCAACACCAGGGGCGGGAAGAGGCAGACTGCCGGAGAGGTGGGGGCAGCGTCTCGTGGTCTCCTGTCTCCAACCCTCTCTTCCACCTGCTCCAGAAACTAGAGGGGCCTCGCTGATCCAGGCCTAAAGACAGCCAGGGCACGAAGGGCAGGGTGAGCTCTTCCTGGGAAAGGGGGTGTCAGCGAGGGAGATCCGGAGCAGGACAGCGGGGAGACCCACGGGCAGCCTGGGGAGCCCTTCCCGGAAATGGTGTGGCTAGCCCTCCCTGAGCCGAACGCCTTCTCCAGAGAGATGTGGGGCTCACCCTAGGTATGCGAGGGTGGTCTGGGGGTGAATCTGAGGTTCTCGGGGCCTCCTGACCACAGACCACCCTCTAGCCTCAGGCAGGTGCAGGGGCGGGAAGGGGGCGGGCGGGGGGGGGGGGAAGGACCAAGGGAGGAGCCTGGAGAGGTCCAGGGTGGGGACAGAATAGACAATAAACAGAAAGAGGGTGGGAGAGAGAATGAGGAAGAGGGGGGACAGGGACAGGGACAGGGAGGGCCGGAGAGCCAGGTGAAAGGTAGGGAAATGGAGTGAGAATAGAGGACAGAAGAAAGGGGCCGAGGGCACGGGAGGGTGGAGAGCGGAGGAGCTTCCAGAACCTTCCTTCTGCCCCCGTCCCACTCCCAACTCCAACAGGAAGGTGAAAGGCCTGCTGGCCTGTGCCCTGGGTTTCTCACAGCAACGCCCCACCCCCCCCATCCCTAGGGACCCGTCCCCTCACCCTGGAAGGCGACAGGCTGCACGGAGAGTACAAAGGGGTCGTAGTAGCTGTGCAGGCCTTTCTTCCAGACCACGGCCATGACGGCACCGGATGCCAGGACTTCCACCACGGGCTCCTGGCGACTGCAGCCGTAGACCCTGGAAGGACAGAGAAAGGTGGCCGGGGCGGGAGGGGCCCGGGAGGGCGGTCTAAGAGCAGCACAGCTGTGGCCAGCCTGCTGTGTGTCCTTGGGCAGGTTTCTGACCCTCTCTGGCCCAGGAGGCCAACTGGAGGCCCTGGGAGGGTCAGGCCAGCTCCTCAGGTGAGAGAGGCCAGGAGGTTGCCTCCCGTCCCTCAGCCCCTGTCCCCTCAGAAGCCCTGTGACCCCCGAGTGCCCGGCCGGTACCCCGCAGGGAGCCCAGGTTTCAGGGTTGAGGGGCCCGAGGTCACCTGTAGTGGGCGCCTCAGCCTTTGACGTTGGGGGTTCTTTTCTTTTATCTGCTTAGCAGCAGAGACAAAAATGTGTCACCGTCTCCCAGGGTGTGAAACCCATAAGAGAAACCACGGGGTTCAAGTAGGTCGGGGACCCTCCTGCTCTGCCCTCTTTATCACCGCGCAAGACCCTCTCACGACTGGGGTGCAAGTCTGGGGACCCCCCTGACCTTATCCGACCCATCATTGGAGACCTGCAAGGCTCTGAGGTGGGATGTCCGAGCTGCCTGGGTACCACAGCGGGCAGGGGCGAGGCCGAGCCGGGTCCCCTCCCTCTGGGCAGGCCGTGTGGGGGGTGGGACTTGAAGAAGCCCCAGGGGAAGCCCGCAAGCGTCCCCACCCTCATCGGGGCTGGAAATCAGATGGTGTCTGACTTCTCCGCCTTCCCAGAGCCCTCCAGGAACCCAGCCCACGCACACCCCAGATTGAGGTCACCATGTGGGGGGCGGTGTCGCAAATGAGTGTGCCGCCTCAGAGCCAGGATATTCAGAGAGGCGGGGGCGGGGGGAGGGGAGGGATCTGGGGGAGAACCTCGGCCCTGCCCAGCCTCCAGGATTGCCCTTGAGCTGAACACGCGGGTCTCGCCCCCCCTCCCGCCTGGAAGCTGGGCCGGCCCGAGCGAGACAGAGGAGGCAGCAGCCTGGGGCACCCCCCTGCCCTCCCAGCCGGGCCCCTCTACCTGTCACAGAGCCACGTGACACCTGGGCTCACAGAGCCCCTCCCCCACGCTGCGGAGGTGGCCACATCTCCTGGAGGCGGAGGCCATTTCCAGCCCCCTCGTGGTCTCCCCCCACCACCCCCACTTGCCCACTTCCTGCCCTTGTCATCCTATCCGATATCCTAAAGCCCCGCTCCTCTGCTCAAGAACTTTTAGGGAGGGGGCTGGTAAGTGGGGGCCACTTACCAAGTGTTATAGCTCAAACTGCTCCTGGCATTCAATGCCCCTCGCGACCCAATCCCACTAGACTATATACAATGAGAGTAGTAACGGACAGCAGTTACTGGATATTTGATGGATACATTGAACACGTAGCAATAATGGATAGCATTACAATGTGTGAGAAGCGTGGCATTGATGGTTTCCCTTAAATCCTCACAATAACCCGGCAAGATGGGCGCGATTCTGCCCCCATTTTACAAGTGAGGAAACTGAGGCTCAGAGAGGCAAAGTGACTTGCCTTAGGACACGCCCCTGAGAAGCACCAGAGGGTGGGGGGGCGGGGGGTCTGGGGCTGCCAGACTCTGAAGCGTCCTGTCGCCCCTCAGAGCTGAGGTTCGGGGTCATCTCGTACAACCGCTTTGTTACAGGTGGGGAAACTGAGGCTCAGGGAGGGAAAGGGGACGGCCCACAAGACGCAGCCCCTTTCAGCCCCTTTTCCCTTTCTCCGTGGGCTAGCCCCGCTGCCTCTCAAGAGACCACACGCCGAGGAGCAGGGTCACACAGCCCCTCATCTCGGAACGGGGTGCGATTTGGCCCCCACGTCACCGCCCCCTTCCCAGGACTCACGAGGTGATGAGCCTCCTCTCCAGGGGCCCGGCCACGTCGTACATGGCCAGCCGGTCCCGGCACTCGGCCAGCGTCCACTCGAGCCGGAGTTTGAGCATGAGATCCTTGGGGCCCTGCAGGTGCCACAGGCAGCTGGAGGCCAGGTGGTCGGGCCCCTTCAGCCGTTGAACCTGGCCCTGGCCCACGAAGCTGTAGCGGTAGCAGCCTGGAGGAGGGAGAGGCACAGGCCCCCTGACCCCTGTTAGCCAGGAGGAGAGACCCCGGGGGGCCAGCCGGTCCTCACCTGGGCGGGGGTGGCCCGGGGACAGCAGCTGGATGGGGAGCAGCCCAGATGTGCCATGTCCCTTCTCTCTGTCTCCCCCCTGGTTCCCATCTCTCCCCATCCACGCATTCACTCATGGGTCCATTCGTTCATTCGCTTAAGCGCTCACTGACCTCTCCATGCCCGGCGAGTGCCAGAGAAAGGTCCGGTCACCGCCTGGGAGCACCAAGAACAGAGAGGACAGATACAGAGCCCAGCAGTAAGTAACAGCTCAGGAAGCGAGGGCTCTAAGCCCCGCCGGCTGTAGGGCTGGGGAGACCTGGGGTGGGGGTGGGGGGTGGGGGGAGGCAGGGTCACAGCGCGAACAAACGGCCGGTGGCCAGAGGGGGCCAGGGGACTTTGAGGCAAGAGAGCAAGCCGGAGAAGGGAGGCAGGGCCCAGATCACGCCCTGGAGCGGAGACCCTTTCCCCCGTGGCCACGGGGAGCCATGGAAGGTTAGGCAGGGCTGGGGCGTGGCGGGGCTCGGACCACAGACCCCTCTGACTGCTGGGAGCAGCTTCGAGGAGGCCGAGCGACCTGCAAGGTAGCCGCGCAATAGGGGGAGAAGGGCGAGGGGCTCCCGGGTGGCTCCGTCGGTTAAGCGTCCAACTTCGGCTCAGGTCGCGATCTCGCGATCTCGCGGTTCGCGAGTTCGAGCCCCGCGTCGGGCTCTGCACGAACAGCTCCGAGCCCGCCTGGAGCCCGCTTCCGAGTCTGTGTCTGCCCCTCCCCCGCTCATGCGCTGTCTCGCACTAATGAACTTTAAAAAAAAAATTGTTTGCAAAAAGGGGGGACTAGGGTGAGGGTTTCATTTCAGGTGGAGAGAAGGGCGCGAGCTCCGGTGGGGCCGAGAGGCAGCGCTGGGTTGAGAAAGTGGCCTCGAGCTAATGATGAGGACACAGATCGCACTGATTAAGCATTTGATGCAGGGCTGCGGGGAGGGCGGCTAAGCGCCCTCCACTCACCACCTCACTTAACAGCCCCGTGAAGCAGTTGCTGTCAGCGTCCCCCTTTCCAGACCCGGGCGGGATGGGGGCCACGACAGGGCCCTGCAGGCCTTGTCACACGCTTAGGGCTGATGTGCGTTTGCGTGCCCACCACGGGGCCTGGCACAAAGCAGGTGCTCCCTACGCGCGGCGAGGGTTCTCTGGGTGAGTGGGGGGAGGGGGAGAAGGGGGAGCTGGGGCAGAGAGCCCTGTGACTTGTCAGCCTCCAGCCGGGCCCCCCCGGCTTAAGGCTCGGACACAGCCAGGCCCGCCGGCTGCCCTCACTCTGAAGCCCCTTCTCCATCACGGACTCCCCTCCTGCGTCCACACCCCGCTGCACCTGCCGCCTGACTGAATCCATGAGCCTGGCGGGCAATGTCAGGACGTGCACGGCAGGCCCCCCTGCACCGTTCTAGCATCTTCGTGCGCTCACCCCCTCGGCACGGTCGGTGGGGGCCCTACTGTGTGTTTGATTCAGGCCCCAGGGACCAGCAGCCAACAAACAGTTTCTCCCCTGGAGCCCGAGTCTCTCGTCGAAGCCTCACGCTAGGGTAGCCCGGGAAGCAGCAGGGATGAGGGGAGGCGCCCCGGTGGGTGGGAGGCAGCCTGGTGGGTGAGGGGCTCGCCCCCTGCCCTGCAGTCCCAGCGCCACATTCTCATCAGCCGCGTGACTCGGTTGCTTCGCCACTCCGTTTTGGCGAACGCCCACTATGGTCGCCCATTTCCCACCTCCTTCTCTGGGGGGTTCTGAGCACCAGTAAGGGAACGGAGGGGAGGATGCTTTGCTCAGATGCTGCTGCCTCAACCCCCTTGTCCTGAGCCCTGGCCGTCCTGACTCCATCGGGGAGTTGATTTCCTCCGGGGGGGGGGGGGTGCGGGGAGGGGGGGGGACGGGGCACCAGTGACAGGGAAGAGACAGGGCCTCTGATCTGCCTGAGCCAGCACCTGGGGAAGGCCGCCTGGCTCTTCCTGGTCGTCTGTTTTCTTCAAATCTTGCCCCAAGTTGAGGTTTTGTTTTTGCCATTTTAATAATTTCTCTCTTTTTTAATTAGTTTTCCTTGTTTTGGAGAGGCAGAGAGAGACAGAGCACGAGCGGGGAAGGGGCAGAGAGAGGGAGACACAGAATCCGAAGCAGACTCCAGGCTCCGAGCTGTCCGCACAGAGCCCGACACGGGGCTCGAACTCACCGACCGCGAGATCCTGACCTGAGCCGAGGTCGGACGCTTAACCGACTGAGCCACCCAGGCGCACCCTCCCCCTTTTTTTTTGAGGCTTATTAAGTAGAGAATTACCTGCTGGTCTCTGTTGATCATCAGAAATATGTTTGGGAACCCTGTCACCTCCGGTCATTGGGAGAGAGTAAACGAACATGCCTGCTGCATTCTCCTCGCCTGGCCTTTGCTCACACTGTTCCCTCTGCCCAGAGTGTCCCTTCCTCTTTGCAGCCTGACAGACCCCTACCCATGTCCCACGCCTGAGTCTGCTGCCTGACCCCCCCCCCACGAAGGCATCCAGGACCCCCCGCCCTCCCGGGCAGGAGCAACTTTTCCCTCCCTCTAGAGGCAGGGTCCCTTCTTCTGCTTTGGATTGTGGCCCCTGGTGTCCCTCCGCCCCCAGGGTGGAACGATCCCCCCCCCTTCCGCTGCCCCTGGGACCTCTGCTCTAGTGCTGGCACTTGGTGTTATGAGATTCTGTTTATTTGTCTGTCTCTCTCCTGGGCTCAGAGCTCCTCTGAGGGCAGGGGTGAGGACACGGTCATCTGATGTCCCCAGAGCAGGCACGGGGCCTGGCGTGGGGGAAATGCTCGAAAAAGCCTGTACGAAGGATTTGAATTGTCATCCTCGCCCCATCAGACACCGTGCTGCCGGGGAGCAGGGACTCCAGACGTGCACCGAACCGAATAAAGATAATTACGAAGCAACCGCCAGAAACCTGAGGATGCGTGGACAGCCAGCTCAGGCAAGGGCGGCAGAAAAGCCCATCCAAGACCAAGGGTCACGGTGTGAGTACCGGTGCAGCGGAAGATGATAGGGAGCTACGTAGGGAGATCGATCGATGGATCCCTCCATCCGTCCGTCTTTCACATCCTCCTTTGAACCAGTTTTGCAATATTCTACTGGTTCCCTCGTTAAGAAGTTAAATACATCTTTGATGTGTGCTCACTATAGTTTCGAGAACCATGATTTTAGCTACTTGGAAATCGCACTTTGACCTCATCACCTCCATCTCCCGAAGAAGTGAGCATTTGACCGGCCAGAAGATAAGAGAGGGTAGGAAGATGATTTCAATCCTGCCTGCCCCACTGAGAGGGGGCTGATGCCCTCAGCCTGGCCTCAGCTCTGGGTAGACGCTCTAGGTAATGTAAGAAGGAGCTGGGAATTTAGGAGCTTCTGCTCGGGACCACAGGGCACAGCAGCACAGGTTGTGCACTGCACAACCGCAGGAGTCTCCAGTCACGCAGACTCCGATGTGGACAGTGCCGCCTGGCGCTGTGCGGCATGGTGGCCCTGCTGGTACTTTGTTCCCAGGGCTCAGGAGGAGGACTACGGAGCCTCTTGGAGAAAAGCAAAGCGAGTCTCGCAACAGGGCATGGGAGTAGGGGAGGAAGACAGGGCAGATGAGCCTGGCTAAGAAGGGGAAGGAAAATGTGAAGGGAGTATCCTTGAACGTGACAGAAAGATCTCCAAGAGACCAAGGTTTCAATGCGAAGCGGCTGATAACGCTTGGAATTGGCAAGAGTATTTTCTACCATTAGTGGAAACCGTAGCTTGGGAGTTTGGCGATAAAAGAAGGAGTCACGTTTACGTGCAATTAACCCGGCTACTCACTCCGACACCCCGCACAGGCAACGCGCGCGCGCGCACACGCACACGCACGCGCACGCACGCACGCACGGGGGGCACCATCCCTCCCGTCCCCTGCGGGCCCAAGCCTCGCTCGGGACTCATCACCAAGCCCACCACGGCAGCCCCCCCGGGTCCCTCCAGGCCACTGCTCCCCGCACCCACCGGAAGCCACGCGGCCCCCCGACACTCGACCAAAGCCAAGCGCAACAGCGACTCAAAACGAAGCGGAGGGGAAAGAAAAACCCCAGGCGCGTACCCAGCGTGGCGTTCAGGGCAACTATGTCTTTCACGCTGGCCTCTGTTAAAAGGAAACGAACAGACAGATCAACAAAGACCAAAGGTCAATAAATAAAACGAAATGAAAAAGTGGAAGTAAAAATTGCGGCCACCATCAGAGCCAGCCTGCCTGAGATTGACCCTGAGTGCCGACCCCCTACCGCCCCGCAGTGGTCCTGGCTCCCGGGGTGGGGGTGGGGGTGGGGGTCGCTCGGAGACCACCCCACCCCCACCCTGAGAGCATCCAGGCCTGCGGAGCCCTCACCGGCCCGCCCCACACCCCCCCCCCTCCCCAGTACTGACCCAGGATCACCAGGCCCTCGGGGTCCACCTCGTAGTCGGCCCTGTAGGGGGCGGGGGCCGAGCCGTTGGCCGTGGACTGTATCTCCTCCGCCAGCAACGCCCGCACCACCTCGGGGCTCAGCATCGGCCGGCGGTGCTCGGGGATTTGGAGGATGAACCAGAAGAAGCACGTGAGAGGCCCCTCCCTAAGGCGGGCAGAAGGCGAGGCGGGTGGGAAGGGGCCAGACATCCGGCTCCGGTGGGGGAGACAGCCAAGCGTGGCTCGTGCCCACTCCCCCCCCTCCCCCGCGCTGTCGTCCCCCTTCACGTGGAAACCTCCTCCCGACAAACCCGGAGCGAGGCGCTCTCTACCTCCCGGCCGCGCGCGGGCAGGGTTCAGGGGTGTGCCACCGGCCGGAGCCGGACATGCACGGGACAGCTGGGCCACCCCGACTCCCGTGCGGCGTACGCGCGCCGCACAGCCACGGTCTGGCGTGAGCCCCACCGCGGCCTTGTGCCCATTCTACAGGTGAGGAAACCGAGCTCCGCGAAGGGAAGGCCCATGTCTCGGTGTCCCCATTTCTAAAAACAAGGCCATCGCATCGGAAGCCGCCAGCACCCCCTCCTTGTCCCCGAGTCTCAGGTTCTAGTGAGGGGTGGGGGTGGGGGTGGGGGTGGGGCCCGGGGCGACTCACCCAAACGAATAGACTGAGCTGGAGTTGTAGTAAGGCCCCAGGCGGGTGCTAGCAATGAGCTCC
This sequence comes from Felis catus, assembly GCF_018350175.1. Classification (NCBI taxonomy): domain Eukaryota; kingdom Metazoa; phylum Chordata; class Mammalia; order Carnivora; family Felidae; genus Felis; species Felis catus. Next base: position 131,022,523 of record NC_058374.1, read on the forward strand.
TTGAGCTAAAAGGAGAGGAGACAGCAGCACCCTGGGGACCCTCTGCGGAAACCCCCTCCCACCTGCGCGCGTCCTTTGCCCTTGTCGGTGGCCCTGCTTGACCGGAACCCACGGGGTGGAGAGGCTTGCCCGAGGTCACCCAGCGGACGAGCGGTGGAAAACAAACTTGACCCCCGTTCCTTTCCCCTCCCCCCATACCTAGGCCTTGCCCCTCAACGCTGCCGCCTACGCCAGACCACCGATGGCTTCCGTCCCTCCTCGTCAAAAGTCGCCCCTCCACTCCGAAGAGCCCCGTTCGGCTCCCGAGTCGGGTCCTCACCCCCCCCCCCCCCCCCCCCCAGCCACCAGCCACGGGGGCTGAGCTGGTCGGTTTGCGCGCGTGTTCGCAGCCCGGCGCGGACGGCAGGAGGTGCATTTGCGGAGCATCTCGGACACCTTGAACAACGTCCCCGCCATCCCCTTTCGACCCCGCGCCCCTCTGGATTATCCGCGCTACAGAGGAAAGAGAGCCTTGGGCGCGTCTCCCAGAAGCAAGTCCCGAGACAAGGGTGTGGGGAGAGTGGCTTCTTTGGGGGTGATTCTGGAGAGCACCGGGGGGCGGGGGGCGAGGAGGACAGGCCGGCAGGGGGACGGCCAGTGAGGCTGTGAAGGAGGACAGGGCCGTGGGCAGCTGAGGCACCGTCCAACACGGAGCCCTGGGAGGCAGCCCAGAGCTGGCGCCTCACCAAGGCCGAGGGAGCTGGGGTATTTATCTACCCGCGCCCTGTCTCGTGGCTGAAGGTTACTCCCGGGAAGCACTGCTCCTCAGCACTTCCGGCCTGCCCTCCCGGGCGGGGTGCCATCCCACAGCCGGAGGGTGGGACGTAGGGGCAGCCCGAGACCATCCCCAGGGCAGGAAACCATCGCCCTGGAGGGGAGGGGATGTGGGTGGGCCCGGACAGCACCCCTGCATGGCCCTGACCTTCCCCAAGGTAAGGCTGCTAGGGAGTGAGCATCGGGACTTAACCCAAGTGCGTTTCACCCCCGAGTCCACTGACTTTCCCACCCCCCTGTCCCCTGTTCCCCTCCCGTCGTGCCTGGAAGAGGACCCGGCTCCCAGCGAGGGCTCTGAAGCGACTGACCGACGGGCTCGGCCTGACTGGGGCCCTCCGCGTCCCTCCCCACCCCTCGTCCGTTCCCTCCCTTCCCTGCGGCCCTTCCCTACCATCCTCTGGGCTTTGGCCGTTTCACTGCGGAAGGCACTGGACTCCCGGCGGGCGAGGTCCTGGGAGAAGTGGCGATTGAGCACGCGGAGGCTCCCCGAGTACACCTGGCTGACCGTGACCTCCGCCTTGTACCCTGCCCGGGAAGAAACCAACAAGGTCAGCCGAGGGAGCCTCCGGTCTCCCCGACGCCTTCTCCTGCCACCCGAACCCTCAGCTCAGCGGCCGGCATCCCGGGCCTCCGAGGCCCCTCCCCCATCATCATCTTTGCCGCGGACGACGTCACGTCGTCCGGTTTGTTCGGCGACAGGGAGGAAAGAAGCCCATAGATGGATGGCGTCCCGAAGGCTCCCAGGCAGAAGCTCGGACACAAGAATCAGTCCAGGATACAGACCACACGAAAGCCAGGGGACCCGCGTGGCCGAGAAGGTCAGGTTTGCGGGTTAGCGCCTCCGTGCATCCTTCCCTTCGCCGGAGTCACAGCCCTGGGTCTCTAGCCCCGTTCATTCATTCGTTTATTCACTCAGTCAGCAAATGGTACTTGAGAACCCTACTGTGTTACAGTGAAGAAAACAACACCCTGCCCTTAATGGTTTGTTGAGCAAGAAAGGCAGACAATAAATGAACAGTTAGAGGCGTCAGTGCCGCAGAGATCAGGGGTGAGGGCGGGCCGCGACCTGGCGGCCAGGGAAGAAGGCGGATGTTAATCTACAGAAAAAAAAAAAACGTTCCAGGAAGAGGGACCAGCAAGCGCAAAGGCCCTGAGGCAGGAGCTCATGTGGTGTACTCGAGGAACACAAGGAGGGAAGGAGGGGAGAGTAGGAAGAGATGGGAGGGGGGAGGGACGGGGGGACTTGGGTTTTGCCATGAGGTGGGAGCGGGGGGAGGTTTAAGGGGAGAGGTTAGGTGCTTTGATCTGCTTTCTAAATCGGTCCCCCTGGTGTTGTGTGAACGGGCTGTAAGGGAGCAAGGGCGGAAGCAGGGAGCCCCGCGGCCGTCAGGGGAGGGGGTCTCCTACAGTCGTCCAGTGACAGTGGCCAGGCGAGGGGCGACCAGGCCTGCTGGCCAATTGGGGCTGGGGTGTAAAAGAGGGGAGCCAAGGGGGGCACGGCTGGAGGGTCGGGATGGCCACTGAGTGGGCTGGGGGGTGCGGGTCCGGAGGAAACGCGGGAGAGCCGTGGGCCGCGGTCCGAGGCGCCCTTAGGCATCCTGGTGGAGGGCAAGCCCCGGCGACAGAGGGGCCCAGGCTGGACGGATTTGGGAGTCACCGGGGTATAAAGGACGTTTAAGGCCAGGGGCACCGGATGAGACCCTGAAAGAAGAAGGCGGACTAGGGAGAAGGGGAGCCCTCGACCAGTGAAGGACACGCGGGAGAAGCGAACAGTGTGAGCTGGGGGAAAAGAAAATGTGGGGCGCCCTGGAAGCCACGTGAGGAGAGGGTTTCGAGGAGGAGGGGGTGAGGGGCCTGGTCAGATGCTGCCGGTGGCTCAGGTGCAAGGCGGACAGAGGGCCGGACGTCGGATGTAGCGACGTGATGATTGGCGACTTTGGCAAGCGCCGTTGGGGGTGGGGACGGGGAGCCAGATTGGAGAGGGTACCGGAGAGGCTGGGGGTGCAGAAGTAGAGACGGGTCTTTTGAGGAGGTTGCCGCAAAGGGGGGAGCGGAGAAATGGGGGGGGGGGTGCCTGCGGGATTTGGTGCTGGGAAGAAGAAAGCATGAACGGTCACCCAGGAGAGCAGGGGAGGGTAAGTACAAGGGAGACAGAGCTGGGCAGTCATGAGGGCCCCCAGCGTAAGTAGGAGGCACCCCAGGGCCCAGGACCTGCCCGCCTGGGGAGCCAGCCCCTACCCCTGCCCCTCCTCTCCCCCAGGCCCCTTTCTAGAGTCCGACTGCCACTTAACCAGTCATTGGCTTGTCACTTTGGGCTTCTCCTGCTCCAGTAGAACAGGCCCCTTGTCTGTCTCCCCTTCTAGATTCGTCGCCTCGCCCAGCACCCGGAGCACAGCGTGAGCCTGGGCGGGAAGAATCCTTCAAATAGCTCCTGGAAGTCCCTCCTTTTACCCTTAAATCCCTTTGGGGGCTTTGGAGCACCCCCCCCCCGCCTCCGCTGGGTCCTCAGCCCCAGGGAGCACCCCCTCCCCGAGGGGTGAATGTACTCCCGGAACAGAATCAGGAGCAATTTAGACTCCTCAAAGAAAGACGATTGGCCCTTGGGTTCCTGGCCCTCCAGCCCGACACCGCGGTTTACCCTGAAGACTAATCATCCTGAGGCCTCGGCAGCTCTGTGCTATTTGGGGTACTGGGTTCCTGCCAGGGGTGAAATGCACACAGCTTCCACCCCCACCCCCCCCCACCCCCCGGCCTGCCCGCATCGCTTGGCTCTGAGCGGATTCACAGTCTAAGTCATGGCCAGCAGGTGCATCAGGCCTAGGCTTCCTAACAGCATGGCCCAGGGGTCGGCTCCAGACAATCCCTACCCCGACGCCCACTGGAGCTGGGCCTAGGCTGATGTCTCTGATGCCTGCTCCATAGTGGGTCCCCGTTCCCTTCACAGGGCCTGACATTCACCATGAGACTTAGCCAGTAAGGGGACTATCTAACTTCCGCGGAGTGTTTGTGGGAAGTCTCTGATCGCTTGGGCAAGGTGCATTGTCTCCACTCTGGTTCCTTGGCCGCTCACCTTCCTCTGTCCTAGCCCATGGCGTGCTTCCTGGTGAGGGCAGGGGGCTATCTTCAGAGCCTGGCACAGAGCCTGGGGCACAGAAAGTGCTTGGTACTGAATAAGGGAGTGAGTGGATGAATGAATGAATGAATGAATGAATGGAAGGATAGACAGATGGACCCAAGAACATGGGCCCGTTGCTCCTGGGTCTCCCGGGGACCAGTTGAGGGCTGTGATACCAGAGGGGGAGGCCAAACTTCAGGCCAAGGCCAGCGTCCCCTGGCCGCCTGCTCTGGACACTCCAGATCCCCCTTCCCCGTGTGTTGAATTGTAAGCGTGCCCGAGCTGGGGCGTGAAAGCCATCTCTGTGCAGGGACACTCCCCCGGGCGTCTGAGTCCTGTGTCTCCCTCCCCTTCATCCCCACTCATGCTGGGTCCTGGAGACCCAGAGGCGACAGAGCTGTGGTCCCCACCCCAGGTGCCAGGTACCTCCCGTGCCGCTGGGCCTCCTCCCGCAGAGCCAACTGGCTCTGAGCCCAGGGGCAACCCAGGAGGGCTTCAGGCAAGTGGAGGCAATGTTTACACTCCTGCTTGTCGGTTCACGGGAATTGGGTGCTGTGAGAATACGCCTTCCCCCGCTGGAGGGAGCTGGGGGCGCTTGACTCCAGCAAGGAACTTGCCCTTGACCTGAGCCCGGGACCTAGAACATAGGTGCAAGGAGCTCTCTCATCTCACGCGACGGCAGAAAGACTCAGAGAAGAAGTGCCTTGGCCAAGTTCACGCAGTGAACTCCGCATTCCCCGAGCCTGGACTTCCGGTCTCTCCTGGTACGCCCCCGACGGCCATCCCAAGTCCTCCCCAGGCGCCTCTCCCGGACGGGCCCACAGGTTACCTAGGAAATACCAGAGCAGGACCCCCACCGAGGCCAGCACGACAAGGGCCAGCCACAGGGGCGCCAGGCGGAGGTAGTCCCGGACTTTTCTCTTGGAGTCCTTGGGGGCCTTGAACATCCCCTCCGGCTCTGCCTCCTCGCCATCACCTCCATCGCCCTGTCCGCCAGCTGCCTGGGGGGCCTCGGCCGTGGGCATCCTGGTGGAGAAACAGACCCGGGTTGGAAACGACCCGGCGTCGGCAAAGGAGCTTTTGCCGAATACCAAGGGTGCACGGAAGACAGCAGCCGTGCCTTTGGGATGGGAAGTCCGCGACTCTGGAAGGCGGTGATTGAGAGAGGGCACGAGCCACCTCCTAGGGTCTTGGGGCCGCTCGCTCCAGAGGGCAAGCGGAGCTGGACTCAGTCGGGCTCTGGAAATGCCACCTTTGCAGCCGCACCGGCCTCCCTGTGGTCCGAGGACAGAGAGGGGCTTCGGTTCCCAAGCCCCCCACCGCCCCGCGATGGTACCCGCAGCCGGAGAGCCCGGAGTGCAAATTTCTATCAACCAGCTCCTCGAGCCCTTGGCCTTCTGTCCGCTCAAGCGATTTCCTTCCTCTCGGTTCTCTGTGGCACAGCGTCCCGAAATACCGCTGCCTTCCATTCACGTGAACCCTCCCCCGGCAGCCCCTGAGCCAGTATAATGCTGGGCCAGACCCCTGCCCTTCCAGAAGTGCGTCCCCTCTGGTCTCCCCCCACCCACTCCAGCCGAGAGTGTCTTCGGGCCAGAGGAGGCACAAACTAAAATTCATCGAGCGTCTCGGGAACACTTTTCATTTCATCCGCTCACCCAGGGGCGTGGGGCTCGTTGTCCCTCTGCGTTCCCCTTCCTCGGGCCCACGCTGTGTGGACACTTTACGTGTCTGCCTCAAACCTCCAAACACCGTTCGAGGTTCCGCACCCATTGGGCAGAGGAGGAAACCGACGGCCAGAGCGTTACAGCCACAGCTCAGTCCGGGATTTTCCTAGGCTCAACTTCCCAATGCGGTTTGAGGATCTGTCACTCACGATCAGCCCCATTTTACAGATGAAAAACCCGACGCCCTAAAGGCTAAGCCACACTGGCCCAGGGTCACACAGCAGGAAGGTGGGGATCGAGCCCGGGGTGTGAGGGGGGGGGGGGGGTTCTGTCTCCCTGCTCCTGCCAGGACCCTGGGCTGCTTCCTGTAAATGAGCTGTTCATTAACAGATCATGACTTCATAACAACCGGATGTTGCCGCTCTCAGTGCCCTGGGTCTGCGGCTGTATCTTCGGAACCCCCCAAGGAAACTTCTGGGCGTTATTGGGCTTTTCGGGGAAGGCCCTTTAGCCATCCACCCACCGGCAGGGTCAGGATGCTAGACCCTCGAGAAGTGTCTCACTGCATCCATAAATGCCACTGTGGCTTTAAAATACACCCCCAGTTGTGTATGTGGGGGTGAGGGGGTGGGAGGGCTTTCCTTGGGACTGCGTCTTAGGTTTTCATACAGTGGGTTTTCTGAAAAATGGGGCTCCCCAGCGAAGCTCGAAGCTCTCCCAGCTGGATCCAAGGGGCCTCCTGGCCCTCCTCCCTGCGTCCCTGCTCCCCGTTGCTCCTCTTGGCGTTAAGTCTCTGTCTCCCAGCCACAGTGACCCTTACAGTGTCCCCTCCCCCCGGAGTGCAAGGGAGGAGGGACTGTTGGCAACCCTCAGCCAGGCTGAGGCTCTTCCAGAAGCCATCAGTACCCACGGGGCCGCAGCCGAGGATGGCCGGTGCACATCCTGCGAAGGTCGGGGCAGCCTCGCCCACCTCCCAAAGCGTCCGCAGCAACCCTGGTGACAAACTGGCCGTCCCGACAGGCTGGTTCGAGGAGAGCCCAGGTCCTCTCTCAGCCCAGGTCCACCGCTTCTGCCAGAGGCGGCCGCACCCCTGGTTATATACTCTTGAGCCTGGATCACCAAGGAGCTATTGCGGGATTCCTCGCACCGCCATGGGGACTTGGGGGCACAGAGGTGAGGTTGAGCGGCTTGGCTGGGGTCTCACAGTTGGTTAGAGCAACAGAACCAGACTGTAAACCCAAGCAGAGTAGTGCCCCGACCCCTATGCTCTGCTGGCTCACGCATCATCGGGGTACCGAGGCGGGGGGGAGACGAGGCCCGGAGAAGGTCAGAGGTCTACTAGGGGAGGCGCCTAGGGGAGCAGTCCAGGGTGGGATGCTCAGCAGGCCTCCCCTCCCTTCTCCCCACCCCCGAGACCAGACCTTCACGGATTTCATCTTCTTCCTAAGTGTCCCTCACTCGCATCTGGGGGGGGGGGGACAGTGAGCATCACAGAGGAGCCCAGTATTAGCAAAGCCACTGGGCAGAAACCCAAGGTAAGATCGGCCCAAGTTGGATCCAGCCCAAGTTGACGGGGGGGGGGGGGGGCAATTCATCGGGACCTCCCCATCGCCTCCCACCTGGGCTCCTGGGGCAGACTCCTCCCTGGGAGGACTCCTCCCTGGGGTCCCCATCTCCTGTCTCCTCCAACGTGCCATCACACTGTCACCGGGCAGCACTCCCTGCCCACCTCCAACCGCTCGCCTGCTCAGAACGCCCTCGTGGCCACCTCCGAACCATTGCTGTAGCGCCCAAGACCCTCCATGGCCAGGCTGCTGCCCACCTTCTCCCGTAGCCCTAACTCCCATCCCGCACATCACCCCGCAGGCCCACAAAGCCACACCTTTGTGCAGCCACGCCCTCCGTCTGAGGACTGCAGGGATCCCTAAAGGCCCCGTGCAAGGCCACCAGCCTGGCGATGGGTCCCCAGGCCCTAGGTAGTAGGCCGCCTCCTCTCCTGGGCGGTCAGATCCCCAGGATGCCTGGCTTTTGGCTTCATCTCTTCCCCCCACAGGAGAGACAGGCCTGCGTCCTCCTCACCCCTGCTTCCCCACAGAACCCACAGGCCCTGCTACGTGAATGAGAGAACGAATGGCGAGGGCCCCCAGGTCTCCAGACCTCTGGTACAGTGCTCTCTCCTACACCTTGCTGCCTCCAGGAGGCGGAACCTGGGGCTTGCCTGCCGTGTCCCCCTGAACAACTGCATTTAAAACAAAAGAAATTTTGGGGCGCCTGGGTGGCGCAGTCGGTTAAGCGTCCGACTTCAGCCAGGTCACGATCTCGCGGTCCGTGAGTTCAAGCCCCGCGTCAGGCTCTGGGCTGATGGCCAGACATGCTCTGTTTCTCTCTGTCCCAAAAATAAATAAACATTGAAAAAAAAAATTAAAAAAAAAATAAAACAAAAGAAATTTTTTAACGTGTATTCATTTTTTGAGAGACAGAGCGTGAGCTGGGGAGGGGCAGAGAGAGAGGGGGACACAGAATCGGAAGCAGGCTCCAGGCTCCAAACTGTCAGCACAGAGCCCGACGCGGGGGTCGAACTCACAAACCGCGAGATCGTGACCTGAGCCGAAGTCGGACGCTTAACCGACTGGGCCACCCAGGTGCCCCCGAACCACTCCATTTTTGTCAGGCACCTGCTTGGTGTCGGGCTTTGCACTGGGCACGGGGAAGGGGGGGGGGGACACGCGCTGGTGAATATGAGCCCTGTCTCCCGTCCTCTTGGGGCTGACAGCCCAGCAGGAGGTGGGCAGGTGTGACAAGTGACAGCTGGGAAGATGACCCACGACTCCTGTCTTTTACTATGATACAGTGCCCCCCTCCCTGGTTGCTTCCAGGGTTCAGTCCATCAGAAGGGTCTGTGGTTCTACCCTCCAGCTGCTTCCAGAACCCGACCCCTTCCTGGAACCTCTAGGGCTCCCACCGTCATCCAGGTCAGTATCATCCGTCACCTCGACTCCTGCAGTAGCCGGCTGTGTGGTCACCGCCACTAGCGAATTCCCACACAACCGCCAGAGCGGGCTTTTCACCGTGGGCCCCGCTCGTGGGCCTCACATCGCTCTCCTCCACCTAGAGCGGAGCCCGAAGCCCAGATCACAGCCCACAAGAGCCTATGGGACACGGCCCTGGAGTGTCTTTCTGTCCTCTCCCACCCTCTGCTGCAGCCACACCCAGCTCCTTGCCAGACCTTCCACTATCAAGCACGCGGCACCTCAGGGCCTTTGCACATGCTGTTTCCTCTGCCAGGAACGCTTTTCCTTCAGTTCGCCCCAAGGCCTGCTCCTCTCCCTCCAGGTCTTTTGCTCGAATTTCTTCACAGCCCTTCTGCACGATGCTGAGTGTCCTTTGTCTGTCTCCTCTCTGGCTGAAAGCGGCACCGGGACAGGGGCTTTATTCTGCCCACCGCTGTGTGCCCTGCTCCCAGGGCAGGGCTCGACCCCCAGTAATTGTCGTCCAGCGAGGGAATGCTGGGATCCCAGCTCCTTCCCGATAGCTGGAGGGCGCTTTGGGCACGCGTGGCCCGGCCGACTTCTCCTGCCTTCCTTTCTCTCTGCTTTCTTTTTCCCCTTGACGCTGGACTTCTCGGCCATCAATTCTAACAATGAAGATGCTACGAGAGGTATACAGGTCAAGGGCCCTGAGCTCGCTCCGCGTGAAAAGCGTCACGCGGGTCATTTCGGGAACCCTGAAAGTTCTTGCTCGTCACCTGGCTTTCCCTCTGCCTGGGCTGCCCTCCGCTGACTTGGCCCGCTCCCAGCTGACCCCTGCGCGCCTCCCACCTCCTCTTGGCAGTTCTCCCAGGGTGCCTCAGGAGGGGTGGCTGCTTCTCTGGAGCATCCCAGGCCTCCCCCATCAACGCGCAGTTCACCTTGGGACATTCTCTGTCCCCTGAGGGTGAGCCCCTGGAAGGAGGGCTGGGTGTGCCCCAACTGACACCGGCTTCTTCTCTGATCTGAGCACCTGGCCCCTTCCCTGGCCCCTGCCCCTCTGCCCTCCAGCTCTCCCTGACCCTCGGAGCGTCCTGAGTCGGCCCACCGGAAGCTGAGCTCCCCGGGGAGGCGGAGGGGCAGGGCCGGGCCACCCCCCCCCTGCCTGCCAGCCCTTTACTGGACAATGTTGGGAATCACATTGTATCTCAGCCTCCAGCAGCCTGGGATGTTCTGCTTTGTTATCTCTATCTAATAGTTGGGAAACGAGGTACGGGGAGAGAAAACGACTTGCCCAAGGTCACTGAGCCACCGCAGGGCAGAGTGGGGAGGAACAGACCAGAAATCTCATCTAGAGCCATGGAAGGCACCTTCCAGCGAGGAGGACCCGGGCCTGGAGCAGATCCCTGCTACGAGCCACGTGGCGTGCGCCCGAGGGGGGGGGGAGCGCGTGAAAGTCCCCTCCACACACACGCGAATACGGTATAAATATGTGATAAACCCACACACAGATCACACAGGCAGACACACGCTCAGGTACACACACATCCGTCTGTGACACACGAACTCAGGGGTGCATTCCTCAAATTTCACACACGCGCACGCACACGCAGAGCCGGCTGCACGCAGCTCCGGGCCTGGGACCTAAGGGTCCCCTGTTCGGCGCAGCGTGAGGCTTGGGGCCCGTCTCCCACACCCGAGAGCCCAGGTGGGTGCGTAGGTAGGGAGGAGGGCACATCCAGTGTTGTGGAGTGTGGGTGGGGAGCTCGGCCTGGCAAACGGGGCCCCTCCTCCGCCCAGTCCCTGGCCCAGGGTCCACCGGCCCCACCGGAACCCAGGCCTCCCAGCCCCCGGAGCCCACAGTGTCCCCACTGCCCCCGTGCCTGCCCATATACCTGGCCTCACGCCGCCCCGTCTCGCCCCAACCCCGGCTCTGGGGACCCCTCGCCCTCTGCTTACCCAGTCGCTGTCTGGCCGACGGGGCCCTGAAGACCTGTTCTCAGAGCAGGGCCGGAGGCTCCAGCCCCAGAGAGCCAGGCCTGGCTCTCAGAACGGACACTGTCACCGGGCCATTCTTAGATCCTGGTCCCCCGTCCTGGAGGCCCCCGCTTACCTCTGGGAGTGGCAGGTGGGTGCCGGGCCTGCACGCAGGCCCCAGAGCCTCTGTTTGTCCAGGCCAAGGTCTCCCTGCCCCCACCAGCCAGCCTGGGCTGGATCAATGGCCCAGAGCCATGGCCGGGCTGTCTGGCCCTTGTCCCCTGTGGCCTGTGGCCCCAGGCTCCATGGGCCTTCTGCCGGGTTCAGGTCAGCACGGTGACTGAGCCCAGGTAAACAGGCCGGAGGCAGGAGACAGGCAGTGCCCGCCCCACCCCACCCCGCCCCGTGGGCACCCCGGAGGCTGGCGGGCAGGTGCAGGAGATCCGAGCTCTCCCCTGAGGCCTGTTGCCTGGTGACGTTCCTGCCTGGTTACAGCCCCCGGTCCCCTAGAGCATGAGGTTGGGGGGGAGGGAGGGACTGAGGATGGGGGGCTGTGCAGAGGCCCGGGCGGCGGGGGCAGGGGCTCGTGCGGGTCTCCTTACCTAGACTGGGGACCCCGGAGGAGCCAGTGGCCCGGGAGAGAGCAGGAGGCTGGGCCCCTGTGGTCCGGGGACAGAAAGGGGGAAAGCGGGGTCTGATGCTACTTTCTGTTCAGCTGGACGTGATTTCAACTCCTCCCTGATTCTATAGAGGGGTGCTCTCCATTAAGGCGGCCACTGGCCACAGGGGGCCCCTGAGCCCCTGAGGTGCGGCCAGTCCGACCTGAGACGCGCTTGTGGCGAGATCCAAGCCTCAGGGCGAACAAAGAATGTCCGACACCTCAGTGAGAAGTTTCCACATTGATTACACGCCGGCTGTATTGGGTTAAACAACAACTTATCGCAATTCATCTCACCTGCTTTGTGATGTGTGTGTTGTGTGATGTGGCCCTTAACACTGAAGTCACGATGGCCAGGCAGACGCGGAGGGGCTGACCCGAGTGGAGTCCGAAGAAGCCGTGTCGCAAGGAGGGGGAGGTGTGAGTGAGGAGGGTCGGGGTGAAGGGCACAGCTCTACACCGCGCACTGGCTGCAGGGGGCTGGCTGGGGACTCTGGCTGGGAAGGGGGTGGGGGGCACCTTCCCTGCCCCCGCCGGGACCCTGGGACTGAAGCCCCCAGCCTTGCCCCACCTCCTGTCACCGCAGCCCCCGGGAAATCTTCCCTCCTCCCTCCAGCCTCCCCTCTTCCCCTCCTCCCGGCCCCCGCCCCCCCCCCCACTGCTGCAAACTTTCCGAGGGGAAGGGGGTTCTCGGGCAGGCGCGGGGCGGAGAGACTGAGACTTGAGTCTGAGCCGCATCCTGTCGTTCAGAAGGCAAGGTGGCCCCAGACCGTAGCCGGACGGTCTGAAAACCAGGCCTTGTTCAATCGGCACCCTCTGTACTTGGCGGCCACACGGCCATTGATTGGCCACAGCCCGGGGGAAGGGGCTGGGACTGCGGGGCGGGGGGGGGGGGGGCAGCAAATTGCTGAGCAGGGCGTTTGAAAGCAAAAGTGCAAGGATGTCAAGTCCCCAAGAGCTCAGAGAGCCACCACGGGCGGGGGACAGGCTGCCCCGGAGTCCTCTCGGTCCACAGGGCAGCCATGTGCCCTGGACACCCTTGTCCCGTGGCAGGGGGACACATTCCCACACAGACGGGATAAGAGCCTCAGTGTTCCCAGGGTATCTGCATTTCACGTTCACACTGGGTCCCCTTGGTCTCTAGGGACAGAGAAGCCACCTGGAGGCCTGGCCAGTGAGGCTTGGAGGCCAAGGGACACAGCAGGCTTGATCCATCACATCCGGTGGGTGTTTTGAGCTCTGGGCCGCGAGCTGGGCCCCTCCCGGTAATGCCTCAAGTCCAGGCTTGGGAGTGGGAATCCGTGACTCTGCTCAGCTGAGGAGGAGACTGAGGTTCCGGGGACGAGAGGCTGACTTGCCCCGGGTCCCACCGCCCATCTCAGGGACTCTGGCCTGATCCCTTTGATGGGAGCGGTGTCATTTTTCTGGGCTGCCACGAAGAATTACCGTCCCCGGGGCTGGAAACAACAGAAATGCATTCTGTCACGGTTCTGGAGGTCAAGATCAAGCGTCAGAGGTCTAGGTTCGCTCTGGAGGCTCTAGGGAAGATTCCTTCCCTGCCTTGTCCTAGCTTTTGGGCATGGCTAGCAACCCTTGGCATTTCTGAGGTCCAGGGGCTGCGGTGGGGGCCGCGGGGGCGGGCCCCTTGTGTGCCACCCAGATGCTGTCTAGACAGGCGATGGGGAGGACCGAGCTCCCCTAGGCTCCAAGGCGGTGTCTTCGTTTTCTAGAACTGTCCTAATAAGGTACAGCCGATGGAGTGGTGTGGAATGACAGAAATTTATTCTCTCACCGCTCGGGAGGCTAGAAGTTCGTGATCAAGGTGTCGGCAGGACTAAGCTCCCTCCGAAGGCTCTAAGGGAGGATGCTTCCTGCCTCTTCCCAGCGTTAGAGGTTGTTGGCCATCCTTGGAATTCATTCAATCTCCGCCTCCATTGTCGCATGTCATGTGTCTGTCTCTGGATCCCTCCTCTCTTAGAAGGACACCAGGCGTGCTGGATTAGGACCCACCTGATGACCTCATCTGATGTACATCTGTGAAGAGCCCTGTCTCCAAAGAAGGTCACATTCATAGCTATCAGGAGTTCGGACTGCGACATATCTTTTAGGGGACGCAAGGTCAACCCCTCCCGGGCAGGGGGAGAGGGGTGGGAACAGGCTGTTTATTGGCAATGCCGCAGACTACTGTTCCAAAGGTCTAAGTGACCCTGAGTCCTCAAGTCGCTTCTTTTTCTTTTTTTTTTTTTTTAATTTTTTTTTCAACGTTTATTTATTTTTGGGACAGAGAGAGAGCATGAACGGGGGAGGGGCAGAGAGAGAGGGAGACACAGAATCGGAAACAGGCTCCAGGCTCCGAGCCATCAGCCCAGAGCCTGACGCAGGGCTCGAACTCACGGACCACGAGATGGTGACCTGGCTGAAGTCGGACGCTTAACCGACTGCGCCACCCAGGCGCCCCATCTTTTTTTTTTTAATTAAAAAAAAATTTCTTTTATTTTACTTTTGAGAGAGAGGCAGAGCGTGAGCAGGGGAGGGGCAGAGAGAGGGGGAGACACAGACTCCGAAGCGGGCTCCAGGCTCCGAGCCGTCAGCACGGAGCCCGACGCGGGGCTCGAACCCGCGGACCTCGAGATCATGACCTGAGCTGGAGTCGGACGCTGAACTGACGGAGCCCCCCGGGCGCCCTCCCTGCTTCAGAAGCACGTTCCCTCTGCACGCCTGAGCTGCTACCCCTGCCTTGGTCTGCCCCCTCACAAACACAGATGTAACCTGTCACTTCCCCCTCCTTGTGGCCTCTGGGAGCCGTCTCACGGCTGGGAGGAAAGGAAGCTCTGTGAGCTGCGCACATCTTTCCAGTTGCCTTGACCAAGCCTTTAGGGGCTGCCCCGGTAGGGGCCCCGGAGGCCACTTCATTACACGGGTGTCAGCACCAACAGGGTGCCGGCCTGTGCTGGGCCCCAGGGCCGCAGAAACAAACAAGGCTCAGTCCCGGTCCCTGAGGGGCGCAGCTCAGCCGGGGGAAGACAGACAGTGCGACAGATGCCAGACTGTTCTCTCAGCAGCAGGCAGAGAACGAGGCCCTCGGCAGCACGTAGGGACACTCCTTAGGAATGAGAATCCGTCAGGATGGCCTGTCATCGACTCAAGTGTGAGACCTCACAGGAATCACTGCCTCAGTGACCCTACTTCCCTCGCCTATAGAGGGATTCGAGGCTCATAAGGGTTTCCGGTACCCTTATGGAGGCCCTAAGGCTCTGCGATTTTGTGGGGCGCCCGGGTGGCTCCGTAGGTTAAGCGTCCGACTCCGGCTCAGGTCATGATCTCGCGGTCCGTGAGTTCGAGCCCCGCGTCGGGCTCCGTGCTGACGGCTCAGAGCCTGCAGCCCGCTTCAGATTCTGTGTCTCCCTCTCTCTGCCCCTCCCCTGCTCATGCTCTGTCTCTCAAAGATGAAGAAATGTTAAAAAAAAATTTAAAAAAAAAGACTCTGTGACTTTGTGATACAGTTAACCAGACATAGGCTGGCCTCATCCCCTCCCCCCCAGAAGAAAAATGACCATTTCACTCCAGTTTGCAGGTGAGAAAGTGCAGATGTCACTTGTCAACATCACACAGCCGGGAAGTGCTGGGATTCGACCCCAGGACCCCCTGATGTCAGATTCCCCCAGTGACCACCCCCCTTCTGGGTCTGTGTCCCTCCCTCTTGGGGCCCCTCACCCCTTCTGTCCCAGCTCTGGGTCCTGGCCTCTGGCCTCTGGCCTCTGTGTGCAGGCACAGTTAGAGGAGGACTCAGCAGGTCCCGGCCTGGCCCCTTGACACTTTCCCAGCCAGAGGTCAGGGGAGTGGCTTCTGATCAGGGGTTTGGGGGTTGAGGCCACAGTCGGGGACACAGAATGGAAACTCCTCATGCGTCACCCAGCCTGTCCTCCTCCACTGTGTGGTCCCTCCTGGCGGCGGGGGCTCCCGGAACACGCTGGTGGGGGGAGGTCACCAGCAGGCCTGGGACTGGAACCCAGCTTACCTGCTTCCCAGTCCTGTGCTCTTCCCAGGGCTCTGCCCAAAGATAAGTTTTTAAGACTAAAAACCATCAGGCAATAAAAAACTTCCAAGGCACACAGAAGTCCAAGTTTCAACAGATACGGGTACGTTTCTTCTGGTCTCAAAATGCTGTCACAGCCAGGGCTCCACCCCTGCGGGCAGTTCAGTTTGAGGGCCCAGATCCAAAGGCTGGAGGCATAGAAGCTTCTCCAAGGAGCGGCTTTCTGGCTGCCTTGGAGGAAGCAGCCAGCGCTGGCTCGGGTCCCCCGCCCCCTCCGAGTGCCTCTCTCCTCTGGATACCTTGTGTCATCAGGGCAGCTGTCAACCCAGATGTGGCCGTGATGGCCTGTGGGCTCTGTCCTTCCTGCCGTCCATGTTGGTTCCAATTTATATACAAGTTCAGGTTCTTGGACCTTGTGTGTCCTTTCCTCCTTCCCTTCCTTCCTTCTCTCACCCATCCAGCAATACGCACATTCACTCAATGAACACCCTGTGGCAGGCGCCGGGAGGGACAGCGGTGGGGACAAGGGCCTGCGAGGATCCTTTAGTGTCCCTTCAAGAGCTGCCTTCATTGAGCACTTAGCACGCCTGAGCCTCTGTGCTAAGCACACGGTGTTATTAACTCACTTGATCTCCACAACAACACCATGAGGGAAAGAAGGAGGTACTATTCTGAGCCCATTTTATTTTTTTTATTTAAAAAAAAATTTTTTTTAATGTTTATTTTTGAGACAGAGAGAGACAGAGCATGAACGGGGGAGGGGCAGAGAGAGGGAGACACAGAATCCGAAACAGGCTCCAGGCTCTGAGCTGTCAGCACAGAGCCCGACGCGGGGCTCGAACTCACGGACCGCGAGATCGTGACCTGAGCCGAAGTCGGCCGCTTAACCGACTGAGCCACCCAGGCGCCCCTCTGGGCCCATTTTAGGGCGGAGATGACCAAGGCACGGAGTGGCCAGTGACTTGCCCAAGGCCACACGGCTAGAACGCAGGGACGCAAGGATTTGAACCGGGAGGACTTTAGCACTCACCCAGGCAAGCTTTTTGTCACTGATTCTCAAGTGCGTGCACGTCTAGCGTTTTACCCGTCTCTCAGCCATCCAGTGAAACAGGAATGACAGAGTTTCTGAGTTCCGCGTCACAGGGGAGGACAAGAGGTTCTGAGAGGACGGCACACGTCCCCCAGTGAGTTTGGCTGGGGGGGTGGGGCGGCTGGGGGGAGGGCGCCGGAACCCTGGGCCCTCAGCCCTGCGTTCTCCTATCTCAAGGCCACTGTTGTTGGGGGTTGGGGGGTAAGCGGTTGGGTTGTTGATTAAACTTAGCTCAGCACGGGTGCCTGGGCCTGGCCACTGTGACAGCCGGGACATCCCCTTGGTTGGCTTGTTCAGAGACATTTTCCACCACCATGATATGACACACTCGAGGCTCCCATCTCAGGGCCCGGCGGGGTGGGTGGGTGGGTGGCGAAGGGCTGTGGGAAAGCAAGGCCTGAAGTGCTGAGTGGGGAGAGAGATACAGGTTGGGGGGAGAGGTTCCCCGTCTACAATTCCAGGAAGCCAGGATGCAGAGGGAGGGAGGAGCTGGTGGGAGACGCATCATCTTCCTCTGTGCACCTGGCCTCGTGCCACACGCTGGGCCACAGAGAGGAGGCTGGCGACTGTCCTTCTGCGGAGTCCCCAGCCCTGGGTGGGGGAGCGACCGTGGAGAACACAGAGAGGAGTAGAGGGACAGCCACACCCTCCTCTGTGGAACCTGAGCCTTTATTGGAAACGGGCTGCATGGGAAGCTTCTGGACGAGTCTCCTGAATTGGGGAGGGAGAGGGACCTGTTGCACGGGGCTGTAGCTCAGCCACTCTTCAGCTAGTTTGGGATACAGTTGGCCGAGGACGTGGAAGAATTAAGAGAAGCAGGTGGCAGGGGACAGGCGGACCAAGGAGGAGGCTGAGCAGGGACCCGAGCTCAAGGCGATGCTGCCGCCTCACAAGGGTGGGGACGGTCTCAACTACGATTACAATCGTGCAAAGGGGGCTGCTGTTGTCACTTTTTAATCCGTTGCCGGGAACTTTTAAACTTTTAAACTTCCCCGAGCCTCAGTTTCCTAATCTGCAAAATGGGGGACAAACACCTGCCTTGCTGGGTCTTTTCAGGCGACGAGGGTAACGCTTGGTAAGCAGTGGCTAAATAAATGTGCCTCTTAATCTTTTCTGAAGTCATCCAGGATGCCAATAATTGAGAGGGCAGGGGTAGGTAGTCGCCCCAGGATGGACTGTTTCCTCCGTAATTTGCTCGGTGACCATGGACGCTGGAAGTTGCTTGGGGTGGGATCTGGGAAGCGGGGAGAGAGCAGGGATACCAGATGGACTGGGGAGGTGAGGAACAAATATAGTTCGAGAAATTGGAGGTCTGAGAGGCTGGAAGGCCTGCCCACCTCTCCCTCCCTTTCTCTGATCCCCCAGTCTGCCCGGCCGCCTCCTGCTTCCCACTCCGCACCTGACAGGTCTCCCGGGGCTCTCGGCCGCCTGCTTCCCAGCTGGTGCCGCTCCTCTCCCTGCGATCTGACCCAGGCAGGCCTGTCTCTGCCTCGCCCTTCCTGCCCCTACCAGCTGCTTCCTCCTTGCCCCGTCCCCCCGAGGCACAGGCTCTGACCCACCCAGGACATGTCACATGGTGGCTTCGGCCCCATCAGTCCACCTGGTGTAAGGTGGCCCCTCATTTCTGCTCACCGCCAGCTCAAGCCTCTCATCAGACCACGGTGGGGACCCTGGGCATGTTCCCGGGGCATGTCTGCTAATTGGCCCCTCTCCGCTTTCCAGCCTCCATCCCTGTCTGGAAAATCGGGCCTGGGAAGAGAAGACCTTCCACTGTGGAAGGAATCTCAGGGGGATTATCTGGTCCAGATAGGTCACCAGGTGCCAGCTATGATCATTTGGGACCTGCCTGCGGAGTCTAAAGCCATACCCAAACTTCGCGGGAAGGAGAGCTGTGATCGGTTAGCGATGTCTGGTATGAGAGGGTGCAATTGATTAGCAATGTCTGCCATGGGTGCAGCTTTGTGAACGTCAGATATCGCCATCTGTGATCTGGTCCAACTGTTCAGAGTCAAAGGCACTGAAAGGGGAAAAAAATTATATATATATATATATATATATATATATATATATATAACTTTATTTACATTTATTATATTCAGTTTATATTATATTACTTTACATTATATTAAATGTACATATTAGTCCTATTTTTATGATATTTTATTTTTATTTTCCCATGAGACCATGTCAGAAGGTGCCTAGGCACAGAATAAGAGAAACCTGACTCCTATTAGTGAAAATGATATTCCTCTTATAATCTTTTTGCTTTCTCACTGTTTGGTGCTGGCATGTCTTCAACAGCCTCCCAACACTTGCCAATCTCCTCTTTAAAAAAGTTTTTTAGTGTTTTTGTTTAATTTATTTTTGATAGAGCGTGAGTGGGGGAGAGGCAGAGAGAGAGAGAGAGAGAGAGACACGGAAACACAGAGCCCGAAGCAGGGTCCAGGGTCCAGGCTCCGAGCTGTCGGCACAGAGCCCCATGCGGGACTCGGGGGCTCGAACTCGTGAACCGCGAGATCATGACCTGAGGTGAAGTCCGTCGCTCAACTGACTGAGCCACCCAGGCGGCCCGCTAATCTCCTCTTTAAACTAAGAAAGCGGATTTCCAGCTGGCAACAGATGGAGACATTTTATTGTATTTACTTTTTAGAGTTCCCTTTTATTTACAGAGAATACCGGTGTCTCCATTCACGGAAGCAACAGGACGATTTGTCTTTAAATACAAGTAAACAAAATAGTGAATGGAGTTACAGGAAAATATTAAGTACACAGTAACAGAGATGGCACACGCAGGTTACTGACACATACACTACAAATGAGAAATGTAACCGTCCCAAGAACGCTTCAAAGCGGAACCTGACTTGCAGAGCGGCCTCTCGGGACACAGCGCAAGGGTCTGGGCACGAGCTCGGGTCTGAGGCTCAGATCAGGACCGAGGAGCCCTGTGGCCCAGAACACATGGCATCACATGGTAGGAGGTGGGACGTGAGCTGGCCAGGTAATGAAGCTCTTCCGTGGGAAGGATCCAAGACTCAGACAACCTCAGGAAAGGGGAGTGTATTCTTGTTTTCTAAGGAAAACAAGAATCTTGAGTGAACAGGCAGCAGCCTCCTTGGCAGCAAGAGTCTCTGTTAACAGAGCCCGGCGCTGTCCTCTATACGGGACGAAAGTCCTCCGCTGCCTTCTCCGAGGTCGCCTTTTCCGAAAGGACGTGCTCCCAGGTGCCTCCCTCCCTGAGTGCACCCTCTCGAGATGGAGAGTAACCTGATTGGCCGGTTCGGGCCCCGCCTCTCTGATTGGGCAGAGCTTATTTTCTGAGCCAGCTCATAGGCTGCTTGTCAGCCTATGGGTGGGCTTGTGTCAAGTGCCCAATCAGGGAGGAGCAGGGCCTATAAATAGAGGACCTGTCTGGTCCCCCGCTGAGTTTGGACGAAGTCCTTTCTTGGCTGAGGTTGGTAGTATGGGGGCAAGACTGTGACGGACGTCGCAGGTGTGACCAGTGCCAGAGACAAAAGGGAAGAGAGATGGAGAGGTGGTGGGGAGCACCAAGAAGGAAGGGGCCGGCTCTGTGTGTGTCTGTGTGTTTGCGTTGGCGGGGGGGTGGGGGGGGGTGGAGAATTGCCATTGTGAAGGGGATGAGCCTCTTGCTGGAATGGGCGTGCTGGAGCCTAGCGGGCATGGGGCTTTGCCGCTCTGAGTCTTGACCTCACACGGGTCAAGGCGCCGGGGGTGCTCTGTGCGGTGGATGACGCCCCCTATGTGGAGGCAGCCGGGCACTGGGGGTCCGAGCAAGACGGTTCCAGACGGTTCATTATCTCATCCGGGGGATACGGTGGGGTGCCAGGTACCCCGTGTCAAGTGCGGTGAACGGCCACGGAAGAGGTCCCTCCAGTAGAGGGTGGAGTGGCAGGGGCCCAGATCTGGGCTCCCTGGGACAGCATCGGAACCTGCCACTGACAGGAGGTTCACATTCCAGCCGCATGCCTTAGGAGTCTGCGAAACCTCCATGGAAACATCCAGCCAGTGTCCCCTCCTCTCCCCGCCCCCCCCCCGGGGGGATTTGTGTCCATACTGTGGTAAGGACACAGCAGCGAAGCATGCTGAGGTCATGAGAGATCCCAAGGGCGAAATGACAGAGCCGCTGGGTCTAGCCATCCCGTGACCCCGAGAACTGTCCCCCCAGCACTGAATCTTGAAGCCTGGGCACATGAATGGAAGCAGTGTTTCCTTCCAAGGGAAGCGGACACTTGAGGGATAAGGGGGGGTTTGTCCCCGAGATGAAGGAGGCACTGAAGGCACCGGGTGCCAAGCATGTGCCAAGGTGTGGGGGCAGGAGGGAGCTTCTGGTGGCTCAGTAGGAAGGTTCCAGAAGGGAATGTCCCAACACGATGCTGGAGGAGCAGGGGCCGGGCCAAGAAGTGAAGCGGAGGGCAGTGAGGAGGCATGGCAGGGATTTAACCGGGGGAGGCAGCTTAACCATATTTACCTTCTGGAAAGAGCGTTCTCATTGCCCTGCGGGGGAGGGGGGGAGGGGGGGAGGGGGGGCAGGAAGCCTGTGGAGAAGACCCCTGGAGAGCCCCGAGAACGCTCCCCCAAGAGTGCTTGCAGGGCTGAAGAGGAGGGATGCTTCAGGGACAAAAGCCATGGGGCTCCGTGACTGATGAGGGAGTGGGGGAGTCACGGTGCCCCCACCCCCCCACTCTGCCCTTGGGCCATAGGACCAGGAAGCAGCAACTGAGGTCTTTAGAAGTGAACGGCCAAGTGTGCTAAGTTGGGTGGGGGCCCTCTGGGCAGAGATGTCCAGGGCACAGCTAGAAACCGGGTGACCCAGCAGTGGACAAGCCTTGAGGACAGCGAGCCCTCAACTGGGCCTGGCACCACAGTGGGCAGTGACCCGCCGGGTCGTTCCGTCTACCCCGAGCGAGCTGGGTCCTGATCCTGCAGCTCCTGGAGGGACAGGTAGGCATCGGTGTTCAGGGTCAGGCAGGAGGCAGGGGCTCTGAGCTGGCCTTGCCCAGGAGGGCTGGCCCAGGGGAAGCTGACCCTGACCCCCTCCCCAGGGCCAGGGCCCGGGCCCGGGCCCTCCTCTCTTGCTCCTTCCACGGAGCCCTCCAGGGGTGGCTGGATGTCCACCGGCTCAGGTGCACCTGGCGGGGGAGACAGCGGGGGCCGGGGGGCCCAGTCTCTGGGAGCTCCCTCCTGCAGGGAGGGGGCCAGCTTCTTGTCATGAGCTCCAGTGCCCCCCGGGGCCGTGTTTGGGGGGCCCGGGCCGCCGAGGAGGAAGGTGCAGTAGGCGTCTTCCTCCCCGGGCGGAGGCAGCAGGGGTGGCAGGAGAGACCCCGCAGGCGCCCCGGGCCCGGCCTCATCGGGCTCTTCCGTGCAGGGGTCATAGGTGAAGTACACCTGGCAGGCCTCGATCTCCAGAGCGTCCGGGAGGTGGAAGAAGAAATAGCCCTGATTGGTGAAGCAACTGGTCAGCGAGTGGCCGCTGGTCTCGGCTGAGGACGAGGAGGGCACCTTCTCCTGCTGTAGCAGGAGCAACTGTGTGGCCTTGGCGTCCCTGTCCAGCACCTCCAGCGGGGAGATCTCGGGGGCCGGCGTGTTGGGGCTGAAGGACGACGAGGGGAAGGGAGAGGAGAGCCACTTCTGCTAGGAGAAAGAGCAGCGGGGAGGTGAGTGGGACGCCTCCTCCAGACTCTCAGCCACAACTCCTCTAACTACCAGCTACGCAGGGCGGCCACCTCCAGGAAGGCCTCCCTGACTGCCCGCCCGCCAACTGGCTTGGGGAACGCTCTGGGTCAGCCCAGGGAGTGTGCTTGCTGTAGGCGCCCGGGGGACGCGTTGTCTCCGCGCGCGACTGTCTCTGGGGCACCTGCTGTGAATCAGCCTGGCGCTGATCTAGGCACCGCACCGGGCACAGGGCAAAAGCCTCCGTGTGTCTGGTGGGGGCTGGCACCGGTGTGAGAATCAACCAACCCGTGTTGGAAGCGGAAAGGGCCCTGGAGCACATCTCGTTCACTTCACAGATGCACGGAGAGGGGACGTGCCCCGGGGCCGATCACACAGCCAGTGGCCCCGGGCGCCGTGGAAAAAAAAAAAAAAACTCTCTGGCGGGGACCTGATGGCCCCGCAATTCTCCTCTCCCTCCCAGCGCCGTGGAGCCCCCACCTCCCGCGCCCTCCATCCACGGAGAGAAGAAAGTGCCCGCCTGAGCCCTTCCCACTTGGCTCTGGGATCCGGAGGGCCCTGGCAAGAGCAGGGAGAACCACGTTCCAGTCCGGGCCCCGGCCCCCTCGCTAGCTGTGCGACCCCGGGGGCGGGTCACTGCACCTCTCTGAGCCTCAATTCCACAACAGTGAGCCCCCTCTTTCCCAACTTCCTTGGGGGGAGGTGGGGGGAGTTGGGGGGGTGGCAGGAAGTTGTCAAAGAAGAAAATGAAGGTGGGAATTCCTAGCACAGGGTGAAATGCAGGCCACCTGTGAGGGACAACAGATCCCTCGGGCGGGCGGGCGTGATGGGGGCTTCAAGTGGGTTTTTTGAGAACCTCAACAAGCCCTCTGTCCTGGGAGCCCTCAGCAGCCGGACTGTGGTCCCCTGAGTACAGGGCCCGGGCTGGATGGGTTCCTCTGACACCCCTGTGCCCAGCAGGTCTGGGTAGAGGGAAGAGCGCAGGGCGGGGCGGGGCGGGGGGTGGGGGGCGGAGGGCGCAAGGAGAAGCTTCTCTCCCCCTCTCGCACGCTCACACACTGGCACGCACACTCCCAGATCCCGTGGACGGGGCAGCGGGCCTTGTGGCCCTGTCGCCGGAGGTCCTGGGGTAGAGAGAGAGGAGCGGGCCTCCCACCCCGACACAGAGGAGAGGATGGGGTCCCTCTTGGCCAGCCCCAACCCCCGAGCACATTGTGCCTCCCCAGGGCCTCCTTGGGATACCCCCCCTCCACACCCGAGGGCCGGGGGCAGGCATCTAGGCCTGGGGATGCCCTCATGGGAAGATGGGGTGGTTTGCACCCCTCCGGGAAGGAGCTCACTCCCACCCGGAAGGTCCTAGTCCCTTAGAACCTAGATAGTCAGCCAAGGCTTGCATGAATGCCTCTGTTGACGGGGAGCTCACGACCCTTATGGCTTTAGGAAGAATTTTAAGGAGATGCATTGCTACACATCAAGAGAACCGTAGGTTAGCGATCCCCAGTCTTGGGAGTTTTCCAAAGAATTCCAGA
The DNA here is from genome assembly GCF_018350175.1 of Felis catus. Classification (NCBI taxonomy): domain Eukaryota; kingdom Metazoa; phylum Chordata; class Mammalia; order Carnivora; family Felidae; genus Felis; species Felis catus. The sequence goes on from NC_058374.1 coordinate 131,046,059, forward strand.
AGGGGCCCTGATCCCCGGTAACAGAGAACTCCGGCTCTTGATAGCTCGGGCCCAGCGTGGCTTCCCGGCCACCTCGGGGCTCCTCCAGATCTCCTTCCACCCCCACCCCCACCCCCACCTAATCTAGAGAGCCTGGGGAGGGGAGGGTGACAGAAGCAGCCCACCGCATCCCCCACCTCCCTTGACACTTCCTTCCTGAAGCAAGTGTGGGCTCGGGGAGGGGAGGCGACTGAGGTTGAAATGGGGTTCAGAGTGTTACTACTCTCGGGGGCCCACGCTTTAACCGTGAATCTGTGTCTCAAGTGACGAGGTGTGGCTGGAGGACTTGTTAGCACCGGGGACGAGGCAGGGAGCCTGCTCGGGGCTTTGCGCAGGGTCAGAGGAAGCCCTGCGCCCACGAAGAAGGTCTGCGCGAGTGGTGGGGTCGCGAGAATTTGTACCTGGCAAGCCCCGCTCGGTGGACAGACTGGGGACAGTAACTCCCGCTAGGGCCCCTCGAGCACTTACTGTGTCCCAGGCAGTGGGTCCATACGCCTGGTAACACTATTTCCCTCCCCTTTTTACAGGCGAGGAAACGGAGCACAGAGAAGTTCTCTAACTTACCAAACATCACACAGCCAAGAAGGAGCGGAGACTTAGAACCCAGTAAGTCTGGCTCAGACGGGAGGTGCCATTCAGCCTGAGAAGGCTGGTGCCAGAGCTGGGGAAAGGGGCCCACCCCCACCCCGGAGGCTACTCCCTTACTTATTTTGTCTCCTTTCGCAAAGCGCGAACCCACTCACACCTCTGCCCGCTCTCTGGCCAGCCCAAGCCGGCCGTGCCTGCTTCTGGCCTCCACCTCCAGAGTCCTACCTGGAAATCTCCTCCATGCACTGACTTCAGCTGGGAGAAGAATTCTGAGGGATCTGGGATGTGACATTTCAGAACTTTCTTCAGCCTGAACAGGAGAGAGGGAGGGAGGGAAGGTGGATGAGAAGGGAAGGGGGCCATGGTGTCCGGCCAGCCCCCCACGGCCCTGAAGGTAGGGTACCGAACCCCTCCACATTCATTCATTTGATCAGTATCAAGGGAATGCCCAGTAAGGGAGGGGACACAAGAATGGCCAACAGAGAAGGCCCCGGATCTTAAGAAGAGACAGACCCGAACCAAGTGTGCGACATTATCATGCATTCTATGCAAACAGAAAGCAGCGGACTGTGAAAGAGAAAATGTAGGGCTGGCGGGGGGGGGGGGGGGGGGGGTGGGGGGCACGTGAGCCAGACCGGTCAGGGACCACACACAGCCAGGCGTCTGGAGTAGAGTGAACCAGGAGGAAGGAGGCAGGAGAGAGGCCAGGCTGTCATGGATGGTGGTTCAGGTTGTGCACTGCCCAAGGGCACCCGGTTCTAGGAGGGTAGTGAGTGGGGGCCGACTTCCAGCCCGTGCTCGGCCTGCCAAGCAGAATGCCCCAGTATCTGTAGGCACCTGCTTCAAAATGTAGTCAGAGCCCCAAGGCCCCAGAAAGCCCGTCTGCCCCGCAGATGTCGGGTCAGCCCTCTCCTCCACCCCCTTCACGTAGGGTCTCTGCGCACCCGGTTTCTTCTGTTTGGGATGCGCTCCCCAACCCCCTCCACCCTGCCTGCTTAGCTCTTCCTTCAGATTTCAAGGGACCCATCACTTCCTTGGAGAAGCTTCTGCCAGCCACCCCTCAGCCAAGGTTCCTCTCCCTGATGTCTGTTTCCAATACATCGAACATCTTCCTTTGCCATCCTCCTCGTGGCGTGTCATTGTACTCGTGTGTGATTAGTAAACGTCTGCCTTCTCCCATGGGTCTGCACGCGTGTGGCCTGCCCCTGCATTCCCAGCACTCCGCCCCAGGCCTGGCACTGAGCTGGGGCTCAAGAAATAAAGAAATACACCAACGCGTGCCCGGACCTAGAGAGACCCGTGAGGACACACGCGCAGACAGCCAGCATGTGCACACACACACACACACACACACACACACTCAGCTCCTGAGAGTAACGCTCGGGGCAGGGTTGCCATGGGGCTCTCCTTCCTCGGATCCCCTGAGGCCGGTTCCACAGGGTTCCATCTTTGGGGGTGGGTGGCAGGGCAAAGCCAGGTGTTAGGCAGGGGGGACTCTCGGGAGGGCAGAGGGAGCACCAGCGTGTCGGTGCGTGTGTCAGAGGAGAACACGAAGGAGCAGGAAGGGAGGGCGCTTACCATGGCCCGATGTACCGGCAGTTGGCCAGCAAGTAGACCGAGATGATGAAGCCAAAGGCACTGCTGATGCCCATGATGATGTGGCCCAGCCAAGGAAAGGGCACAGCCTCCTTCCCTGGGGCTGCCCGGGGGTGGGAGAAGCAAGGAGAGGGGTTAGAGAAGGGCCCCCATCGCCCAGGTCCCTCCAGCATCCCCCCGCCGCTGCTGGGGCCGAGCCCTGGACCCCGTCCCCAGGCCTCCCCCGCCAGCTGCCCTCGGATCACACCCCAGCCAGCCCCTCTCCTGCCTGAGCTCTGTCCCACCCCTTCTGCCCACTGGTACCTGCGGGCCTCGTCCTGAAGGCCAGGGGCTGGCTCCAGGGGCTCCAAGCCTCGTTTTTGCCCAGCTGGGGCCTGACCCGCACTTGAAGTTCATACAGGGTGTCTGGAGTGAGGGTCTCCAGGGAAATCCATTGCTGGTTCTGCGCGAGGGTCAGCAGGGAGGCCTCCTGGGGCAGAGACAGGCAGGGGTGGGGGCTGTCAGAGCAGGGGGGTCCCCACAGCCCTCCTCACCTCCCACGGCAGGGCTGCCTGGGAGGCTGAGCAAAGAGCTCCTTCCTTCCTCGCCTCCAGCCTCCACGCCCCCTCACCCAGTCCTACCAGAAGGCTCCCTGACTCCCCAGTGCTGAGGCCCCAACCCCAAGCTCATCCCGAACCCCTCCCTCTCACTCAGCCTCCACACACAAAGCCTGCCGCCCATCAGCTGGTTCCCCCTGTGGAACCTATTCTGGACCCTTCCCCTTCTCTCCTCTCCTTCCCCCATCTCAGGCAGGGGCTGGTCTCCCTGCTCCCACCCAAACTCTGCTGCGGTCTATTTTCCACGCGCCCAGAAAGAGGATTTTCCCAGGGACCCCGCCCACCTCTGGATCCCTCGTTGCTCCTCCCCGCTTCCCCCCCACCCCCCCCGCCCTCCGCCAGCCCTCAGACACACAGGGTCTTGTCTTTGCGGTGTCTCTTTCCTCTGCTTGGAAAGCCCTCCCCAAACCTTTGCAGGGTCTGCTCCTCCTTGGCCCTCGGATCCCACAAGCAGCCTTCTGTGGGCACCTGACCTGAGGGCCTGCTCTAGGCCCTCTCAAATGATGTCATCCCATTTAATTTCCTGGGTAGCACTGATCAATATCTCATAGTCTCCAGGGTCCTGTTTGCAGACAGTCTCCCCGCCCTCCATGTGAGTTTCCTGACCCCGGGGTGGTGGTGGGGGGTGATCTGGTCAGTTTCGTCCTCCACCCTCTTTGCCCCCTCAGGAGCACATAGTAGGTACTCAGTGTTTGCTGAGTGAGCGAGCAAATGAGGGAGCGGGTAAGTGAATGGGTAGGTGACCGACCCCAGTGGATGCTGACCACACCGGATTTGAAGAACGGAAAGGTGGCTTCCCGGGGTCTCTGAAATCTCCCGGAGAGGACAGTCTCCGGCCTCTTGGCTAGGTAAGACCTTGTCCTGGTGCCAGCCCGGCATCTGCCACCAGCTGGAAGCTCTGGATTGTCAGGGGGCACATGGAGGCAGGGGGGGATCGGAGCTGGCAATAGCCTCGGGGCCGCCGTGGCTTGGCTGAGACGAAGGATGGACAGGGTGACCGGGGCAGGAAGGAGGAATCAGGGCAGGGCACTCACCTCCCAGCTGTGGCCTGGGGACCTTTTCCGGGCCTCAAACTCCAGGTATCTTTCAATGTAGTGGGAGGACTGGCGGACTTTCCAGGTTATGTTGCATCTGTGGGTCCCTACGTGGGTGACTTGGAGGGAGTCGGGGGCCATCAGGCGAACTGGAAGCAAGAGAGGGACAGAGGGAGACAGGAAGGGAGAGTGGGCTTGGGGGACGCCGGGACATGATGCTGAGGTGATAAAACCGAGACATGCTGGGATTCCGTGGTCGCCCTCTCCCTCTACCCGCCCCCCCACTCATGCGCGCTCTCTCTCTCTGTCTCAAAAATAAACATTAAAAAAGAGAGAGAGAGAGCTGCCTAGCTCTCGCCCTCTCTTCCTTAGAGATGGCCCCTCCATGGTCTGCGGCTGGAGTTGGACACCCAGTCATTCAACAAACCTTCCCGGAGCACTGCCCAGATGAGGCCTGGTGCTGAGTACTTGGAGTGGAGACAGAGGGATCACAAACACTCCGCCCTCAGGAGCTCACAGCCCAGTGAGGGGAACAGTCCCCTGATCAGGCAGTGAGGACCCAGGACCTAAACACCCTGAAGGAGGAGGCACAAAGGGCTGGGAGAGTCTGGGAAGGCCTCCTGGAGGAGGTGACTCTCCCCTGAGCCCTGAAGGGTGGCTGGGAACTTTCCTGGTGGGAAGAGCCTTGCGGGCTGTGGCACCCGCACGTGCAAGGGCTCAGAGGCACGGAGGGGCACGCTGAATTCGGAGAGCTGGACTTTGGTCGTGGCAGGAACACAAGCCACAAGAGGAGGAGTCCTAGATTGGGAAGCCAGGGCCAGATCCTGAGCCTCGAATAGCAGGGTAAGGAATCGGGACTGCATCCCGAGGGCGGCAGGCAGTGACAGCTCGCACGCGGGTGTGGAGAGAGACTGGGACAGGCAGGATCCCCCAAGGGAAAGACAGGGAAGGAGGTTCCCAGTCCGCCCCAGTACCCCCCCCCCCGCTCCCCCCTGCTTCCAGATTCTTCACTCACGGTTCTCAAAGGGCTTGAATTTCTGGGTCATCAGCACCCTCCACCTGCCCCCTTCGTGGCACATCACCCTCATGTCCACGGTGTCAGCCGAAGTCAGACTCTGAGTCTGCAAGCGGGGGGGGATAGAGGAGGGGGAAGATCGAGACCCCAGTAAAAGTGGAGCCCCTCCGCAAGCCCCCCCCCCCAGCTAAAGCAGGGGGTCGGCCAACTTTCTCCGCAAAGGTGCAGATAGCAACTCTTTCTAGCTTTGCAGGTCAAGCGGTCTCGGTCACGACTACCCAGCTCTGTCGCTGTCCTTCGAAAGCAGCCAGAGACAACCCGCAGGAGAGCGGGCGTGGCTCTGTGCCAGTGAATCTTAATTTACAGAAAACAGGCATGAATTTGATCCATGATCTGAAGTGGGGTGGGCTGCCTCGGGGTGGGGGAGGGAGTTCCCCATCACAAGAGGTGTGCAAGCAGGTTAACCAACCCCCCCCCCACCACCGCCCCCAGAAACGTAGATCTGGAACAATAGCTTTGAGTATGAAAGCCTCCCTTCCTCCATTTCTCCCCACCCCCACACCCTGACTTTTGGGGAAGGAAATGGCCAGGTAGTGAGTATCCCCTGCGGGCAGGCAAATGCTCAGGTGCCTTGGCCACTCCTCCGGTGGATTCTTGCTGCAGGTGAGAAACCCAAAGTCATGCATCTGGTCAGCAGGGGCGTCCGGATTCAAACCCACGCCTCTGCACCCAGAGCCTGTGCGCTGTGCGAGCCCATCTCCACGTTCTCCTGCCCCTTAAGAGTGGATATAACCGGCTGGTGCTTGGCAAACGGGGAGAGCACCTGCCCTCCCCACGGGCTCTCTTCTCAGCTCCCACTACTCACATCTGGGGATCCAAGGATCAGGTAACAGGCCCAGGAGGCCGATCCCATCGGAAGCAGCTCACAGGATTTGTTCCAAGACCTTCCAAGGGAAAAGAACCTCCTTAGGACAGAAGGAGGGCCCCCCAGAGCCGGCCCTGGGGACGGTCCCCCATCCAGCAGGGCCGGTCGGCGCGGGGCTCTGTGCCAACCTCGGCAGAGGCAGAATTCTGCTCCGCCTCCCGTCGTAGACACCTTCCCCACCCCTCCCCAGCCCGGCCCCGCAGTAGCCACAGTGACCTTCTAGGGCAGGTGGCCTCCACACCGAAAGCCCTCCAGAATCTTCCTGTGGGGCTTGATGGAGCCTTTGGAACCCCGTAGAATCACCACCCACTCAGAGTCACCTTTGCCACGGCCACCCAGAACGTTTGGGTCACAGAAACCCCTCGCTGACTCCTCCAGGGGAGCCCCCTTCCTTCTCCCCGTTGGCTTCTCAAGTCCAGTGTAACCTTGGCATAACAGGTCTTACAGCTCTGTGTCCCCAGACCACGTTGTCCAGCCCATCCCTGGCCCCTGCACTGCAGCCTGGACACCTGTTCCTCATGCCCGCCCTGGTCTCAGGCGTCTAAACATCTGCCTCCTAGCTTTTCCAGCCTGATGTGCTGCCAGGGGTCTGGGGGTCCCATCAGTCCAAATGCCCAAAATATAACATCTTGGCGTCTACAAGGAAGGCATTCCAAGTGTCTAAATGGCAATGATTAGAAGACCCACCCTGCCCCGCCCCCCGCCCCCGTCTGGAGATGCTGTGGTTTCGCGGGACACTCACCGTTGATCCGGCTTAGCGTGGATCCTGCAGGATGTGGCCTGTAGGTCCCCATCCCAGCTCCAGACACAAGAGATGTTGGCTTTTGAGTTGTAGAAACACGCGAGCTTGGAGGGGTCTGCCGACAAAAAGAGGCGTGAGTGGCCGGCTGCAGGGTGCCCTCTGGGGCCGGCCTACCACCCTGCGCCCTGCACCCTGTGCCCACCAGATGGGCAGGTAGGCGACCCTGCTGGGCAGAAAAGATCTGGGCGGATCCATTTCAAAGAGGACAAAACTGAGCCCCAGAGCCTGCAAGGTCCCAGAGGCAGGCCGAGGCAGAGCAGGGACGAAAAGCCAGTGTCTTCCTTTGGCGTGGAGGGACGTGTGGATACAGCAGGACAGAAGGACCGAGGGAGAAGGTGGACGCCTGATCTCTGGTCCCATCGCCCTCGCCTCCCTCCCTCCCGGCCTCCTGCCCCCGCCGAGAAGCGGGGGTCCTGAAAGGGCTTCTAGATGCTGTTGGCCACCTTCCCAAGAAAAGCACAGCTATCCAGATGCAGGGTCCTCACCGTTCACCGCTGTGGATGCCCGAGGGATGGCCAGGGGCAGGAAGAGGACAAGGAGGGACAGACACCAGGGCAGACCAGGAGCCGCCATCACATCCATGCGTGGGAGCTAGGGAAGGGAGCCCTGGAGGGAGGAAGAAGAGAAGGCACAAGTGAACACCCGCCACTCCGGGCGGCGGGCTGGACCCTACCAAGCCAGCACCGTCCGGCCTCAGGGCCTTTGCACCTGCTGGTACCTCGGCCCCGCCCACACACTCCCTTCCTTCCAGGATTCAGAGCCCCACACGTTGTCAGAGCTGAAAGGGCCCTCTGAGCGAACCCAACCCCTTGTTCAAAAGCTGGAGGAACTGAGACTCAAAAAAAAAAGGGAAGACTGCTCCAGTCCACACAGCGAGGCCAGCACAGAGCTGGGATTAGAGCCCACCCCCCCCCCCGTGCCCCGCTGCCCCCTTAATCACACCAAAACCCGTTCATCGGGAGGCTCCTGTAGGCCGGGCTGTTTTCAACTCTTTAAATGAAGCGATAAGGCCATCTACCAGATGATACCCGTATTACCTCCATTTTCAGGTGAGGAAACTGAGGCACAGAGAGGTGAAGCAACTTGCCCAAGGCCATAGAGCGGAAAAGAGGCAGCTGTGGAATCTGAGCCGGGACAGGGCCCAGGCAGGGACTCCGGTAACTTGTCCCACCCACCGAGACCGTTCACACGACCGACCGAAGACACGAAGACACGTACTGATGACCTCACAATACTCATGGACCGAGCGCCTTACATACATCAGATAATCTTATCTGCCCAGCAGCTTGGGGGTGGGTGCTTGTCTTAGCCCCTCCCACAGATGAGGAAACTAAGGCTCCCGCCAAGGTCACACACGCCGAAGGGGGCAGAACTGGGATGTCACGGCCACGTTCACCCCCAAGGCCTGTTCTCTCACATCCTCTGTCCCTGCCCAGACCCTGTCCGGGGCACTGGTCCCAGAGGTAAGGCCGACAGCCTCCCTGCCCTGGAGTCCGGGTCCAGCAGGGGCCCAGGCCCACAGTCAGGTCTCCGGCCTGGGTTCAAAAAGGAGCCCAGAGAGGTGCCCATGGGCTCCTCCTTGCTTGGCCCACCGTCCCCTTAGTGGGGTGGGCTTCCCAGCTGGAGTGGGGGTGGGGGCGGGTTACTTCTTTCCTTGGGAACCCCCGACAGCACAGGGCACAGGGTTGGGACCCTAAGGGGGTCCAGCAAGCCCTGCTGTGCCCCCTAGTCACTCGATCGTGGCCTTGGGCACAGTCCCTGTCAGTCCCCTGGAGGGTGTCACCCTCGGCCAGCGCCAGCCAGCAAGGCAACCCCATGCCCAAGACAGGACCTGGCACAGAGCCCCAGGGTGAGGGGAGGAGGGTCAGGGCAAAGGCATACAAGATCACAGGAAGGTCAAGGCCAAACCACAGCCCCAGCAGGGGTGAGCTGGCAGGAGCAGAAGCATTATCTAGAATGAGCTCCCCACCGCTCCCATCAGAAAGGGCGCGTGTACTCTCCAGGGTTGCAAAGCACACGCGTGGGGGGATGCGTGGGGGGCACCGGAGGGGCTTGGGGCTGGGAGGGCTCCTAGCCCACTCAAAGGAGCCTCGGGGAGGTTAAGGAACCTGCTCAAGGTCACGGGCCCAGCCTCAGGGAGAGCAAGCAAGTAGGACCTCTGAGCCCCAAGCGCCCTTAGCCCTAGGTTCCCACGCACACCCACGCACCATGCCCTTCCCAACTGCAAAGCTGTCCACACACCCACACTGACTCATAGGTCCCCACCACAGCCCGGGAAGGTGGCTGTCGTCACCCGCCCCTTTGATGGATGCCAAGACTGAGCTCCGCACTGCCCAAGGGGCTGGACTCAAAGCCGGTCCTCTGATTTCAGGCGAGGAGATGATAATGACGGTGACAATGATGGTGATGACGGTCATGATGGTGACAGGGATGATGATGGCGATGGTGACTAATACTCGGCTCTCACTCTGTGCCCCAGTCCTCAGCACTCAGCAGATGACACTTCATTTAGCCCTTACAGCAACCCCGGGAGAAGGTACCATTATGACTCCTTTTCTCAGATGAGGAGGCCAAGGCCGGAGTTGGGGGTGGGGGGGTGGGGGTGGGGGAAGCCAGGGGTTGAATGGGTCATTACCGCCTGAGTTCCCGCAGGGCTGACGCTGCGGGACTTGGGGTGCTTGGGGGAGGGGGAGGATGTGAGGAAGGAGCTCAGTAGCCAGACCACTGACCTTGACGGGCTCTGTCTTCCCTTGTCCTCCTGACCACACACACACACACACACACACACACACACACACACACGGAGTGGGGGGGGCGGTGGGGGGAGGGGAGGGGGCTTGCCTCTTGCTGTTTAACCCCTGGGGCTCTAGACCCTGGCTGTGGGGCTAGGAAGGGGACCCTCAGAGCTGGCTCTGCCCCTCAGCTCCCCCACCCCCGAGGTGCTCCGAATACAGTTCAGGGCAGGAGGCCTCGTTCCCCAGGGCAGGAGAGAGGTGCCCGGCCCTCCAAAGGTGCCCGGAGATACTACTGAGCTGCCCCCTCACACGGCCAAGGGCGGGACAAATCCGGACTCAAACCTGCAGGTCTGGCCTCCCGCCCAGGGCTTCCCTGGCCACCCCGCTTCAGGGCCAGGTCTCAGAGAGGCCCCCCTCTCTCCTCTCCTGCCCCTCAGCCTCCTCGGGAGCACTTCACCCGGGGGGCCCCTTTCCATAGCTGTGAGGAGGGGGCTCGCCTGTCCCCCCCCACCCCACATCCCGCTGTCTTCTGTCTGGGGCTCAGCAGGCCTCCCCTCTCCCAGTCCTCCCGCCTCTTCCTTCACCCCTCTGGGTTGGAAGGCCCCTTGCCCCAGAGCAGCCCCAGCGTCCCCAGGGATGGGCCGGGCAGGAGAGGTAGGTCCCAGCACTAGGGACCAGCATTTTTTTCCCCCTCAAGCCAAAAGCCATGAGCTCAGGACCTGCCTCATTCCTGAGGGGTTTCAAGATAAGGCTGGGGGTGGGAGGGGTGGCCAGGAGGGCTGGGAGAAGGAAGTCCGGGCAGATGACGTCCTGGGGCATCTAGGTGAGAGCTGAAAGCTGTCCCATGACCTTCCCTTCCAGCGGGGGCTGGCGGCAGGGCCGGGAGGGAGCCCCTGGGTGCCCGGGGACCGAAGGGGGGCAGGGGCGAGGGCAAAGTCACCTGGCTGAGACATGGGGTTGCGGCGCACTCTCTCGGGATCTCTCTGCTGCTGGGGCCACAGCCATCACCCCAGGGCCCTGCTCCGACTCAGACTCCCAGCCGCCCAGGTAGCAGCTGGCTGATGAGGCCAGCGAAGTAAAACCCCAGGGCCAGCCCACTTCCTGTGCAGAGAGGATGGAGGGGGCAAGGCCTGAGGTGGGGACAGGGGGGCGGGGGGGCCGGGGGGGGGGCAGGGAGAGATCAGGCTGGTGAGAAACTCTGAAACTCCTAAAGCACCTAGAGGCCAGATAAAGATCTCCCTCCCCCGCTGCGGGGTGGCGGGGGGGGGGGGGGCACCGTGGGTGTCTTGGCAACAGACAGACAGACGCACAGACAGACAGACAGACACACACACACACAATTGCCCTCGCCAAGGCGCCTTGGTGCACACAGGAGCCCCAGGGGGTGCAGCCCTCCCTCACCCTCCTACACCCACCCCACCCCATCTCACACAGGTCACTGCAAACCTCTGACACCTTCACCCAGCCACACACACACTCACACACACACACACACACACACACCCTCAGGCCTTACACACACACAGGTGTCCTTTCCGGTGTTCCCGGCGCTTCTCCTCTTATCCACCTCTCCGAGACCTCCCTTTTCGCCCAGGCTTCCAGGGAGCCCCTTCCTTAGTTTAGCATCCAGAGGGAACTATTTTCCAGGGCTTTGCAAGCAATTTGAGGGCCACTTATTGGACATTCTAGAACCTTCCCTTCCCGCTCAGGTCATGCTTCCTACTCCTCCTTCCCCCTCCCCGCCCCTGCTCTTTGGATCAGCTCAGGGCTTTTTTTTTTTTTTTTTCAAATGATGAGAAGCCACAGGGCCCCTCTTTAGAAAGGCGCACGTCTATTCACGTGCAGCGTCCCAGGCCCGGGGACCTGTGAGGTTCCATCCAGCCCCCAGAAGAAGCAGTTCTGTGTTCTCTCGTTGTCCTGACCTTAATGCCCCTGCCTCAGGTGGGGGACTTTCTCATAAGCTGCTCTCTCTTTCAAAGAAAGGGACGGGGCAAGCAGGAGAGGGGTCAGGCAGCTCCAGAGACCCGGCTGTCTGCACAGAAGGGAGAGTAGAACTGACCACCCCGAGAAGAGAGGCAGACCCAGCTCCCTTCTGAGTCGAAGCAGAAGCAACAGGGCGGCATCCCTGAGAAGAGGATGACCTTCTTTGGGGCCTGCCCACAGAGCCACCCTGCCTTCCCAGGGGGAAGGAGGCGTGGTGGTTCCTGTAAGACATCCGTGCCCGAAGCACTCACCGTCCACCGCACGTTTAATGAACTCGCAGTATTCCCTCCTCTCCCCTCCCCTCGAGCAAAGCTTTCTGGCTGCAGGGGCGGGTAGTGAACCACCCCCCACAAAGAGGAGAAGATGGCCAAGATGTCTGGAGCCCAGAATATTTCTGGGAGCTTCTCAAGAAACCAGGAACGTGGGTCCTCCCGGGAAGGAAAGCCAGGTCAGGAAGGGGCAGGGAGAATGTTTTTTCACTGTAGACCCCACATGTACCACCGGCACGTACGTCGTGCCCCAAAATAAATGAACTCGGTTAAAACTTTTTTTAAAAAAACATATGAAAAGAGCGGCGCCTCGGTGGCTCAGTCGGTGAAGCTTCTGACTCTTGATTTCGGCTCAGGTCGGGATCTCACAGTTCGCGGGATCGAGCCCCGTGTCGGGCTCTGTGCTGAGTCTGCTCGGACCCGTGCGGAGCCTGCTTGGGATTCGCTCTCTCCTCCCTCTGCCCCCTCCCCTGACGAGTAAATAAAGAAACTTTTTTTTTTAAATAAAATCAAAATAAAAACACGTATAAAGAGAAAAGACATCCCCCGGCGAAGCCAGAAATCACAAACGCATCTTGTAATAAGGAGTCGGCACTTTCATCCACGGGGACGGCATTGGCCTGCCCTGCGTGGCCTGCCTGAGACTCCTCACCTCCCCCAACCCCCTTTTCTTCTTCCCTTCTCTCATTCAAGTTCGGCAAACGTTGGCTGAGCACCGAGATGTCCCCGCAGCAAGGCCAGGGACCGGCAGCAGACCCCAGGCTGGCGTGGGTCCAGGGGAGGGAGGGGGGTGGCTCTAACCAGCCGGGGCCCTGGGAGTTGGGGGGCGGGTGGAGCACCGCGTGGCCTCCACCCGCCGAGGCGGCTTGAATAGCGTAGCGAGGAGGGTCCTGCTTTGGCCAAGGGGCTCCGGCCAGGACCCCTGAGGTGGAGAGGCAGGGGTGGCTAGGGAGCCCGGAGAGCTTCGACCCTACACGATCCACATCGTCCACCAGCAGTCGGGGGGCTTTGCCCCGGCTGATACAGAAGGGGCCACGGGTGCCTGAGCTGGATGTTAAAGCCGGGTAGGAGGGCGAGGGCGCAGGCCAGGCTGGGGGCCCAGGGGGTACACAGAACAGGTGGGGAACAGGTTGCTCTGTCCGGCCCCCGGGCCAGGTCCCACCTGCCATCACCCGCCCCTGAGCCAGGCCCGCAGAAGCCCCCTTACGGGCGTCCCTGTTTCCACTCCTGACCCTGCCCGTCCGTTCTCCACTCAGCAACCAGAGCAAGCTTCCCCTGAGCCAGATCAGCCCATTTCACTGCAGCAACCCCGCTGAAACCTTCCAGTAGTTTCCAGTGCGTTCATAATACAATTCAGACTCTGAATCTCGGCCTCAAAGCCCCGCGGGAGCAGCCCGGCCATCGTCTCTGAACTTTCCTCCGGCTCAGGCGCTGTGGCTGTCAGGCCTGTCCCCACACCTCGGGGCCGGGCGCCCAGATCCCTGCCCGCCCCGCTCTCTACAGCGCCAGCCCCTTTCCTATTTTCAGGCCGGGAAATCGAGGCCCAGGGGTCATCTGACAAAACGTGGCAGAGCCAGGATTAGAAGCAGGTGCGTCTGATGGAGGACATCAGGTTCTCTGAGGTAACCCGAAGAAGAATCCAGAAGCTTCTCCAATGCCAGAGGCCTGACCGAGCTCACTGAGACCTGCCCAGACCTTTATCTCAGGGATTCTGGGGGTTGGACTTAGCCTCCTCCCCTCCCAGCACCGGAACGGCCAAGTGCATCAAACCCTGACTCCTACAACGGCCTCTCCTGTGCCCTCCACGCCTCCACCGTCCCCCCCCCCCCCACGCGTCCTCACAGTGCCCGTTGCGAAACAACGGCCCCTCACCCCTGCACCCTCAGCTTTCATAGCAAAGCCCCAGCAGCTCAACTGCCACTGCCCGGGGACCCCACTTCTGTAGTCGCCACGGGCCAAGCACATGTGGGGGCTCCTGGCTTCCTCTTCCTCGCCCCCCACGTAAGCCGCCACCCTCCCCAGTCTCCGCCGTCACTTCGCCAGCCTCCCGGGCTCCAGATCCGATACCCGCGCGTTTCCGTGTTCCCGTGAGTGGCTGGTTCACCAGCCCCTCGAACACCAGCACCCCAAGCAGCTCACATCTTGCATAAACCATGCCTTCCACTCGCCAGGACTGCTCCAGGGGGACTGGCTGTCCCGCCTTGCCTGGGCCTGAAGGGGTTGAGGGACATGGGACTTTGAGTACTCACGCCCGCAGGGAGCGGAGTGGGGGACAGAAAAGTCGGTCACGTCATTCCCAGCCCACTCGTCCTGGACTAACTCAGCTCCCCGATTTAAAGCCAGTCCTTCCCTGACCCCCCACCCAGCCAGGTCGGATTCTATGCACGTGCCGGTTACCCCATCTCGTGTCATGACTGTTTATGAGTCTACACTAGGACCCCCCTGGCAGCAGGAACCGTGTGTGACTGAATCCAGACAGCTCCAGAGCTTAGCAATGACCCAGCATACCGAAGATGTCAAGATGCATGGAAGGAAGGAAAAAAAAGACTCAAGTGTTCCGAATCGGATACAACGAAGATTCCAGCAGATACAAATTTAAAAAAGACTCGGGGAGGAATGTATCGAAGATTCCAAAGGCTCGCCATCGGCGTGGTTTTAAAGGGTGGCTCCGTCGCTGGTGTGAGCTCCGAGCGGCACAACCTCTCTGGGGGCGCAATGTGATGACATCCGTCCCGTGACCCAGCAGCGCCGTGTCCCAAGTTCATCCTGCAGACAGAGGCAGGCCCGCCTAGGAAACGTGCGCGCCAAGACGGGAAGCAGCCGGAATGGGCATCGACGGAGGACGCCGGGTAAGCGGAGAAAGGACCATGCAAGGCGACACAGCCGCGACAAACCCAAGCAGGCAATTCTCTGCGCCTGACCCGGCACCATCCCCAGGGGGTGTGGAGGAACCAACAAAAGCCCAGCTCAGAACGAAGTGGGTAACATGCTCCGCCCCGTGCGGGAGGGGCCGATGCGAGTGAGTGTGTAAATGTGAGAAGGTGTGTGCACGCGTGTGGGTGTGTGCACGCGCCTCTTCGTATATGTGCGTTATGTGGGCAGGAGTCCGTGTGTCAGGGTGCACACGTGAGGGTGTGATGGTGAGTAGGTGTGAGCACCCGTGCCGGGAGCGTGTGATGGGTGTGAAGGTGCACCTGCGTGGAGGGGGGGGAAGCGTGGAGGTGTGCGAGGGTGGGCATCGGTGAAGGGGTTGCTGTGCGTGTGCGTGTGCGTGTGTAAGGCTAACTGTGCGCGCCTGCGAATGTGTGTGCGTGCGTGTGTGCACGCGTGTGTGTGAGCATGGCTGTGAACTAGCACGTGCACCAAGTGGAAGGAATCCCTAGAGATTTTCCAGCTGGGAGACCCAGGAGGGAGAGGAGGGGGAGGAACTCTCCGGAAGAGTCTTGTGTGCAATTTGACCTTTCTTTCCTGGGAACAGAGTATCCACTTAAGAAAGTGAATAAAATTAGAACCAAATAGGAAACAAAAGTGGAGGACCCTTTGCGGGGGGTGGCATTCCCCTGAGGGCTCCTGATCACGTCCCGCCTCTCCCAAGGAACCTGAAAATCCTCCGGTCCCCAGGCCCCTGGGACCACCCCCCCCCCCCGCCCCGAAGGAGCCCAGGGAGAGAAGCTTTCTGTCCATAGCCATCTCGACTCCCGACCCCCGTCTCCTGACTACCGGGCCAGAGTCCCGTGACGGGGACAGTCCGGAGAGCGCCAGAGACCCTCTACCAACACCTTCAACTGGTTGCCCCCTTTCCCGTGGGAAACAGGTAGAAAAGAATCCTTTCGCTTTTTCTTAAGCGGGTTTCACCAAGATATGTCATCTTTCTCAGAAGACAATCTAGGTGTCGCACCGGCGAAAGAGAATGTGTGATGTTTGCGATGTGTCTGTGAGAAGTTCCTCTCCATCTAGAAGTCGTGCTTGCTTGCCTGTTTTTCTAGGTGTTTTTATTAAGGAATCGGAAGAAAAAAAAATGTAGAGGCCCCTCTATGGAGCTTGTGTCTGGCTGTCACCACTGCCTACAACGTCTGCTTCGAGGACAGCAGTTAGATGGGGTCAGGAATCGGCCCGAGCTCGGGAACGATGCCTCTCAGTCAAGCCTGGCTCCAGGGCCAGGAACCCCGGACCCCCAGAGAACAGGGGACCCCCGAGCAGTGAGGATGCCAGCTTCCGGCAGTGGGCAGGCGCGAGGTGGGCCACACGTGGCCCTGCATCGCGTAGAGAGAGACTCCACTGACAGCAGAGGTGGCTCGGGCCCGCCACAAAAGGCTGATTTCCAAGAGACGCCGAACGTCCGGATTTCAAAACACGTGAAATCCTCCCGCTTAAAATCCTGGCCATAAATTCTAACGAATACACAACACTCCCCCGCGACCAGGCCTGCCTCAGAAGACAACACAGGAAGGGACATCGGGCGAGGGGGTGGGAGGGCGGGGGTGGCTGAGGTCCAGGGCTGACAAAGGACCCTCTGTTGCAGGTGCTTCTTCTTCTCGGGCGCCGGCCAGATATTTATCTTCCGTCGTGGTCACGGAGCTTTGCAAACCTTTCCTGTGTTTGAGGTGTTTGCTTCTCTCGGCGGGAGCCCGGTGTCCCAAGCAACGAGCCGAAGCAGTACTTTCCCAGACTCCTTTGCAGCGGGGCAGGTGAGCACGTGACCAGGCTCCTCTACTCTGACGTCTCCGTCGCAGACCTCAGTCTGGGAGCCGGCAAGACTGGCAAGGAGGCCGAGGAGGGTGGCATCAGAGCGTCGCGTCCCAGGGGCGCCTGGGTGGCTCAGTCAGTTGAGCATCCAACTCTTGGTTGCGGCCTAGGTCGCGATCTCACAGTTCGTCGGTTCGAGCCCCGCGTCGGGCTCCGCAGCTGGCATTTCGGAGCCTGCTTGGGATTCTCTCTCTCTCTCTGTCCCTCCCCCACTCGCGCTTTGTCTCTCTCAAAATAAATACACTTAGGAAAAAAAAAAAAAAAAAGAACATCACATCCCAGATGCCACACCCCCCTGAGCCCGATTTGCGGGTCCTGCCGGAGATGCCCCCACATCAGAATATCCTAAATAAATTCCTTTTCCGATGGAAGAAGGCAGGCTGGGTTCTGTGGTTTGCAACTAGAATTCCCAAGGCAGGTGCCTTTGCCACACGCACGGATTTAAGATTTCAGATCTCAGCGCACAGGTTTAAGATTTAAACTTGTCTTTAATTGCCCCCCCCAGCCCTCCCCCCCCCCACCCCCACCCTTCAGCAATGGCTGACCAGCCCAGGGCGAGGGGAGGGGGGCGGGCAGCAAGGTGAGAAGCCGGGGAAAACACAAGAGAAGTGTGCCTGGGGCGCCTGGGTGGCTCAGTCCATTAAGCATGGGACTTTGGCTGAGGTCATGATCTCACAATCTGTGAGTTCGAGCCCCGCGTCGGGCTCTGTGCTGACGGCTCAGAGCCTGGAGCCTGCTTGGGAATCTGTGTCTCCCTCTCTCTCTGCCCCTCCCCAACTCATCCCCTCTGTTTCTCTCTCTCTCTCTCTCTCTCCCTCTCTCTCTCTCTCGTTCTCGCTGTCTCTAATAAATAAACATTAAGAAAAAGAGAGAGGTTTGCCTGGCCCGCGGTTTTCCCTGCTGGGGCCACTGGAATAGGATTGGCAGTGTGACGCAGGCCTGGAAGCCAGGTGTCTGAGGGGACAATCCAAGAGGGCCTAAGAAGCACCTCCTACTGCCTGGTGAAATCAAGCGGTAAGTGATTTAAAAGGGGGTTTACAGCGCGATGTCTTCCTGGCTGGCTCCATGGTTGAAGGCCTCACTTTCAAGGTCTTAGCGAGACCCAGGTACACACCCCAGTTGGCTGGCTGACCTTGAATCTGTCCCACTGACTTGTTTCCAGTTTTGGGTGCTGGTTAAGAAGGAGCTCTCAGAACTAGCAGAGGCCTGAGTATTTGGTGGGTGGCTAGTTTCGCTTTCAGAGTGAGTTAGACACGGCCCCATTGTGGGTTCTCCCACCACACGGAGTCACAAACCCACCCTGGCTCGTCTCAACCAGGTCAGCACATGCTCTGTTTACCAAATGCTTGTTCCCCGGGAGGCCCTGCAGCCAGGGCGGAGCTCCTACCACCTGCCGGAGGGGGGGTGGGGGGGGGCTGGTGCCGGGCAGGGAGCCTTGCTGGCCGACCCCACCTGCCCAGTGTCCCAGCGTGGTTGAGCCACCGACCTCCCCTGCCCACCAGGGGGCCACGGGCGAGAATATTCATTTCTTCTCTTCCGTTCCACTGCATTTCAGTCCTCCCGGGGGACGCGAGCGCTGGCTGGGAATCTGGACACCTGACTTCTGGTCCCCGCAGGGCCACCAGCTCACCAGTCACAGGTGCTAAGGCTGCAGTCCAGAGGAAGAGGCTGTGGCCAACTTGAGCCACACAGAGCTAGCCAGAAGAATCTAGAGTGGCTTACAGGTTCTGGAAAGAGCGGGAGACTCAGGCCTCAGGGGGGAGCAGAGGGAGCTCGGAGGAGTAGCGCTACAAAGACCCCCTTCAGGTTCCCCCCCCCCCACCCACCCCCAGCTGTTTCCTGACTCGTTCCACTAGGATTCAGAGAGCCTCACTGGCTAAATGAGCTCAAACGCCCACCCCTTGGCTGGAGAGGATGGGGTCCTTTGACCGACGGCTTGACCGCGACCTCACCTGATGCAGGAAGGTAGATTTCCAAAGAGAAGTGGGGCGCGGCTACCAGAAACGGGGGACCAGACAGAGTCTGGATAAGCAGGAGCCAAAAGTGCCCGGCATCCCCTCTTTGGGCTCAGCCTTCCCCGCCCCACAGGGATGGGATGGGGTCCTATGAACCTGAAAGCTCTTCCAGGAGAGGCAGCCTCTAGTTGGAGGACTCTGACCTGGGCACCTTGTCGCCCTCGGGGGAAATGGGACTCTCTTCAGCCCTCAGGGGCAGCCTCTGGGGTGAGGGAGCTTCTCAGGCCCCACCCGGAGGCCCCCCATTTAGGACACAACCGGGCAGGGGCAGGGCTGCCTCAGTGGAGAGGAGGGAAGCTCGCTTCGACCCCCTACGTGAGGCTTGACCAGTGACCTTGAACTCATGGGCCTCCAGGAGCTCACGAGCCAACCCGAGAGCAGCAGAGGGTAAGGGCCCCGGACTGCACCGCTCTCTGTCGGGGGGGAGGCCCGAGGAGCGCATGATTAGCTCAGGTCCTCAGGGCCCTGCTCCCCGGGAAGGAGCTTCAAAACAGAGCCGAGGCAGCCAGCTGCACGGGCTGGGAGGCCCCCACCAGCTCCTAAGCGATGAGTGATTTGTGTTCCCAGAACACTCGTCACAGGGCGTCAAGGGGGACCCCTCGAAACAGGCTGGAAGATGAAAAATTGAGACCATGAGCGAGGGTGTGCTGGGAGAGGCAGCTCGTGTCCCACACTCGGCCACCCACCTCCCTCTACACCCCCTGCCCCCCAGCCCCTGCGGCCACCCACCCGTGACCTCCCTCTACACCCCCTGCCCCCCAGCCCCTGCGGCCACCCACCCGTGACCTCCCTCTACACCCCCTGCTCCCCAGCCCCGGCGGCCACCCACCCCCGGCCTCCCTCTACTCCTCCTGCCCCCCAGCCCCTGTGGCCACCCAACTCCTGGCCTCCCTCTACACCCCCTGCTCCCCAGCCCCTGTGGCCGCCCAACTCCCAGCCTCCCTCTACACCCCTGCCCCCCAGCCCCTGCGGCCACCCACCCGTGACCTCCCTCTACACCCCCTGCTCCCCAGCCCGGGCGGCCACCCACCCCCGGCCTCCCTCTACTCCTCCTGCCCCCCAGCCCCTGTGGCCACCCTACTCCTGGCCTCCCTCTACACCCCCTGCCCCCCAGCCCTTGCAGCCGCCTACCCCCGACCTCCCTCTACACCCCCTGCTCCCCAGCCCCTGTGGCCACCCAACTCCCAGCCTCCCTCTACACCCCCTGCCCCCCAGCCCCTGCGGCCACCCACCCGTGACCTCCCTCTACACCCCCTGCTCCCCAGCCCGGGCGGCCACCCACCCCCGGCCTCCCTCTACTCCTCCTGCCCCCCAGCCCCTGTGGCCACCCTACTCCTGGCCTCCCTCTACACCCCCTGCCCCCCAGCCCCTGCAGCCGCCTACCCCCGACCTCCCTCTACACCCCCTGCTCCCCAGCCCCTGTGGCCGCCCAACTCCCAGCCTCCCTCTACACCCCCTGCCCCCCAGCCCCTGCGGCCACCCACCCGTGACCTCCCTCTACACCCCCTGCTCCCCAGCCCGGGCGGCCACCCACCCCCGGCCTCCCTCTACTCCTCCTGCCCCCCAGCCCCTGTGGCCACCCTACTCCTGGCCTCCCTCTACACCCCCTGCCCCCCAGCCCCTGCAGCCGCCTACCCCCGACCTCCCTCTACACCCCCTGCTCCCCAGCCCCTGTGGCCGCCCAACTCCCAGCCTCCCTCTACACCCCCTGCCCCCCAGCCCCTGCGGCCACCCACCCCCGGCCTCCCTCTATACCCCCTGCCCCCCAGCCCCTGCGGCTGCCCACCCCCCAGCCTCCTCCACCTTTCCAGAAGCACCTAGGATCCCCAGCCTCACCCTTCCCCCAGCCAGGGCTAGGGATCACACCAAGCCTGGTGGCCAGAGGCCAGGAGCGGGGGAGGGGGTTGGGGTCAGGGCGAGGAAAGGGCTGTGGGGTGCTGCGATCAGGAGGATGTGGCCAATGCCTTCGGGCCTGCGGTTCCAGCCCAGAAGTGCTGCTGGCACCCTGGCTGAGGTCACCTGTGTCTTTCCCGCCGGAAGCAGAGGTGGCGGGAGCGGAGGTGGCAGGGAGGCGGGAGGGGCGGGGGGGGGGAAGCTGCGAGGAGTGTGGTTTGGGCTGTGAAGCTCACATCAGAGCGAGCCCGGACACTCAGGTGAGTGGGCCTCGAGAGACGCTGCTTTCCACCGCCCCCCCCTTCCTGTTTCCCTTCTCAATTCTCTCCTGAGATCGTCCTCTGCCGGCCCACCTCCCCCCCCCAACATCTGTCCCTCTTCAGGGCCCCGAGCACAGACCCCAGAGGAGGTTCAGAATAGCCCAAAGATATCAGAAACTACAGCCCGGCCAAGGATCGGGAGAGCAGAGCGGCATGAAGGACGGGGAAGGCAGAAGCCATACGCTTCCCTGAGAGGGGCCAGGTAAAAGCAGTCAGGAACACCTCCCAGCCCTTACTCTGGGCCAGGCCCCGTTCTGAACACTTGAGGCGTGAATTGCTGAATGCCGCCAAATGCGGTTTGAGTTCCAACAGCACGGGCGCCCCCAGGAGCTCGTTGGAAATGCAGCATCCCAGGCCCCGCGCCAGACCTGCTGAGTCAGAGTCTGCGTTGGAATGCTTGTTTATTTTTGAGAGAGAGAGAAACCGAAGGAGTGTGAGCAGGGAAGGGTCAGGTAGAGAGAGGGAGACACAGAATCCGAAGCGGGCTCCAGGCTCCGAGCGGTCGGCACAGAGCCCGACGCGGGGCTCGAACCCACGAACGGCGAGATCGTGACCTGAGCCGAAGTCGGACGCTTCGCCGACTGAGCCACCCAGGCGCCCCAGACTCTGCATTTGAAGCACATCCCTAAAGCAATTCCCGGGCACATGGAGGTTTGAGAAGCAGCCTATTAACTCATTTAATCCTGACAACACTTTCAGGTTGGTACTCTTCGGGATCCTATTTTATGGCCGGGGAAACTAAGGCACAGAGAGGTTAAGTATCTTGCCCAAGGCCACCCAGGCGGTAAGTGCCGGGGCTGGGACTTGAACCCAGGCCGTTGGGCTCTAGAGGACATGCTCCCAACGGCTAGGCTGCTGCTGCCTTTGGCACGAGGAGCCCTGGGAACGCAAAGCCCTGCTGATGGTTCTGTGCCTACCCTGTCTGTGCCACCCCGGCCTTCCAGAACCCAGGCTGGCCCTCCCACCGTTTCTCTGACCCCGACCTCTCTCGGGAGAGTCTGAATGGTGTCCCCAGGTGTCCAAGATAAACACACCGCGCCGTCAGCATGGAGCATTTTTCAGGCACCCGTATCAGCCCGGCTCCGGGCTGGGAATTATGGTACCCGCCGAAGATCTTCCAGACAACCCGGCCTCGAGGACGCCAGGGCCGAGTGAAGGAGCCAGGGCACAGGCACGTGTGCGAATGCAGTAAAAATAACCAGAGTTTGTTCGAGGTGTTCAGACACTCCCTGGGCAGCTGCCTCTTCAGGGCAGACTTCACGGAGGAGGCGGCTTTGAGCCAGGCCTCGAAGGCAGAATAATGGCCAACACAGGGCCAGGGGCAGAGACCGGCCTGAGCACAGGGGCACAGGTGGGAATGGACACGGGTGTAACGGGGCCTGTGTGGCTGAAGCAGACGCCTGGAGCTTGAAACATCCCAAGTGCAAGGCCCCTCCAGGGCGAGTGCCCAGGCTCCCTTGATTTCCTCCTGGGATGCAGCGATCACTCCCTCCCGGAGGAGCAAGCCCATTCCGGCTCAGGTGTGCACCCAGGTGTGCTCCAGGCAGCACACCTGTGTACAGGTGGGCCTCCTCCAGGCACACCTGACTGAGCCAGGCAGAGCCAGCCGGCCGGGTGGCTAACTGGGGACCGAGAGATGCCTCCCAGGCCCAAGGTCCCCACTGCACTGGACGGGCCCCCACAACCTGACCCATACAGAATCCCTTCTGTCTTTAACCTCGCTGCCACTCCTTCATGCCTGGCTCGGAATATTGCACACAAAAGGCACTCGATAATTGCTTCTGAGGAATACTTAGGTGAAAATGCAACAGGGCACTGGGACATGTGGTCCCAGAAGTTGCCACCAGAGGGCGGTGCTTGCTCCTCCCCAGCCTCTACACAGCGGACGCTCGTGCTGCTGGAGAGGACGCAAAGGCAAGGTGAATGACCCAGATGGATCAGTACCCGTTTCCTACCTGGGAGTTCCGGGGGGGGGGGCATGCCCCCGCAAGATAGGATGGGGAAGCAGTCAGGGCCCTGGATTCCAGGAAGACAGCGTGAGGGGAGCCCAAGGAAGGAGAAAGCCAAGACCAGAGACCTACAAAGGGATCTGGAGGCTCTGATGATGAGTCTGAGCTCAGAGAGAGCAGCTATCAGCCTTAAGTCACACAGCAGAGTGAACCTTGAACTCTGGCCTGCAGCCCTCCAGATCCCTCCATCCCGTTCAGTCCTGGGACAGAGCAGGGAACTTAACCCAGGAGGGTCCTCGTCTTTCTTTACTTGGTACAGATCAGAAACAGAGTCACCTCCTTCAGGCCCTGACTGTTAGGGTTCCTGACACAGCTCTCTTCCTCTTGTATCTCTTTCCCTTAGCCCTGGTGATGGCGTCGCCCCCCACCTCTGGCCCTGACTGCCTCTGAGTGCCAAGGATTCACAGTTCTGCCCCTGCAGCCCCGACCCACATCCTCAGCCCTCCTTCCTCCTCCCTCCCTCCCAAGTACCACCATCATACCCTCAGCCCCAGCTGCTTCTGAAGACAAAAATCTTAAGACTCTTTCTCATCCTTACCACCACACCCCTGGGCGCCTGTCGTTCCTGGAAGGCTCAGAGCTCTTTCCTGCCTTGGGCTCTTACCACCACGGGCTTCAGCCAGTGGTCACTCTCCGAGGGAGGCCCTCCCTGGCCAGTCCCACCCCAGCTAAGGCAGACGCTGGCCCATTCTGTCCAGGCTCTTGCCCTTCTTTCCCGAGCATTTGCTCTCATTTAACTGTTGGGCATCGGTGGAAGATTTGCTTGGTGGCTGTCTTCCTGGCTGGACTGTGGCACCTCAAGGTCTCAGGGATTCTCTGGCCCCTAAAGCCATGTGTGACTCAGATAGACACTCACACTGTATTTGTTGAAAGGATGGATGGATGGATGGATGGATGGAAGGATGGATGGATGGATGGAAGGATGGATGCATGGAAGGATGGAAGAGTGGATGGAAGGATGGATGGATGGACAGATGGATGGAAGAAAGGATGGATGGATGGATGGATGGATGGATGGATGGATGGACGGATGGACAGAAAGATGGATGGACAGACGGAAGGACGGATGGATGGAAGGATGAATGGACAGACGGACAGATGGATGGATGGAAGGATGGATGGAAGGAAGGATGGATCGATGGAAGGATGGATGGATGGAAGGATGGATGGAAGGAAGGATGGATGGATGGATGGATGGATGGATGGATAGATGGATGGAAGGATGGATGGAAGGATGGATGGAAGGATGGATATATGGATGGATGGATGGATGGATGGATAGAAGGATAGATGGAAAGATGGATGGAAGGAAGGATGGGTGGAAGGATGGATGGAAGGATGGATGGATGGATGGATGGATGGGTGAATGGATGGATGGATGGAAGGATAGATGGAAAGATGGATGGAAGGAAGGATGGGTGGAAGTATGGATGGAAGGATGGATGGAAGGATGGATGGGTGGATGGATGGATGGATGGATGGATGGAAGGATGGATGAATGAATGGGTGGATGGATGGATGGATGGAAGGAAGGATGGATGGATGGAAGGATGGATGGAAGGATGGATGGAAGGATGGATGGATGGAAGGGGAGTCTTGGTATCAGATTGAGGAGGTGTCTGTTCATGCTTTCTTTAATTCGACAGGGATTTACGGGGTTCCTGTTGACAGCCCCATGCTGGCCACTACAGAGGTTACAAGAACACCTGGCACCTACCATCTGCATAATTCAAGGCACCTTCTCTCTGGATGGGGGCAGGACAATACACAAATAATTGTGACTAAGGGACCGTGTCAGTACAATGACCACTGGCTTGAAATTTCAGGACAATCCCAGTATTGAGTGATAAGAATAAGCTCTTATTTGATTCTAAGCCTTTTAAGGTTTTATCTAAATCAGTTAGCAAGACAGAGAAAAGAACTGTTCAGTCTATATAGGCAATTGTGCCTTTAAAAAGTGGTCCTGATGAGTGTGAGACACATAGACTGTGCCCCATTCTAACAAAACGCAGGCAGAAGACATTGGCTGGGGCAAACAAGGAGAGCTTCCCCACGCCCACCCTTAACCTCGGCCAGTTCTAGAACTCATATTCATCCAGTAAACAAATATTTATCGAGTGCCTGCTACGTGCCAAGCTCTGTGCCACCAGCAGTGAACGAAACCGAGATCCCTGCTCTTACAGGAGTCACAGTCCAGCAATGGGGGAGGGGGAGACACCAACAATAAATAAAACAACAAAGCAAACGCCACAGGAATTCGAAGACAAACGCTATGGGGAAAAGAGAAAACAAGACACGGGGTGCAGGGGCACCATTTCAAATCGGGTGGTGAGAGGAGGTGATGTGAAAATCTGAAAGGAAAGGGTATCCGAGAGGAACTGGAGGAGGGATGACAAGCGGGGACTGTCTTCCGAATTTGCGGGACAACTGCCATGCTCCCCGAAATGTGCCCCGGGACCCCGATCCGTGCCCTCGCCCCATGCCAGCCTGTAGGTCCTACATGGCATGAGGTGGCTTGACTCGCCCTCAAAAAGTATCTATGGGATTTGTGGGCTGATTCGTACAGAATGGAATGCTCCCTGCAGCCTCCTTCTTTGCCTTCCTCCACGCGAACTCCTACTCACCCTTCAAGACCCAAACACATAAGGATAGAGTTGGTTGCTCTCTCCTTGGAGATACCCACCCTTATTCATGCAAGCTTCTTTCATAGCCCCCGATGCACTGTATTTCCCTTCTTTTCCTGAAGGTCCTTCCCTGCACTGGGAGCCCTCAAGGGGATCTGACTTCTGGACCCCTGGAGCCTCCTGGAGATGCTTGGTTAATGGTGGCCGAGTTGAAATGACCTGCTGGCCCTTCAGCGCTCCCTCTCAGAGAAGTGGTTTGCATTTCTGGGGGCCTGGGGTGCCAGAGCTGAGGTCCTTTGGGATGTGAGCAAGATAATTCAACTTTTGCTAGTTTTAAAGTTGAAAAACAAAACAAAAAAAAAAAGTGATGTTGAAGATGAGGGCTTGAGCCCCAGCCAAAGCTCAAGGTGGGAAAAACCCAGAGCCCCAGGACCTTGGCACGTGCCATGCCTGGGCTCCCTGACTGGAGCCCCGCCTGAATGTGCCCAGCTCCGTCAGCTCTCTCCGGGGCTTTGCTTCCCTCATCCCAGGAGCCGGACTCAGGCTGGCCCTGCTGGGGTGGAGGCCTCCCTTGGAGCCACCAACTACCCTGGCCACCAGGGGGCAGGGTGAAGTAGACAGCCTGGGCCCTGGGTGGGGTGGGGGCTGGTGGGGTGGTGAAGGGTCCCAGATAAAGAGCAGGTCACTGAGCCTGGGGACCAAACACCCAGAGAGCCTCCTTCCGGGGGCCCTGCCTCACTCAAGCCTGCCCTACGCTTCCTGTGTGAGAGGCCCGGGACTCTGGCCTTATTTGAAGGGTAGGGGTGTTGGAGACAAAAGCTCTGGGACACCCTTTCCCTCCCAGGCGGCTGCATTTTTTTTTTTTTAACAAAGGCTTTGTTTTCCCCAACTTACCGTTGGAACGTTTGCCAACTTCTGTCGCAAAAGGACTCCCACCGTGGCCAACTTCAAGCTAACATTGTGATGTCCCTGAACTCAGAGGTGGGAACAGATTCACACCATTGGCCCTGGCCAGCTGGTGCGAGCCGGCTCCAGCATGCCCCTGGCTGCGGGGGTCCAGGTTCAAGGGCACGAGCTCCCCCGAGACTCCCCGTGAGGAGCCCGGCCGGCCCTAGCTCGAGGAGGTGTTGCCCCGTCCAGACACCCTCTGAAAAATCCTAGCTCGGGTCCTAGATACTCGTCAGCAAGGCCTGGGTTTGACTCCTTCAAGTGCCCACTGGACAGGTTCAAAATCCCAGGACCCGCAAAGCCGGCTCCTTCCCGCCTCCTGGCTTTTTTCAGTTCCCGGGAAGGGCTGAGCAGTTTCCTACCCCCGGGGCCTTTGCTTATAGACTGTCAGCCACACGAGGGCGGGGCCCGTGTGGATTTTGTGTTCACGGCATCGTCCCCTGGGGCCTAGCACGGCGCAGAGCCTGGAAAAGGCAGTGACTCCGTAACTGTCGAATGGATGTGCACGTGGTACCCAAAAGCACTTATCTGGTCTCTTTCTTCCTCTGTAAAAAAGTAGGGGCGCCCTGGTGGCTCAGCCGGTTAAGCCTCTGACTCTTGATCTCAGCTCAGGTCAAGATCGCATGGTTCGGGAGATCGAGCCTCGAGTCGTGCTCTGCGCTGACCGGGTGGAGCCTGCTTGGGATTCTCATAGTCTCCCTCTCTCTCTGCCCCTCCCCTGCTCGCGCGTGCTCTCTCTCTCAAAATAAATAAATAAACTTTAAAAAAAACACAGCATAACCCAACGTCCTACCTTACAATAATATTTAGCACCTTGGGGCGCCTGGGTGAACCAGCAACCTCGACTGAGCTCAGGGAAGTGCGACTCTTCTTGGAAGGGTGGGGGCGGGGCTCTAAGACATGGTGACCTTGGTGCCCCGGGGATTTGAAGGCCAAGGGGCAGGGCTGACAACTGATAAGCGCTGGGGGACGCTCAGGGCCGATGCTGCCACCCCCCCCAAGTCTGGGAAGGCTCCTTAGAACCAAGATACCTGGCTGAGTCAGATGGCCACATCTGACAATGTGGCCAGAGAGCTTTGGTGACGATGTGCCAGCTGTACCTTTGACCACGTCTCCCCCACAGCCCCTCTTATCCCGCTTGGGGGTTCAGCCCGGACTCTCAGGGCTCAGAGGTAAACCTTGCTTCCCACAGTTCTGTTCTTCCCAGAGGCTGGGTTGGGTGCGGTCATGTGACCGGCTCTGGCCAAGGAGAAGTAGGGAGAGGCTGCAGGAGGGAAGCCTGGTCATCTCACCCGCCCTCGTCATGCCCGATGTGACACGCCAGGGACCCGGGACAGCAAACGTGTGGCCACCAGCTTGCGGCTGCCGTCCTGTGGCCCTGAGGGACGCGGGCCTGAGCACAAAGCTGTGGCGCTAAGAGCGCCCAGTGGCACCCTGGGACAACCCGTGATCCTTAGCAAAGCTGCTGGGCTGCTGAACGAACCAGCCCTGGGATTTCGGGTTATTTGTCCTTTCTGACGCCTTATGTTCTAGAAGCATTCTGTGCCCCCAAAAGCATCCTAACAGATACAGAAGGGACATGCCATGAAAAGTAGAGGGAGGAAAGGATTGTTTTCTAGGTTCTTATGCGTTTTTTTTTAATCTTTATTTATTTTTAAGAGAGAGAGAGAGATACACTCTGAGTGTGAGCAGGGAGGGGCAGAGAGAGAAGGAGACACAGAATCCAAAGCAGGCACAGGCTCTGAGCTGTCAGCCCAGAGCCCGACGCGGGGCTCGAACCCACGAACTGTGAGATCGTGACCTGAGTCGAAAGTCGGACGCTTAACCGGCTGAGCCACCCAGGCGCCCCTAGGTTGTTATGTTTTAAAACGGGGAGGAAAGAGCCTGTCTGCCCCACCGAGAGCTTTGGGAGAGGGTGCCCTGAGCAGACACTGAGTAGATCTGAGCTCCCGGCTACCCCTGGGGGGAGGTGGGCAGAGGGGGAGGAAGGAACGTGTCGGTCTTGGGGTTCCTGGCTGAAGGGGACCGTCGCCCCTCCTCCCCAGCTGAGCCTGGACGTGGGGTACAGAGGAGATCCTCAACAGGTGTGGGGCAGCTGAGACTCAGAGGGGCCATGGCACCCTCCCAGGCTGAACCCTGGGGAGGCGGCTGAGAACCCGGACAAGAAACGGCCACGCGGTGTATTCAGGCACAGGATCCCGGGCTCAGACAGCTCCCGGAGCGATGCAGAACCTGTGAGACAAGCCCCCGTGCAGAGCACCCCAAGAGGGACGAGAACCCAGGAGGACTCCGCAGGAGTGAGCGCGCGGCTCAGTGGGTATGTGGGGGGGGGGACCCAGGAGCCCAGAGCGGTGGAAAGCAAGTTCTAGTTCGCGCACCTCTGTGTTTGTGACACCAATGCGTCCCCCGCCCCTAGCGGGGAACAGCAGTTGGCCAGAGGAAGGACAGGGACGGCCGCCCACACTCACACTCTCACTGCGCTGCTGCCTTGCAGTGGGTCCCCTGTTTCCTCCGTGGGCCTGGACCTCGGTTACTAGTTCCTCCCGCCCACACCCTCACCTCCAGGCAGCAACTTCACACCCCAGCCCGACCCTGCACGGCAACCCCCCCACCCCCACCCCGGCCTCCCTTCCTGCTGGGTGTGCAAGCCAGCTGCTCCCGGCCACGGGGGCTTAGCCTCGCACTCTTGACTCCTGTCCTGGAAATCCCTCCTTCCTTCCTCTCTGGCTCCCGCAGCCTGCCTTCTGGAAGCAGCTCTGGCCTGCCGGGCCCCACCCCGAGTGTTCTTGACATCTGTTTCTGGTCGTGTTGAGTCTCTGCCTATGTTTTCCCTTCCTCCAGATGCACACGTGGCAGCCTGTGGCTACCGGGCCCGGGCCGCGGAGCTGGCGGGAGGAGGAAGAAACAGTGGAGGGCGCTGCACAGATTCCAAACCCCCCCCCCCCGCCACCGCCACCCCCGGGCCAGGACTCCTGGACCTTGCCTCCCGCGGCTCCTCTCCCCTCCTGCTCAGTACACGTCACCCATCCAGCAAAATGGCCTTGGAGCGCGGGCCGGGCGCCAACCCCCGCGAATGCGCAAAACACCATCACGTTCGGTCCTCATTTGAAACAGAACTGAGACTCACGGGGACGAGGTGACAGGCCCGGTTCGCGGGCACAGGAGAAACAGTGGTGTCGGCCCCGAGCCAGGAGCTGTTCTAAGGGAACAGGGACCCGGGATCAGAAACCCCCCTGGCCGGGCTCCAGAGCCCACACGCTCTGGAATCCAAGCGCTCACCGCTTCCCTGAAATTTCTCAAGCCCTGTCACTTGGCACTTTCTATTTTCTGGGACGATCAGCACTGGTTTCACGTTCCTTCCCATCGTCAGTCCAGGGGTCCTGATCTGGAATTCTGAAAGTCACCCCGTATAGCCTTGGGCACCTGCAAAGTCCTCCGTGGGCCAAGAGAGGAGGGGCTTTGAACCCGACGTGACAGATAAGGACAATGGGGGGACCCAGAGAGACTAGATGCGTTACCCAGCACCTTCTAGTCCTCAGCTGACTCAGGGGGCTCCCCCGGGGCAGAGCCGGCACGGGAGCCCAACTACTGGCACCCAGGCCTGCCCTCTTCTCACTGTCATAGAAAAGTCTAGTAGGGGCAACAGAACCTGGTAGACCCGTTGCCCAAGCTGAACCCACCCCCCATCTGGCTGCCCTCCCCCCGCCCCCCTCTGCTATTAAATCTCTTGCCTCCCTTGAAGTCCAGTGGGAATACGGCCCTCTCTCGCCGGATGGCGTCCTGGGTCCACACCGTGCCCTTCCCCGGGCCCACGGCACCGCTGACCGCCTCTGGTCCCACCCTGTACAATCCACACTCCACCTGGCCACGAGAGCGGTCTGCCCCTTTAGTTAGCTCTAACCAGTGACCACGCGGCTCAGAACCCTCCAGCAATGCCCCAGCACGTGGGGGGTCAAGTCCAGACGAAGGCAGACATTCGAGACCTTTTATGACTTGGCCCCTCCTCACCTTTCCAGCCTCAAATCTCATCCTGCCCTTGTCTCTTGCACTTTTCCAAACATTTCCATAGCGTGCTGCCCTCTCCAAGTGCCCAGAGCATACATAGACCGCATTGGCCCACGGCTACCCCTTGCACCCCACTGTCCCTTTTCCCCCAGATCATGGTGTCTTTCAAACTCCTATTCGTCCTCCGAGGCCCGGCTCGAATGCCCCCTCCACTAAGAAGCTTTCTTAGATCACCCTCTCGAGAATTCTCCACACTCTTCCCCATACTCCAGTGCAACAGAGGAAGGTCCTTCCTCCTGTGTGACTTCCGGGCACACCCTACCCAAGCCCATGGGATGGATCCAGCCCACCCGTCTGGGTAGCAGGCCCCCAGGGACACAGCTGGGTTCAGCTGCCTGCGCCAGCTCTGTTCCTGGTTTCAACTCAGATCCCTGTCCGATCACCATTCTCCCCGCCCCCCACACCACCCGACCAAGCAATGGCCAAGCTGAGGTGAGGTCCCCTGACTCCTCGCCCAGGCTGTTTTCCATTTCATGAGCCTCTTCGCCCCCTGGCCCTCCTCTCTCTTCCCTTCCTGGGTCACTAACTCTTCGGAGGGAAATATTCTTTTCAAAATAGGTAACTGAAAGGGATTGCCCCCGGGGTGGGGAGGTAACCACATGGGCTCGCCAGAGTCACCAGGACTAAGCATTGCAGATCTCCGGGGGGACGCTGCCCCCCCCCACATTCCTGGCAGCAGGTTTGGGGGGCCTCCAGTTTTCCGGGGCCCTCACCCAGCCCCCGCCAAGACGTTGCCTTCCGGGAGAGCCCCCGTCACAAAGATCCAGGGGCTCTTACCACCCATTGGAGAGAAGCCACCGAGCCAGGAACTGGGCTCCTGTGGGGACACCTGGCCCAGGCAGGCATCAGAGGCCACTCTGAACCACGGATAGAGGCGGCATCTGCCACAGGTCCGCTGAGACACTGGGGGAGATGCTCTGTGGGAGCCCTGAGCTAACGTGGCCCGGAAGTGCCTGGGGACCTTTGACCTCAGCTTGCAAAGGACAAGCTTCAATCCTCCTGCGGGTGCTTGGTGAGAAGTTTCAAAAGCTTTGCTGCCAGAAAAAAAAAAAAAAAAGGAAAAATAAAGCTTTGCTGCCTTATCAATCAGCAAACCGGCTTGTCCTTGTGACGTGACCGTGACAAAAGGCTCCTGGCGTGGGGCGGGGGGGGGGTGGCAACCTTTACCGCCGGGGGTGGGGGGATGCTGAGAGGGAGTGCTGGTGAGGCCAATGGCGCAGGAACAGAGCCTGGACAGAAAGCAGGCCCTGGGCTCGCCTCCCCCTGAGTAGCCCCTGACCTGGTAGGAGCCCCTCGGGTGAGAGCCGCAGGGAGTTCAGGTCCAGTGGGAAAACTTCCGTGGCCGTATAGGTTCCAAAGACTTGAAGACTTGTGTCTACCCCCTGCCTGGGTGGGCCACCGGGCTGGGCTAGGCTGAGTCCGGGGGGCCATTCGTCCTGCACAGTTCGTTCTCGCACACAGTACCCAGAAAGCCATCTCACACAGCCACAGGGAGGCCCAGGGGTGCAGGATGTCCCGTCGAGTCTGTGAGGGGAGCCTGCGCGGGTTACGTCAACTGTAACTACATTTACGTGAGTGGCCACCACGCGCTAGCTTGGCCGCCCCCGGGCGCCCTGGCGGATGAGTGACAGAGGGGGCCGGTGTCTTGGTGGGTGGGAAGCACATGGAGAGGAGCCCTGGGCTGCCTCCGTCTCTCGAGCCTTCCCCGGGGGGCACCGGCAGCACCGGGACGGGCCGCCCTCCCAAGGTGGGCAGAGGAAGCCGAGCGGAAAGAACCAGCCCGCGTTGCCAAAGAGACGCATGAACTTTAATCACTCTGGACAAGCAGGGCAGGGGCGGAAGTCAGGCTGGGGGGGCGGCTGGGAGAGCGCCAGCCTCGACGGCACCTGCTCAGGTCCCGCTGCCAGCCCCCAGCCATGTAGCCATGGGTCCGTTGGCTATGAGTGAGCACCAGAAACCACCACTGGGGCCACCTCTGCCCCGGGGTCTGTGTAAGCACCAATGGGCGGAGGCCATCTCCCTCTGGAGAGAGGTTCAGGCCACCCGGGATGGGGGAGGGGAAGGCTGGACGCGGCCATGCCGGCCCACCCTGGGAGGGGGAGAAAGGACAGAAGGCCTGATGTCCCCTTACTTGACCTTGGCCTCTCCCGGTGCCTGTCTTGGCTTCATGGCTCAGAGGAGCCTCCCCCTGATTGACCCGGAATGTTGGCCGCTTCAGTTCCCTAGACCTGCTGAGGGGTCCAAAGCCCGGCCCACTCCCCGGTGGCATTTGTAAAGGCGGCATCGGGCCAGAGGAGGCGCTGCTGGGCAGGAGACGCCCACCAGGGCTTTAGCACCTTAACCAAGCCTGGAAAGCCAGGGACGCTGGGCTGGCGAGAGAGGCCAAGGAGGGTCAGCGAGCACCTGGGAGCCAGGCACCTTCGGGAGGGTGGGCTGGGAGGGGCAAGAGAACAGAGGAAGGGGAGCCCCAGAGGGATGCGAGAATGGGAGGATGTTGGGAAGAGAATGTTCTGGAGGCTTCCAGAATGTTCCGAAAGTAGAAGCGTGTGAAAGTTCTAGAATCTGGTGGCTCAAGCGGGGTCCACAGCCCAGCCCCATCAGCACCACCCAGGAACGTCTTAGAAATGCAGAATCACGGGCCCCCTCCAGAATCCGAATCAGAATCTGCATTTTGGCACAGCCCCCAAAGTCATTCAGATGCACGTTCAAGTCCGGGACGTGCCGGGTTAAAAGGCTGGGAAAATTCTAGAACGTTTAGGTCAGAGGGCTTCTTAAGATAGGTCCAAGAGAGGAGAGAAAGGGGTGATGGAGGGGAGAAAAGAAGAGGAAGACCATCCAGAACGCCAGGTCCCGGGGGCCCACTTTGCGGAGGTGTAAACTGAGGCCTCGCAGGGGACGACCCTGCCCCCAGCCCACCCCCCCGGCCGGAGCGGCCCCCGCTGGAGGCGCTAGTCCTCCTCGGGCTTGATGAGGTGGCCGCTGAAGGTGATGTAGGTGTCGACATCGTCGCTGTAGACGGCGTTCTCCCGTTCGCGCTTGAAGAGCCGCACCCAGACGCGGTCCCCGGGCCCCAGGGCCAGCATCACGCTCTGACTCTGCATGATGCTGCGGTCGCTGGGCTGCGCGTACAGGATGACGGCCGCCTCCTCGTTGTGCACGACGTGCACGTACGTCTCCTTGAAGTTCCAGCTGTGCACGTTGAGGCTGAAGAAGTAGAGGCCGCGCAGGGGGGCGACAAAGTGGCCGGCGGCCAGGTCGAAGTGGCCGTCCGGGTTCACGAAGACGGTGTCAAAGAGGAGCGGCTGGAACCCCTCGCTGCTGTGCAGGGCCGTCTTGCGGCCCACGGAAAAGGCGGAGAAGCGCGTCCGGCACGGGCCCCCGGGGCTGCCCGCCTGCCCCTTGGCGCCCTTGGTGCCCTGCGGGCCGCGCTCCCCCCGGGGACCCTCCCTGCCCAGCTTCCCGGGGGTGCCCAGCAGGCCTCGGTCCCCTTTGTCACCTGTGGGGACAAGAAGGGGAAAGTCAGGGCAGGCGCCCAGGCCTGCGCCAAGGGAGTCCCTCCGTGGGTTTGCGGAAGACTCGAGAAGGAGGCCAGAGCGGGAGCCAGCGTTTACAGAGCCCCTTGGTGCATGCCAGCCCTCACCTCCCTGAATGCCCGTCTAAGGAAGATACCATGACCGTCTCCGGTCCCAGGAAGGTTGAGCGAGTCACCCAGGGTCACACAGCTCAGGGGAAGCAGGTAACGCAAGACTCAGGAGGGTCTGTCTTCCGCCTGCCTGTTCCCCTCCCCCCTACAGCGAAGGCATGGTGTGGCCCCTGGGAGGCCAGGCCCAAACCCCCAGCCAGACTGCAGTGGAGATGTGGGCTACGTGCAGGATGCGCTTTGCGTTTCTGACCCAGAGAAGGAACCCAAGAAAAGTACCTCTGCTTCCCCGAAGGGAAAAGCCCTGTGTAGGAGCCAGGCGGCCCTGGGTGGGGATTATGTCCCACGGGGGCGTTTCCCGGTCAGGGTCTTGGTTGCCTTGTCTATATCTTAAGAAGGATCACGTCCACCTCGCAGGGGTGCTCCTGGGCCCTCAACAAAATGTCCTAGGGGCGGTGCGCCACAGCCCACACTCGCGAGGTGGGATGGCCCACCCAGCGAGGCTCAGCCCATCCCTGCCTGCCCTGGGGTCCGGCAGCGTCTAACCTGGTCCTCGGGCACGCACGCCTCTGCCCAGCCTTTGTTCCAGGCCGACCCTGAACTCAGGAGACGCAGGTGACCGCCTGTGTCTCCAGGTACCTGACCCCACATATTTGATGATCGCACCATCAGCCCCTCCCCTTGGAGAGACCCGCACGGCCCTGTGGTTTCCCAAGGTCTCCTAGGACCGTGGCCACACCCGTGGGAAGAGGGGAGGAGGGCCCAGCCCCTGGGAGGAGAGGCCTGGAGAGAAACGGGGACAAAGGGGTCCGCAGCGCTCTGGCTCCACGGCCTCCACGGAGAACGGTCTCATCACGTGCCCAGCACTTTACAGCTTATGGAGCACCTCTTTGCCCCGAGGGAGGAGGGGGTGAAGGGTGGTTTTAGGAGGGGGTCTCCTTCTCCGTTTTACAAGTGAGGCAGCAAGCCAGGGAGGGAGAGCCGAGCCTGACCCACAGGGCAGAGGTGCCCAGCAGCCGGGGCTGGGACCTGGGAGCCCTGACGCCAGCCAGGAGCCTTGCACCGCGGCCAAGGGTCCACCCCCCCCCCCCGCCCCCCACCCGCAACTAAGTCTGGCCCGGGCGTGTCCTCCTCGACTCAGGGTTTTCGGAGGGCCACGTGGAGGAAGGGAGGCGTCCTCACCCATGAGATCTCAGGGCCGGAGGGTCTCAGAGGCCAGCCGAGCCCTGGCCCTCCGGAGACCTCGGGCCAGACCCTGGCTCTGCTCCTGACAGCTGTGTGCTCCTAGCACAGCTCCTCCCCTCTCAGGGGCTCAGTTTCCCCATCTGCAAAGTGGGGGGGGGGGAGGAATGACAAAGTTCCGAGCTCTTGGGGTGGTTGTCAGCGCAGGCAGAGGTGACAGGGGTCTAGGGCCTGGCCCCAGCCCAGCTGCCCGCAGGCCCCAGCAGCAGAAGCCTCTTCCTGATTTTAGAGGACAGGGAGCCAGCTCCGACCTGGACAGCCCCAGGGGCTGCCCACTGGTCTCCCTGCTTCCACCCTGGTCCCCTGCTGGCTATTCGCCGTGCGACACTAGAGGGATCCATTTGAAACCCAAGTGGGATCAGCTCCCTCCGCTTGAGCCCCCCCCCCGCTCCCCATCTCACTCAGAGGGGAAGCCCAAGTCTGATCGGGTCCTTGCTTCGCCTCCAACTTCAGCTCCTCCTTTTGTCCCCTGCCCCTGAAACACACCAGACCCACTCCTGCCCCAGGGCTTTTGCACCTGCTGTTCACCTTGGCCCACTCTTCCCCAGATATCCACATGGCTTCTCCCTCACCTTCTCATTGAAACTATACTGACCACCCCCATTTAATATGCAACCTACCCCCCCTTTACCTGCACTCCTGATGTCCCTTGCCCTGCTCTACTCACCACTGCCATAGCATTTTTCACCATCCAACATTCTGTCTCCCTAACGCGGTAATATATTTATTGCTCACTGTCTGCCTCCCCGACTAGAACGGGAGCTCCGTGGCAGTGGGCTTCCCTGTCTGGTTTGTTCACGCTCCGTCCTCAGAATCCAGAACAGTCCTGGCACATAGCAGGTGCTCAATAAACGTGTGAATGAAAGAAAGGGTCTCGGACAGCCTTCCGTCCTGGTGTTTCCTGCTCCCTCCACCTCACTGACCCCAGCCCGGGAAGAGACCCCCCCCAGGCCCTCCCCATCCCCAAGCGGACCCGTCTAGCCTGAGCCACGTGTGGGCACTCACCCTTCAGGATGGTGATGTTAATGTAGGGCCTGACCTCAGGCAGCACATACGGGAGGGCAGATGGAGAGGCTGAGGACACATCTGCTTCGTCGGCGGGGGTCAGGGAGTCCTCAGGGTCACAGCACCGGCGACAGTACCCAGGGGGACTGGAGGCCACAGCTTCCCCAGAGGTGGGCTCCTGGGTGGGGACCCCAAGCACCAAGAGAGGGAACAGAAGCACCGCGCAGAGGAGGCCCAGGGCAGCTATCCCCATGGCGACCTGGAGCAAGGAAGGAGGGGCAGGGACTCTATTTAACTTAACATCTACACCGCGCCGATGCCCGGCCTGGAGGCTGCCCGCTCAGCGTCCGCCCACCTGACATAACTCGGGGAGGGAGCGATCGTGCCCCCACTTAACGGACGAGAAGACTGAGACCCACACAGAGAAGCAACTTCTCCAAGGTCACGAAGAGACTGGCGGCGATGCACGGCCCGCAGGCCGAGGCCCCAGAAACCCAGGGCCTGGGAGGGAAACCCCTCTAGGGAGCCACCGGCCAGGAACAGACAAGGGTCCCTGGAGGCCTCTGCTGAGGAGGGTGAGGAAGATGTCCCAGCCACCCAAGAGTCATCACCCGTGAAATGCTGTTTCTGCCCCCCCCCGACCCGCCTCCCCGGGGCTTGTTTTCTTGTCGCCCACTCCTCCGTGTCCGGCGAGCACATGCCCCCGGCAGCACGAGGAAGGTCGGTGGACCCTTGGGACAAACACAAAAGATTCTGCAGGCTTGTTCCCCGGGAGGGGGCACGCGTGGCTGAGCCCACGGTCTGGCACAGGGGCACCGTGGTCCGGCCAAAGGGGCCAGGAAAGTTCATTTACTCTAGCAGCCAGGCAGCGACATCCGTCAGAGAAAATGCACGGGGCTGTGCCCCATGATGCTGCCCTTGTACCTTTGAGATACAATTGCCTGGGTGCCAGGCAAAAGGAGGTGACTCTCTGGCCGGACGCGTTAGAGACAAATACAGAGAAGACGTCATTTTGGGAGGAATGCGGCACTGAGGGCGCGTGGCTTGGCAAGGGCTGGCTGTCAGCCCACCTTCCCTCTCAGCACCTTTGCACCGTCAACAACCCGCGCCACCTCACACAGAAGCCCTGCAGGGAGGGCTCCGGAGTTAATTCATTGGACGGCGGTTGCGTCAGTCATCACAGATCTGCCAATCCGCTGCCAAGGGGGTAAATTGGAATTAAGGAGCAGGGTGAGGAGGTCCGGAACATTCAAAAGGCTCAGAGAAGCCCAAGGGGCTATGAAGACCGGTCTCTGGCCTTGGCCAAGAGACGATCCAGGGTTCCAGGAGAGGGGCAGGAAGTGGCCGGGACAGCAGACACCGGGGACAGGCGGGTGGGCAGGAAGCCAGGCAGAGAGAGCCTTTGAGGTGATAGCGGTGTTTGGGGGCTGGCACCTTATCGCAGGATCAGAAACTCAGCTCTTGAAACCAGATTGGCTTTGACACTTCTGGCGTTTCTTTGTTTATTTCCTCTTCGTTCTACTTTAACATTTAGTACGATTCAAAAATATTTTTTTGTGTGGTTAATACGTGCAGAGAAGGTAAAATTATTATTTTTAAATGCTACTCTGTCTCCACTGAGCACTGAGGTAAGAGAGAGGTTTTAAAAGAGCAGCTCTGGGGGCTGGGGGGCAGCAGTGAGTGCGGGGGGAGGGAGGGGGGGGCAGGCAGTCCCCAGAGACACCACCCCTCTCCTTAGAGGTGACCATTCCCAAGCTCCACCTGCTCTGGCTTCCTGGTTCTGCTCAATCAGGCAGATCAGTTTCTCAGAGATCAGCCTAATCTCTGTCCAAGATTATCACCCTCATCTTGTATTTGTAAATGTCACATCCCAGTGATTTTTGAGAAGCGCAAAAACCCCCTCTTCCCCCCCCCCCCCCCCGCCCCGGTCATAGAGAGAGACGTGACTTTCTGGGGACAGGGGAGGCCTCGGGGTTGGACCTGAGATCCCGGGAGAGTTTACAAGTTGTGCGACCTCCGGGCTAGCGGCTTAACCTCTCTGGGCTTCCCACTCCTTGACACGTAAAAGCAGAAGAAACCACCACCCGCCTCCCAGGTTGTTTGGAAGGATCCAAAGGCACGGAAAGTGCCAGACTTGTAAAGGACTCTGACAAAAAGAAGGAAAAGACAGCAGAGGGAAGACCGTTAATAACATTGCAATAACACCGAACGGTGACTATGCTAATCGCGGTGAGCACTGAGTAATGTACAGAATTGCCAAATGACTGGGATGTAGTCATCTGCGCCTGAAACTGACACTGCATGTCAATTACCCTTCCATAATAAGCAAATAAAATAAAACAACGTGTTCCTTCTGCAACCGACAAGACGTCTTCCCAGGGCCTGCACAGGACGGGACGAGCAGAGTCTCTCCCAGAGGACTGGCACGATCGGGGATCTTTCTGTGGGCCCCGGGCCAGCCGGGAGTCAAAAGCTCGGAGACACAGAGAACTGTAACCTGGGAAGCAGGAAGCAGGAAGCAAGGCAGCCTTGAACTAGAGTATTAATAACCACAGCCGTGATCATTGACTGGCCCTGGGGGAGGGTGCCTGGCAGGGATCAAGGGTGAGGGACCGTGTTGTGGTTGGGGGGGGGGGGGGCGGGGGTGATCGGGGGTCCCTGCTGCCTCCACTCAGGAGCTGGGAGCTCTCTGGGGAAGGAGGGAGCCGGGCCTGCAGAGTTGAGCCGGTGAGTGTCCAGGCAGGGGCAGCCCTTCTGGGGGTGAGGGGTGCTGAGATCTCAGTCAGCCAGAGAATGAGCGAGAGGGGCTGGCCAGGGTCAGAGGGAGACAGCAGAACCCAAGATGTGCCTAGGAAGACAGGGGGGGAGGAAGGGAATTCTGGGCTCTGACCCCAGCCTCCTGGGCCCTGCTGGAGGGAGTTACAGGACCTTTCATCACTCACCCTGTGTCCAGCGGCCTCCACAGCGGCTCACAGACCCCCAGCCTCTGGGCAGCCTCTGGCTCCTTGGCCCATGTCTGCCTCTTGCTGGCCCGGACCCCCAGGCCAAGCAAGCAAGCAAGCTGAAGAGGGAGGGATGAAGGGAGGGAGGGAGGCGGAGGGAAGGCGGAGGGAGCGGGCTGAGCTGGCTTCCCACTTCCCCTCCTCCCCGCCTGCTCCTCTCCAGCTTCTGGGATCCGCGTGGAGATAAAGGGAGCCTAGGGAGCTGGGGATTTCCTTCGCTTAACTCTTTGGCGATCCAGTGGGGTCTGGTTTGATTCAGAGGCCCGATAGAGCTGGAGCCGGAAGGGGCCTGAGTGAGGCCCCCTGATGTGCAGGCTGGAAAATCAAGGCCAGGGAAGGGACGGGGCAGGAGCACCCCCCCCCCAAGTTGCTCAGGAAGGGGGAGGCAGCGCTAGAATCTGGGGTGGGCCTGGGCTTGGTGGGGGAGGGGGGCCGCGGAATATTTGCAAAGGCTGTAGCCTCTGGGGTCAGAGAACCCGCCAAAGGCAGGCTCAGATGTCCCTCACCCTCCAGCACCCTCTGATTCTGCATTTGTTGAGGACTTACTGCCTGGGCTGGACCTCATCTTTGCAGGGTGAACACCTAAAGGTGTTCCCATTTGTTATCTCAACAACCCCCCCCCCGCCAGCCTTGGGGAACCAGAACCCCACAGAAAAGAAGGGCTCCCCACCCCCACTAGAGTCCCGTGAACACGCCTGGGCATCGCTGAGGGGCAAAGGCTGTCGTTCAGGGTCTGTGCCCTGGGAAGACGGCGGTGGTGACATTACTGCCCTCGGGAGGCACAGAAATGTAGAGACCCAAGGGTGATCGGATTTCAGTCTGGGGCTTCGGACCCCAAACCCCAGGCTCCGCTCAGCTGGGCAAGGTTGGAGGAGAGGATAGCCCCCGGGCTGTGTGTCCTTGACCGCCTCTCCTCTCTGGGCCTCCGTTTTTCTATCAGCTTGGGGGCTAATCAAACAGCAGAATATCAGGCCTGGGAGGACTCTTCGAGGTGACCTAACTCGATGACTTAATCTGACCAGCAGGGACTCTGTGACCCAGAAAAGACCCAGGGCTTTGGCTCAAGGTCACAGCCAAACTGGAGTCCAAGCTGGAATGAGGGTCAGACTCGCCCAGCTTCTAGCCTTGTGCTTTCACTTCCCAAGCCCACGTGGAGCCCTCCCCCACCCCGCCAGGTCTATTTTGGGGTACAAGGGGGCCCCATAGGAAGCAGACTGAAGGACTATGGCCGCTGAGAAAACTCCAAGTCCACGTTGGCCATGCCCTCTCCGTGGCCCTGCCCCAGGCAGCATTCCCAGGGCACTGAGCCAAGGCTACAGAGGGAGGGAGCCAAGGGGAGCCACCCTCCCCACCCTCCCCCAGCTGCTGCCACCAGAAAAGGGCTGAGTCAGCAGCACCAGAGGGGGAGACAGCTCCTGGCTGTCTCTGAGCCCTCTGTCTTAGGAAAGGGGGAAGGGAAGGGAAGACGGACCCGACGGGATGGGAAGCTCAGCTCGGGGACACAGGAATAGTTTATCCTCTCCTGTGCCCGCACTGTACTCCGTGCAGCCCCCCTGACAAAGGCTGCTCATCCCCTTTAACAGATGAGAAGGTCGGGGGCCAGGAAAGGGACTGGGCTTGCCAGGTTCTAAGGCCGGCTCCTTTGGCCCCCAGCCAGGCCGATGCCCCAGAAAAAAAAAGCCCCTCTTTTATTCTGTCCAGAACAGCTGGAGGCAGGGCAGACAAGACA
This sequence comes from Felis catus, assembly GCF_018350175.1. Taxonomy (NCBI): domain Eukaryota; kingdom Metazoa; phylum Chordata; class Mammalia; order Carnivora; family Felidae; genus Felis; species Felis catus. The sequence continues at coordinate 131,086,879 of NC_058374.1, forward strand.
GCAAGACTCAGATGTATTATACTTCAATATTTTTCCTCTCGCTCTCTCCCTAAAATGCCTAAAATGCCTTCATCGATGCAGCATCCCCGGGTCTCCCAGCCATTCGGAGGATCTCCCCAGCTGGCCAGATAGCTTAGAGACAGAGTTCCAGCTCTGGGGCAGAGAAAAGCGTTAGGTCTCCGCTCCTCCTAGCTGCGTGACCTTGGGCACGCTTCCCTACATCTGAGCCCGGGAGTCCCTGGGCCAGAGGGACACGACAAGGCCGAGGGCGTCTGAACGGCTTGTGGGACACCCAGTGGGGTACCCTGTGTGGGCCACCCATCAGTGCTTCTCCATGGTTACACCGTGAATATGGCAAGGGCATGAGCCCATTCTCATGCACACCCGAGTCAGAAGCCCTGGGACCCAAGAGACCGCACCCAAGAGAAGCTGGCTTGGGATACCTCTCGTCACTCTGCGACAACCCCCATCAGCAAGGGTGTAACCCCAAGGCAGAAAGCCAAAACCTTCGTCGCCAAGGCCAGAAACCCAGGGCAGAGCTGTGTGTTCCCCAACCACCCTCTTCTCCCCCTGCTTACAAAAGATGGCTTTTATTCCCTACCTGGCTCTGTCCTAAGGGGTTTTTTTTTTTACGCATATTAACTCATCGAATCCCTCGGCAAATCTCTGAGTATTATCCCCATTTTTCAGATGAGGAACATGAGGCACAGACTCACTCTCAGAACCAAGCTCCTAGCCACGCCTAGGTTATTGCCCAGGATTGGGGAACAGGTATAAAAATAGTGACATTCGGTATAAAAATAGTGACATTCGGTCAGTGCTTACAAAGCGCCAGGAACCATCTTGTAATTTAAATAATAAGATGTGTGCCTCTCAAAAATGAGATAGAACACATGATTCCTGGAGTCAGCTTTGCAAACTGCGAATGACAAGTCACCGATCTGACCGCTCAAGGTCAGTAACCAATTAAGAAACTAAACAAAGGAGACCGGGAGCGCCGCCTGCCGAGCAGGGCCAGCGTGCCAGGTAGCTTGTGTGTGTCCCATCCCACCCGCGGCTTGTGACGCTCCCCACGCGTCCCGCCCCCTTCTTCAGGAGATAATGGGGTAGAGGAGGGGCGAGGAAGATGAAGGGCCCACTGCGACGCGCTAAGGGGTGGCCCTGGACCCCATGCACTTTTCCCAAACCCCATTCTCCACAAAGCGGACGGAGGGTCCAAGGGGACCCTCCCTCTCCCCAGCAGTTCGTCCAGCTTCCCCCCTGCGCGGTGACCCCCAGACTTGGTTGTACCGAGCCCTTCCACTGGCTGGTCCTGGGGGAACGTCCACCTCTGGACTCAGTTTCCGTCCTGGACTCGCCGATCCCAAGGGTGTTAATCCGAGTTGGGCGCGTTTAATCCCATTTTAACCGAAGGGGAAACTGAACGCCCAAGAGGCCCCGCGAAGGAAAGGGCCCGCAGGTCTCAGGACGCCTGCCCGTCGCCCGCCCCCCTGCCCCGCCACCCAAGAACCCCGTTCGGTAACTGTTAGAGGGGGAAACTGAGGCTAAAGGAAACAGGTGCAGCAACGGTTCCCTCCCCACGGGGCGGCTGGCGGCAGAACGGGGATGAGGAGCACGCCAAGGCGCTGGGAGGGAATCCAGCAGCCAACCTTGGCCTCCTCTGGGTAGAAGTGGGGGTGGGGGCGACTCCCCGACCCAGGCCCACCCGCTTCGGCCTCGAGCACTGGGAAAAGCCTGCCACCCGGCCGCGGGCACGCTCGCGACACCCTCGGCACGGCCCAGGGCTCGGCCAAACCGGCCCCCACCGCGCCACCGCCGACCGGCTGCGGAGCCTCAGGGCCACTCTGCAGCGGCCTCGGGGCCTCCACCCGGGAAGCCCAACCCCAGGCGGCAGGGAGGAGCCACCGCGGCGCCAGGGAGGGGACTTGGCAGTCTAGGGCCCAGCGGCGTCCAGCGGGCGCGAGCCAGGCCGGACAGAGCCGACTCTCGCCGACCGCTGCTGAGGACAACCGAGCAAGAGCCGAGTCCGGCCGGGCCTTAGCGGGTGCGGCCGAACACAGACGAGTCTGAAAAAGTGGGTCCGAGCCGAAGAGAGCCGAGTCCAGCCGAGCGGAGCCGCGACCAGGCGGAGGTGCCGCGGCGCCCCCTGCCGGACACAGCGCACAGCGCTGGCCTGGGCCGGAGCCCGTGGCGCAGCCCTCGGGTCCTGCGACAGTCCTGTGAGATGCGGGTAGGAGCCCGTTTTACGGATGAGGACACCGAGGCTCGAAGCCAGCCCGGAGTCCCGCAGCGCTAAGACGTGGTGGCGGCTGGGGTCGGAGCCCGATGGTGTGGCTGACGGCTCAGCTGACTGCCACCCGCATGAACAGGCATTGACGGTTCGCTTCGTTCTCTGTGTAACCGCTGCCATTTGATGGCCCGAGAGGAGAAACCCGCCCTGAGGAGCAGAGGGAAGGCGACGACCCCTCCTTACAGATGGAGAAACCGGGTCTGGGCCGTGTTGACCAAGTGCGGCAGCCGGCCACCAGTTCCCGTGTGCAAATATTGACACCTTTTCTGGCAATTAAAGCAGACAGCAGGCCCGAGAGGCCGCATACCACCCTGGGCCTCTTCCCCCCTCCCCCCATCCTCCCCATTCCTGCTGTCCTCCCCCCTCCCCCATCCTCCCCACTCCCCCCTCGTCCTCCCCACTTCTACGGTCCTCCCCACTTCCCCTTCCTCCCCACTCCCCCCGCCTCATCCTCCCCACTCCCCCCGCCTCATCCTCCCCACTCCCCCCACCCTCCCCACTCCATCATCCTCCCCACCCCCCCATCCTCCCCACTTCCCCCAGGTCCTCCTCATTCCCCCCATCCTCCCCACTCCCCCCAGGTCCTCTCCCCTCCCCCATCCTCCCCATTCCCCCCAGGTCCCATTCACTCCTCCCCCTCGTCCTCCCCACTCCCCCCATCCTCCCCACTCTCCCGTTCTCCCCACTCCCCTCCAGTCCTCCCCACTCCCCCCATCCTCCCCACTCCCCTCCAGTCCTCCCCACCCCCCCATCCTCCCCACTCCCCTCCAGCCTCCCCACTCCCCCTGGTCCCCCCCAACTCCCCTCCCCTGGTCCTCCCCACTCCCTTTCGTCCTCCCCACCCCTCTTCAGTCCTCCCCACTCCCCCCAGGTCCTCCCCACTCCCCCTGTCCTCCCCACTCCCCCCCCCCACCCCCGGTAGCAAACCAACCATAGCAGACAAGGGCTCCTGGCTGCCTACTGACCGTGTTCCCGGGGTTGTGTGACCCAGGACTATGTTCCCGGGATGTGTGAACCGGGAGGTGTCCGGAACCCTGCAGATGCCAGGTGTGGCCTGGGCATTGTCTTTGAGCCTGTGAAAAAGCGAGGGCTGGCTTTGCCCTCTGCACGCGCGCGCGCGCACACACACACCATGTGCACAACTGCGTCCCCTTCACTCACCCTTGTGTGCACACCCCAGTGACCTGCCAGCCAGGCCTGTGCTGAGGCCGCAGGGCTCACCGGAGTGGGGGCTGAGCCTCTAGGAGGCGACGGAGGTCCCCTGTGGGGCCCAGGCTGGCCTCTTGCCTGTCGGGTCTTCCCTGAGGGCATCACCTGACTACCCAGGGGCCACCCGCGGCCTCGGGGCCCTCTCTCCACCGCCAGCTTTGCTCCTGCCACCCTGTCCCCCGTTTTCACAATTGTTAAAAACTAGAGACACTGGACTGGGGGACTGGGGACTCAGAAAACAGGGCTCTTGGTCCCTGCTTCTGGAGCCGTGACCCTGAGCAAGTCGCATGAGCATCCCAGGCCTCACCGTCCTCAGCTGGGAATGGGTATCGGAGCCGTTCTGGGTACCTGGGCCTCCTTCCCTGCGCCATCGACTCTAGGTTCCTCTTTCGGCTCAGCTGGGCCCTAACGCCTCCCGGGGAGAAGACGTCCACCCTCCACCGGCAGAGGGACTCTTGCTTCTGTTAAAGCACTTCCCATGTCAACACAGCACCTAACGCATCAGGCACGAGTCTAAACTGTGTACAAATATTAACTCATTTAAACCCCCTAACGGTAGAGAAATCTGCCCTCCCTCCCCCGATCTCAGAGCGGAGGAAACAGAGGCACAGGAAGGTTAAGTTAAGCGGTTCAGGGCCCAACAGCTAGGGAAGGGAGGAGCCGGGACTCGAACCCAGGCAGCTCCAGAGTCCGCGTGCTTAAGAACTGGCTTCTTTCTCTCTCATCTCTGCTGTGACTTCCTTTGCTCCTGAAAGACGGACCTTGCGCTTCTCTGCCTTCAGCCTTTTGTAGCTGACAGTTGCCTAATAAACGCTCACTGAATGAAAGAGCGAACGGGTCGGCGCCACGGTTCCACACACACACACACACACACACACGCGCGCGCGCGCGCCCCCGGAGATCCCGGAGAAGAGGGACGATTATCTCTGTCTCGCAGGTGGGGATCTGTTAGCCCGTGCGCTGGGGCCGCCGTAACCGAGGGCCCCAAACTAGGTGGCTTCCAACAGAAATTAATTTTCTCCCGGTTCGGGAGTCTGGAAGTCTGAAATCAAAGAGTCAGCATGGTTGTTTCCTTCTGAGGGCTCTGAGGGCCTCTCGCCCAGCCTCTGGTAGCGGGCTGGCAACCTTTGCTATTCCGTGGCTTGTAGAAGCATCACCGGGCATTCTTCCTGTGCCCCTGTCGGTCCAGATCTCCCCTTCCATTAAGAACACCAGTCACTGTAGGATTGGGGGGAGGGGCCGCCCCCCACCCCGGCATGACCTCATCTTAACTCCTTGCATCTGAAAGGAACTTACTTCCAAATAAGGTTGCATCCAGAGGCCCTGTCTGACACCACTTCTGTCCCTCAGTTGGGCCTGACCCCCCCCCCCCCTCCACCTCTCTTCCTTTTATTCCCTGCAGCTCTCCAGCCTCAGGGCCTTAGCACACCAGGTTCCCTCTGCTCCAGGCTCAGCCCCCCCCCCCACGGCCGGCCCCGCCCCCCCCACGCTCCCCCCCCTCCCCCACCAGATAGTGATTCGTGCGCTTCTGTGGTTCCGACAAAGAGCACGGAGACTGTGCGTCTTCCTCCCCCGTGCCTTCAGGCCAGCCTGCCAGCGGTGTCACTGAGAACGTCACCAGGGCCCGCCAGTGACACGGGGCACTGCAAGGCGTTGGCAGGACTGTGACGTCGCGCTACTCCGGGGGAATGCCCCTCACACCCCAGCCTGGGGTTCTTTGTGTTTAGAGTCCTGTGGAGCCCAGCCGTCACCTCCCCATGGGACAGTGACCTCCATCTTCCCCACCCCTTGTAGGCGAGGACACCTGCAGCCTTGGGCCCTCGGCTCCCCCTACTCCAGGCCCTGCAGACTCCCAGATCCTCACCGCCGATGCCAATGCCAATGCCGATGCATGAAGTCCGGGTCCAGAGCCTGATGGCCATGGGCTGTTGCCTGGCAACCGCCTCTGAGAGAGAAGTTGAAGGTAAGGCCCTGGCTCTGAGCAACTTGACCGCCTGGAGAGGAGGAATCAGGCAGGGAGGGCCATCACCACTCTATCCTTCCTGCTCAGGCTCACAACCCCAGGTCTCTCCTCACCCTGTGGCCCCCGCCTTTCCAATAACCCACAGATTCCAGGCCCAAACCCCTACACAAGCTCCTTCCAGCGCCCCCCCCCCCCGCCCCGGCCCTCCCCACATTTATTCAGGGTCCCTTCGTGGCACAAATGCAAAGGAGGCTAGAGTCCCGCTGTGAAAATTGCCCCCCTGCAGCTTGAGAAATGGGATCTCCCTATTCGTTCATTTATTCCAAGTATTCATATGTACACGACCCCGGGAACACAGCCCATGCCCGGAGAGACACGGCTGGTGTGGCACACACACACACACACACACACCCATCCATGCACACCAGTCTAGACGCACAGCACCTGGCAGAGGAATTGGCCCAGGTCACGGCTCTTGTCGGGGGTCACTGTCTTTATTGACAAGAACTAGGGGGAGGAGTCGCACAGGATTTCCCTAAAGGGCCTTCCAGCTGCCCTTGGAGAAGAGGCGCACCTGTCCCAGGGCTCAGGAAGGCGGGGCCGGCCAGGGAATGCCGAGAGGCCGGGCCCTTCTTCCCTCAGACCCCCAGATCCTCATCAGGGGAATCCCAGACTGGGGGCCGGGCCTCCAGCGCCAACACACGTACGAAGTCTGTTTCGGTGACCTCCTGAGGGGGCCGCGTTCCCCCAGCCCTGCCTGTCTTTGGCCTCTGACTCTCCGGAGCCTTTCTCCTGTCTTGGGCCCCGCAGTATTCTTACCTCCGAGAGCCAGAGCCAGAGAGGCCGCTGGCGGAAGGAGCAGGTGTTGGCGAAGCCTGGCATGGCATGGGGGTCGTTTCCACTTTATAACGTGGCGCGCCCACCCCCACCCCCACCCTTCGCGCTGTGCTTGGCGGCTTGCCCAGCATGACTCATTTTCTTCCCCAGATCTGAGCAGGTAGGCAAGCCGGGACAACCTCCGTTTTATGCTGGAGACACTGAGGCCCAGAGAGGTCAAGGCTAGGCAGGATCCTGAGGTGGGTTGGAGACCTAGGTCTCCCCACATTGTGGTTTCGCGTACTTTCCCTGAGGAGCCCCCTGCCCTCCGCGGGGGGCGGGGGAGGGAGGATTGAGGGATTTAGCCTGAGTACCACCCTCCCCAGGGCCAGCCTCACTGTGGCTCTAAACGGTTATCTCCGGAAGAGAGTCCTTGCATGGCGGCCCCTCCCTGTGGTCCCTGTCCAAGCCCCGCTGGCTTGTCTTCCCTGGGCCTCCTCAAACTGTAGCCCCAGAGAATGAGGGGCTTCCATCAAGACACGGCCCCTCCTAACCAGCACAGACAGGCCCTCCGGGCAGCCAGCGCTGTGCCTTCCAGACCATTTGCTTTCCCGTCCTCACTGCATCGTTTTCTTGAGATTGATCAGGCCCGGCATCCACAGCCTGCCTTCGGGGACGCTGCACCTGAGCCCGGCCCAGAGGGGCCAAGGATCGCTCCAAGGTCACGGAGCAGATCTGTCCTCCACCCACCTCCTCCTCCTTCCCTCCCTTCTCTCTCCTCCTCTCCCTCCTTCTCTCCACCTCGCTGTTGAGACGCTGCGCTTCCCTGCCAGTCTGCCTGGCCCGGATCCTGCCTTGGTCTCCGCGAGGGGAGGAACGCCAGGGGGTAGCTGCTAAGGGGAGGCTCCTGGAGCCCGCAGACGCCCAGAGACACCCCCACTCCAGCCACGGGACGCAGAGTGAGCCGCTTTGGGGATTGGTCAGCTGCCCTCAACGGAGCTGAGCCAGGCTTTAGGTGGCCTAAATGTATGCAGTGTGGGGTCCCTCTTTATGAAAAAGAATACAAAATTACAAGTACAAAATAAGATACAGGGCCTTGGAAGGGCCCAAGGGGTAAGGGGCCCCGAAGCTGAACTGCCTGACTGTCCTGCAAAATCCCGGACAATTCTGTCCAGGAGCACGGGAGCCCCAGCGCTGGCCGCCTGGGCCGAGAGGGCCTGGAGGCTCCTGGGTTGTTCAGCAAGGGAGGCCTAAGGCCCAGAGAGAAGAGCCCGCCCAGGCCTTGCAGCGAGTGGGGGAGAGCTGATGTGGGGCCTGAGCAGTGTGTACCCCTCCCTGCACTGGGTAAGACTTTCTTCTATTTGGGGTCCCAGGCCCTCTCCTGGGAGCCTGACTCTGAGCCCCGGGCGATCCAGACCTCGGTCCGTCCCTCCGAGGGCCAAGATCCGGGCCCATCTGCCAGGATGCTCTGTCTTTGAGGGGGAAGGCCGGTGCGCAGCTCTCCGGGCCCCACGCAGGCAGGTCGGCCCGCGGCAATGCCCCTCCGGACTTCTCGTCCAGCAGAGCCGGGCCAGGCTCAGTCCTCCCATCCCTGAGTCACAGAAGAGAACACCAGGCGCAGGGAAGGAAAGTGACCTACGCGAGGGTCACACCGCGAGTCTCAGCAGCCACAGGATGGGAGCCCAGGCCGCCACACATCCCGTCACGGGGCCCCGGGCACCGTGGGTGGCCTGCCCGAGGCGTCCCCACAGCTTCGGCCCCGTGCTTGGACCACGCTGGCCTCCCCGCGGGCCCCTACAGACAGCTGGCGTGCAGTGCGCCCGGCTTGCCCCCGGCTGTGGGCTCTCGGGGCAGGAACTGCCTCTGCTTGCTGGCCGTGCCGCTGGGCGGCCGCTCCTGCCCGCCGGTGCCAGGCCGTGCGATGAGGCTGACCCGGCCGTTCATCTCCTTCCCCTGCCCCCGCCCCCCTGCCGCCTCCTCACCGTCCTCCTCCCCCTCGTCCTCCCCGGTCTTCTCCGGAGGAGGCCCGGCAGAAGGCTCCTGACTGCGCACGCGGCGGGAAGGCCGCAGCAGGACCCTGCGGAAGCCCTGCTTGAAGCGGTAGGAGAGGAAGCCGTAGAGGATGGGGTTGGCACAGCTGTTGGCATAGGGCAGCGCCACCACCAGGAAATAGAGGCCGAAGAAGGCGGGCTCCTCGGGCAGCGGGCGCACCACGTTGACGATGTTGAGCACGTAGAAGGGCATCCAGCAGAGGACGAAGAGCGCCACGACGGCCACCACCATGCGCGTGACCCTGCGCTCCGAGTGCCGCCGCCGCTGGCACGAGGGCGCCCGCACCCGCCGCCCGGCCGAGCGCACCTTGACCACGATGAGCAGGTAGCAGAGGCAGATGACCAGCAGCGGCCCGAAGAAGCCGAGCGCAGCCGTGTAGATGATGAAGCCCGCGCGCCAGGCGGCCGCCGGCTCGGGCCACTGCATGTGGCAGGTGCTCATGCCGTGGGGCACACCCGAGAAGACCACCACGGGCAGCACCACCACGGCCGAGGCCACCCAGACGGCCACGCTCACCGTGCGGGCCACGGGCGCCGTGCGCCAGCGGGCGGAGCAGGCGGGACGGACCACGGCAAGGTAGCGATCCACGCTCATGACCGTGAGGCAGAAGATGCTGGTGAACTGGTTGATGGCGTCCACGGCCATGACCAGGCGGCACATGAGGGAGCCGAAGGGCCAGTAGGACAGGGCGTTCTGGGCCGCCAGGAAGGGCAGCCCCAGCATGAAGAGCTCGTCGGCCAGCGCCAGGTTGAGGATGTAGACGTTGGTGACCGACGGGCTGGCCGTGTGCCGCAGGACCACGTAGATGACCAGCGAGTTGCCCAGCAGGCCCACCACGCACACCACCAGGTAGACCAGAGGGATCAGGACACCGCTGACGGCCAGCCCCGCCACGCTCGGGGCCGCGGACACGTTCCCCAGGGCGACATCCGGGGGCCAGGCCGAGGAGGCGTTCCCAGGCTCCCAGGCGGTGGGGGCCGATGAAGGAAAACCAGGGGTGTCCATGGCCGAGGGGGGGGTGGTGGCGGTCAGCGGGCAGCTATTGGCCTGGAGGGGGAAGGACACGGCCGGGTCACGATGGGTGATGGCGGTCCCTCCACCGCCCCTCCCCCCGTCACTCCGAACTTGGAGACGCGGAGAGCGCCCGCCCGGCCAGAGCCGGACAGGCCCCAGCCATTTTACTCTGCACGGGCCGCCAAGGCATCCCCGCTTGTCAGACGAGGACACTGAGTCTCAGAGAGGTGACGTCTGTCACATGGCCAGGGTGTGGCCGGGGACGCGGGCTTGCCTGGCTGCAAAGGGTGGGGGGCCTGCGCTGGCCTGTGCCTCGCAGGGTCCCCTTCCCCTTGGCACCCGTGCCCCTGTGGGTCCTCCACAGGTGTCTAACGGTGGAGTGAACGGATCAGTCCACTGGCCCATGACAACACAGGCCCTTCCTTCTAGACCAGAGTTTATCGGCCGTCTTTGACGCCAGCGGATTTTACATTGCGACTCAGCGAGGTCCTACTGTTTCCGAAAGCAACACTGGCCCTTTCTACACAGGATGCCTCGGCTGGCAGAAGCCCAAGCCCAAGGGCATCACCCCCTGCGATAGACCGAACGTGTCCCCCTCTCCCAAATTCACCTGTTGAAACCCTCCCCCGCCAGTAACGGTCTTAGGAGGCGTGGCCTTTGGGGCGTGAGTAGGTCTTCGGGGTGGAGCCCTCATGAATGGGGTCTGGGCCATAAAAGACCCCAGAGGGCCCCTCACTCCTTCTGCCCTGTGAGGACACGGCAAGGAGAGGACTAACCGCGAACCAAGAAGCAGGTGTCGCCAGACACGGAATCTGCCAGCACCTTGATCTTGCTTTTCCAGCCTCCAGAACTGGGAGAAGTAAATGTGGTTCGTAAGCCCGTTGTAGTCTGTTATAGCAGCCAGAATGGACCGAGACAGCCACCCACAGGTCTCAGCCCTCACATTGGAAAAACAGTGCTGGGGGTGGGGGGGGGGGGGCGCCTGGGTGGCTCCGTCGGTTGAGCGTCCGACATTCGGCTCAGGTCATGATCTCGCGGTTCGTGAGTTCGAGCCCCGCGTCGGGCTCTGTGCCGGCAGCTCGGAGCCGGGAGCCTGCTTCAGATTCTGTGCCCCCCTGTCTCTCTCTCTGCCTTTCTCTCTCTCTCCTTCTCTCTCTCCAAAATAAATAAACATTAAACAAAATGAAAAAAAAAACGGTGCTGTCTATCCCGGGTCTTTAACCTTGAACCTGGGTGTCTCTATGAACTTCAGAGGATCCGTGAGCCCCCCAAAACTCTGGCGAAAGTTCATGCATCTACGTCTTGTCTGGGCAGAGCCCAGAGCTTGTATCAGATTCCTCAGATTTTGAATGGAGTTAGGAACCACAGGCACAGTGATGTCCCCTGTCCTGGAACCGGAGTGTTCGGGGGCCCCCCCAAGCCTAGCCCGTCCCACTGCGCTCCCACAGAGGCCCTGCCTGGGATGGCCAGCTGTGAACCTGGACGGGGGGGGGGGGTGGGCGTGTGTGGCCCCTTCTCCCCCCACGGTGAAAAATTCACACCGGAAAGGAGGTACAAGAACAGCCACACCTCTCTGCACCGGTGGGGCAGGTTTCCCAGGGAAGAGAAGGTTCCAGACGGGTCCTGAATCATGAATGAGAGTCTGCCCAGCGACACGGTGGGCACCATGCAGCATGCCCGTTCACTAAGGTTAGTACCTTTCTTATCGTGCCTCCCGTGTGTTGCAAGGAGCTAGACTCTTCCCGGCTTCCCCGCTAGACTGACTCTCCCTAAGTGCGGAGACCCTCTCACTCTGCTTTGAAGCGTCTCCTCGTCCCTCATACAGCACAGGCTCTGCATCAGTGTTGGAGGCATCGGATGAATCAGAGGAACCCGGAGTGGACAATTCTTAATGCAAAGAGGGTGGGAATTGGAATTGCTGACAGTGGAAATTCAAGATCCGCTAGGAAAGGCCGCCCACCTCGGAACTTGCTAGCCTACCTCTGGCTCTCAGGAGGCCCAGGTGGAGGCCAAGGCTCCCCACCCCTTCTTCCTAATGACCTCCCCCCACCATCCCTTGGCTCCTGCCTGTCCCTACAGAAAACCCTGAGAGAGAAGGAAAGCCTCTGATATCCCCCTTCTGACCCAACACTGTGCCCGGATCCTTCCAGTGCCACCTGCATTGCCCTATCTGGACTCTATTTTTAAGATGCAAAGCTTGTGGGGGCGCCTGGGTGGCTCAGTCGGTTGAGCGTCCGACTTCGGCTCCGGCCATGATCCGACGGTTCATGAATTCGAACCCTGCGTCGGGCTCTGTGCGGACGGCTCGGAGCCTGGAGCCTGCCTCTGGCTCTGTGTCTCCCTCTCTCTCTGCCCTTCCCCCACTCGCACTCTGTCTCTCTCTCTCTCTCTCTCAAAAATAAATAAACATTAAAAAAAAAAAGATGCAAAGCTTCTGGAAAAAGGAAGCACCCTAACTAGGAACAAACGTCTCGGTTTCTAAAGTCTCTCTGAGCACAAGGCCGGGCACTGCCTAGAATAGCAAAGAACCCCTTGACCTTGGTTGCTCCTGATGATGCCCCAGGCTGGTTGGGCTCAGAGCACCCCCCCATGCTCCTCCAACCCCAGGGGGTGCCCCATCATCACCCCGGGACCCCATCAGCTCTCCTGACTCTGGGACGGCGGCATTAAGGGAGGGGCTATCTGGACACTGGGCTCATAGGATCCTAACAGCGCTTCCGGCTCCTTGTCACTGACCCCAGCTGCCAGGTTCCAGGCGAAGCTAGTGAAATGCAGCATCCTAGGGGTCTGATGGGGGAAGGACGAGTGTTGTCCCCACCATTGGACACATTAGCCCCGGTCACACAGCTAAGAAGGGGCAGACCTGGGAGGACCCTTAAGATCATCCTCCCCCCCTCCACCCCCCCCCAACACACGCACGTGTGTCCATTTCACAGGCTGGCAGACTGAGGCTGGGCCTTGGGGAGGCACCCAGCCTGCATCCCACTCTCCCACCAACCTATTTAGAGCTTCCCTCGCTGTTCTTCGGGCTCTTGAACTCTTAGGATCGTGGGCTCAAACCCCTGGAATCGTAAGATCCTAAAACCAGAATTTTAGTTTCTTAGGCCTGAGTTGTAGAGTCACAGATTTTTAGATTCCGCGCCCTTGAGTCCGAATGTCAGAATTCCTGAATGCCAGAATCGGCCCTTGTTCAACCTGGCAACGTGGAATCTGAGACCTTGGAGTTCTGGCTTCCTCAGCCCCGGAGCCCTGCGTCACCCATCCATCCACCTTGCCGCCCTGCGCACATTCTCTTTACAGCATCCCCATGGGGCAGCCAATCACAGCCCGGGGCTGCAGGAGGCAGGAAAGCGCCAGGCTCCTGAGACAGCCTGGGAGCTGGGCAAACCTAATTTCCAGGCTGCAGGGACAGATGCCCCCAGGGGAGCCTGGAGGTGAGCCCTGAGGACACCCCCCTCCCACCTCCTTCTCGGGCGCGCGCGCGCACACACACACACACACACGCACACACGGGCGTGCGCGGCCGGCCAGGCTCTGTCTTTGTACCCGGGGGGTGCAATAGCCCCTCCTAGAGCCCCTGCCCTCCCTGGAAGACTCCCTGCCTCCACCCTCCATCTGGGCCCATCTTCCCTGTCAAAGTTTAAGAGGCTGGGTGCCAGGAACAGGAAAATTACAGCTTTCTGCCCCTACAATTTAGGTGCCTCCTTTTCTTTAAGGAGCTGGGATCCTGTGCATGATCTGGTTCATCCTCAGGGAGGAGGGACTTTTCCTCCCTGTCTGGTTTATCTTTGGCACAAGCTCGCCTGAAAGCCGGGGGCGGACTCCTCACAGGACTGCTCTGGGAGGGCGGGGACAGAGGCCCAGAGAGGGCGAGGGGCTGCTCCGAGCCACACAGCAATTCAGGAGGGCCCCTCAGAGATGCCAGTACCCCCATCACCTTCCATTCGCCTGCCCCCCTCCGCTTACCCGCAGGCTCTGGGTCGCAGGGACCTTGAGTTATTTGTTTCTTCAGCCCCAGCCCCTGACACAGCACCGAGCGCTGGGAAACGTGAACAGACGGAGCAGTTGAGCAGCCAGAGCTCCGAGCAAAGTGGGGGCATTGCTCCTGGGCACAGACCCACATCGTGAAATCCTCACCAAGCCCAGGAGGGAGGATTTTTAAAGGGGAGCACGTTGAGGCTCAGGGAAGGTCAGTAATTTGCACAAGTTCGCCTAGCTGGTGAGCGGAAGACGGGAACTAAAGCCCAGTTTGGTCTACTCCTGAATCACCAGTGCCTTCTGGCCCTGCTGGCTTCCCTGAAGGCCCCGGGCTGAGAGGAACCAAGAGCCAGGACGGCCTTGAATGCCGCAGGCTGATGCCCTTGGCCGACTGCCTTCTGCCCGTCCTCTGCAACACTGGGCCTTCCCCCAAAAGACCCGGACTGTGCTGATCACGGCCGACTCACTCACTCATCCCATTCCAGGCCCGGGGCCCGACCCCCAGGAACAAGCCCCGCAGGCCCCGGGTTGGGGGCTTGGTCTCTGCCACAGAATGATGGCACCAGGCTACTGTGTGAACTTGGGCAGGTCACTGCCTAGCTCCGGGCCTCAGTTTCCTCCCGTTCAAACGAAGACAGGTAGACGTACCTCCCGGGCTTGTTGTAAAGATTAAATGGGAGCGTGCCGTGAGCACAGCGCCCGGCGTGGAGGGGGAGCTCAGAGAAGCTGGCACGTGAGCCAAGGAGGCCAACCGACATGATGCATCTGCTTTCTCCAGCTCTGACACTCGGCTGTTGTGCGATCCCAGTATTCTAGAATCATGGCACGAGAGTCCGAGATTAACCTGCCCCCACCCTCTGCAGCCCACCAGGAGGGCACGGGAAGGCCTCCTTCCTCCCTGGGCCTTCCCACCATCTCCCAGCCCCCAGCCCCCAGCCTCTCAAGTTCACCCTGGGCAGAGGGTGGGCCCCGGCACCCCACCCTCTGGGACCCCACCCATGCCCCAGCCTCCTTACCTGCCCATGGGGTGAGGGCTCCCCTGCTTGCCGCCAGGCTGGTTATCATCCTGCTGCCCCCCTCCCTGCCCAGTCCCCAAGCTCCCAGAGCACCCTTAGCCGGGGTCCCCACGCGGTGCCCACTTCTACAGGGCTTACGGCCCGATCCCCCTCCTAGGCCCGCGGCGGCCACAGCTGCCCACAGAGCCTCTCCCATCTGGTCTGCGGCCCTGACTTCCCACGGGTGCCTTGTGCGTCACCCCCCCCCCCCATCTCCAGGACACGTCCTGGAGGAGGGGGCGGGTAGGGGCACAGGGGGGGTTCTGCGGGCAGGAGCGCAGGGTGGGGGTGGACGGAGAAGCAAAGGGGAGCAGGGACTGTGGGAAGCCAATAGGAATAGAGGGGAAAGGGGGGTCGGTCGGAGGTGGAGAGAGAGGGAGAGGGAGAAGACAGTGAGTGGGTGGAAAGCCAGAATGAGGGAGAGTGATGTGAAATGCGTGGCAGGGAGGAGAGAAGGGGCGAGAGGAGATGCGGAGAGAGGCAGGGATGGAGAGCAAGGAAGGAGGAAGGAGAAGGAGGGGGTGGCAGGCAGAGTGACAGAGAAGGATTGTGCCACAGATGGTGACACGGAGAGCCGGGGAAGGAGGGGGCAGGAGTGGGGGGTGCGGGAGGGGCCGGAGAGCAGGTGCGGGAGAGGGGAGGGGCGGCAGGTTAGGAGAGGAGGCTGGGGCGGCGGTGGGGGGGGTGGGGCACAGACCCTGTTACCGGGGAGATTTGGCCACCCACGCTGGCCTTGGCTCCCGCAGAGGGGAGGAGAGAGGAGCGTGGTGCCCAGGGGAGCTGGACGTCCCCCAGGCCACTGTGGCACATGTCCCCCCGGGGACGACAGCTGGTTCCCGATCCCAGGCAGGTGAGGGGTTGGGCAGTGCTGCGAGGGCTGGCAGCGCGAGGGAGCACTGCGGTGGGAGTCCACAGTCCTGGCCACCGGCTGGACACCAGCCAGAGGAAAGCCAGGTGGGGGCAGCCGTCCTGAGACCGACTGAGTCCGGAGGGCCCAGGGCAGGCTGACAGGGTTAAACAATACATATTTCAGGCTTTGGGGGCGGGGGGGTCAAGGGCAAAATGAAAGCTATTATACAGGAGAAAACAAATGCCCACGCCGGTTTCTGGAGCCCCCGGCCCCCTGATGCTGTCCTTGCACTTGCCGTGGGTCCTGGGCAAGCCCCTCCTTCCAGCCTCAGCCTCTCGTCTGTCTGGCCAAGTTCCCGAGGAGTAGATGGGCTCTAGGAAGCTCCCGGAGGTGAGGAAGGGGTCTCCCTGCCCTGCTCGGGGCCCTCGCCTGGCTTCCCATCACCCCCAGAATTAAGCCCACCCTCCGGAGCCCTCCAGACTTTACACCGCCCTAGTCTTTCCTCCCCCTGCCTCCCCCCTCCGGCTCTTCCTCTGCCCATTTCCTGCCTGCCTGTGCTCCAGACACACCCAGTCTCTTCCATTCATTCATTCATTCATTCCTTCACTCATTCATTGGCTCTGACCAGCGAGCTCAGAAGGCCTCTGTGAGACAGTGAGAGGGATACAGCACCATCTAGGGAAGAAGGCTCCAGTGGGGAGCAGGGCCCTGCCGGGGTGCTCAGGTGGAGACAAGCTTGTGCGTTCGGGTGACCAGGAGGAGAGCAGGGTGGCTGGAGAGGAGGGAGGCAGGGGGAGGCCTCCGAGGCCAGACCACGCAGGGCCTTGGCTCAGTCTGGGTGGCTTGGGGGCTTCACAGGTGGGAGCAGAGGAGTCTCTTGACCTAATTTATGTTCTTCAAAGGCTCACCAGTCAGGCACCGGTGACGGCGCTGGTGTTCCTCAGGGCCTTTGCACAGGCTGTGCCCGCACCCCACCCGTAAGTGTGAGATGAAGTCCTCCCGGAGCCGCCCCAGGCCTGGATCGGCGAGGCCTCTCCTCTAGGCTTCCCGGAGACCCCAGCCTCACCGTGTCCCCAGGCCTGGAAGCGCCTAGCACGCAGTAAGTGTTTGCCACATGTTTACCGAAGACAAGAAGATAGATGGAGGCCGAGCGGGCGGTGGGGGTGGGGGTGGAGGATGGGAGACTATAATCTGCTGGAGGCCGAGTGGTGGTGACGGGTCCCAGGCGCCAGGCTGCGGGCAGGGGTGGCCTCGGTGGGACACCGAGGGGCCTTCCCCGAGCAGAAGTGACCCAGGGATCCCAGGGACCCAGATCTGCCTCTGCGGGGAGGGCAGGGCAGAAAGAGGAAGTGCAACTCCACACCCGTGAGCTCTGGGAAGCTAGGGATGCTGTGTCGGAGCCATGAGGTGGCTGCACCTTGCCTGGCACGGAGGTCCTGGGACATGAGAGTCTCTAGCCTCAGGCCCCCATCTGGTCCCTCGGTGCTGTCATGCCCGCCTGGAATCCTGGCGGGGCTGCCCCGAGCGCCTGCCGAAAGAGGACAATGCTATGTGTCCCCCATCAGACCCTGACCTCCTCAGAACCAGGGCCGTGTCTCCACCCTCAGACTAGAGGGCTCCCTGAGACCAGGGGCTGTGCCTCTACCATCAGACCGGTGGTTTTCCAGAGAGGCTGGGGCCCAGGCTCCTCCCATTCCTGGCAGCCAGGAGCGTGCTGTCCCCTCCCTCCTCTCCCCCACAATGCCAACGCCAGAGTTGACCACAGTGTAGGGTGGAGGCCTCGGCTACTGACGCTGAGGTCCGTCCTTCAAACAAGATGAAGTGAGCCAAAATGCGTCCCCCGCCTGGCCCCTGGGGCTGTCACGAGAGTGTGGACACCTATAAAGTGGCTCATCAGCCCTGCTGTTTGCTGCTGGGGTTGAATCTCAGCTTCTGTACTCACCGGCTGTGTGACCTCGGATATGTGACTTAGCCTCTCTGAGCCTCAGCCCCTCATCTTCAACACCTGCCGCGCTGGGTTGCTGCGACGATAGAATGCGTCAATCTCTGTACACATCCGCAGGTCCCAGGGACACCGAGAAGCTACACGTAGCGTGAGCCTCCCCTGTCCTCATCTGCGGCGGGGGCAGATGGGCCGGCCGCCTGGCTCTCTTTCTGCAGCGCTGAGGCCTTCAGTCTGAACCCTGTGCGGGCCCCAAGCCCTTTGCACGGGCTGTTCCCTGTCGCTCTCTTAATCCTTCAGCAGGTTGGGGTACCGGCCGCCCTGAAGCCTTCCCATTCTCTGACGCTCCCTCTTCTGGCTTCTCTTTTATCCATCAGGCAATTATTTTATATTTGCTCTTTTTTGTTTTTTTATCAAAGCACTGCTTGTCGGTAAATTTTACAAACCAAAGTGATGAAAAGGACTTATAACAGCAGAAAACGGCAGTCCTCCCACAGCCCTGCCCCCACCCTTATGCCAGAGGCAATTTCTAGCTCTTTCTCCTTGTATTTGCCTCCGTCTTGCTAATTATCAGCTTTCTTTTTCCATCTTTTGAGCCTCCAATCTGACCCATTATCTACTGACTTCCTACTATGCTACGTGAGGATTCCAGATTTCTTACACACTCTGGCCCCTTCTCTCCACCCTCTCCACCGAACGCCGTTTTCGGTTAAGTGCACGTTCAGTGTTTTCACTAGGAATGTACCGTACATGTTATTTCCTGCCCAGCCTGGAGTTCATAACTGCTTCATTTTTTTTTTATTTGCTCGTTTTTTGTGTTTTTAATATCTCAGTTTTCTAGGACTCCGTATTTGCGTAAGCTCCGACCTATAGCTCAGGAAAAACCTCAGAGGGGAATGTGAGCCCGGTCAGGATTTCTGTGTGGAGACGTCTCAACTCTGCCCATCTGTCCTGGCTGTCCTCTGTGCCTGAGCATGGCTACCGCCCTGAGACGCTCTCTTCCCTGCTCTCTCAGCGATCCCTTTCAGCTTTTTCCCTGTTAGGTCCTGTTTCTTGAATCTTCCTCCATAATGGTTTACTCCCTTATTTTGCCAGTGCGAAACCTCTACTAACTCCCTGAGCCGGTGTGCACATGTGAAAATAGTTTATTCTCCTCTCATGCGCATGGATAGCCTAGCTGGGTATAGAATTCTAGGTTGAGAATTACTTTGACTCAGGGGTGGAAGGCATCTGTCCATGTCTCTAGCTCCCAGTACTGTTCTTATTCTCAGTCAATTGTGGGTAACCTTAGGTCATTTTTTCCTTTATAACGGAAGCTTCTAGGATGTTTGCTTTATCCCCAAATTTCAGAGATTTCCTAAGGCGTGGGTCATGCCACCCACCCTACCCCAACAACAAGTGTTTGGGGCATTTAGCGCACTGTGTTAACCTAAAGATTTGTGTTCTTCAGTTCTGGGTAAGATTTCTCTATTATTTTCTTTTGGAACTCCTGTTATTTGACTATTGGCCTCCTGGATTAACCCTGTAATTTTCTTGTTGTTTACTTTTACCGTCTTATTCTACCTTCTGAGAGTTGTTTCTATTATTGTTGCTGTTCCCTCTGCTTTTTCTTCCAAACCTTTTATTTAAAAACTATTTTATTTTATTTTTTTAAGTTTATTTATTCATTTTGAGAGACACAGTGATAGCACGAGTGGGGGAGGGACAGAGAGAGAGGGAGAGAGGAGAGAGAGAACCCCAAGCAAGCTCTGAGCTGCCAGCGCAGAGCCCCATGTGGGGCTCAAACCCACAAAACCTTGAGATCAAGACCTGAGCCAAAACCAAAAGCTGGACACTAAGCCACCCAGACACCACCTAAAAAAATGTATTTTTAAAGTTTATTTATTTATTTTGAGAAAGAGAGAGAGAGAGAGAACACAGGAGGGGCAGAGAGAGAGGGAGAGAGAGAATCCCAAGCAGGCTCTGCACTGTCAGCACAGAGCCTGATGCAGGGCTTGATCTCATGAACTGCGAGAACATGACCTGAGCTGAAACCAAGAGTCGGACGCTTAACCGACTGGGCCACCCAGGTGCCCCGTACGTTTTTAAAATTTTAATAAACATAGTATTTTTCATTTCTAAGAGCTCCTCTCGGTTTTCTGATTGTTCCTTTATTATGGTATTCTGGTTTTGTTTATGGCTATGCTACGTTTCCTTCTCTCTCCAAGGATAGCCGTGGTAGTTTCTTCACAGTTTTCTTCTGATCGCTGCCTTGTCTCTATTTCTTGCTAATTCCTTTTTCTCTGTTTGTTTGATTGAGTTTTCTTCAATCGTCCATTCATCTTCTGTTACCCATTCATTTTTCGGAATGAAGCCTTAACACTCAGATTGGCAGCTCCATGTAGGAGGACAGGGCTTGCGAGGCAATGAACATCGCTATAGGGACAGCTGGCTCTTTCGTCAAGCATACCTAGATGGGACCAGAGGTCAGCACCTGTGAGACTTCTCTCTGGGGTGGTCAGATCCTATCCGCAGACTCCTCTCTGTATGCCTGGGTGCTAGCATTCCTGAACTAAGCCAGGGAGAGGAGGCGGGCTAGGGTCGCCCTGTTCGGTATTCCGACTTCCACTGAATCCCCCTGTATCAGTCAGCTACTGCTGTGTAACAAACAACCACACACATGGCTTTGGTGCATGAGAATAAGCATTTATTGTACCTCACACCTTCAGGTCAGCTGGAGTGGGTTAATCTAGGCAGGTCGGCTCTGAGCTGCAGGCAGCTGGGTACCTCTGCCATCGCATTCTTGGATCCACTGGGTTTACCAAGGCATGTTCTTTTGTCAGCACAAGAGAGCATGTCCAAGGGTGCAAGCACATCGAGTCTCTCCTTATGATGCGTATGCTAACATCCCACTGGCAAAAGGCAAGGCCGAAGGCCAAAGCTAGTCAGTGGAGCAGGGAGGGGAAGTGTGCTCTTACCCTGGAGGGGGGCGTGGAGGGAGTAATCACCTGCCAAGCATAATCAGACCTACTGCACCTCAAACAATCAGTCTGGGGGCTCACCCCCGCCTGCCCTGTAGCTGGTGTCCTTGGGTCCAGAAATGTCTGGTTGGATTTTCCTGCCCAGGCTAGGGAGGGATGGTTGCCTGGCTGCATCGTGCAGGGTGGGGGGGAGGGGGGAGGGGCTCTGGGGGTCTAATTGCCCCTTAAACAAACTTCTAAATAACCCGCCAGTTTTCAGCCTCCCGCCTGGCCATCTGCGGTGGCTGAATCCCCCACTTGGAAGCTGCCCTGGGATTCTGCAAGGCCCGGTGGGTTGCGTCTCTTCCACCTGCAAACCCTCCCGCCCCCCCCCCCCCCCCGCCGCCCCTCCTGCAGCACAGCAGGCGCTTGGGTTTGCCTTCCCCGGGCCTCTGTTAAATCATTTACCACCCCTCCATCTGCTCTCCGTACTTGTGTGCTGGGCGCTAGTCTGGGTTCACAGGTGTCTCCTGGTTTCCTTGAAGATGAGAGCTTGTGTTTCTGTTTCGTGTTCTCCGTATCGTCGTCGTAGTGGTGGTGGCTGCTTTTCAGCAAGAGGGAGGGGCCAGAAGCAGCTGTGGCCCAGCACCCCGAGACAAGACCCTCCTCTTTGCTCTGTTGCATACACTTCTGTGGTATGTGGATCGACCACACGGCAGGTGTTGAGTTGCTGGTCGGTCCGTCTCACCGGCCCCTGAGCCCCCTGGGGAGCGCGGGGCCGGGCGTCACCCTCAGGCACCTCCAGCTCCCACGCAGCTTGGCATGGAGCCCCTGGCTCTACGTGAGAACTGAAGTGAACGAACTTCAAGTGACATGGATGACTGCTCACCTAGCTTAGGGCCTTCAGAAGTCTTCTAGAACCCTCCTAGATCTCCGTCGCCCTCCCCAGAGCCTAGCCTGCCCTGCCTGTTACATCCCATGAGGCCTGGATGGAGTCAGAGGTCCCCAGAGGCGACTCTTTCTCTGGTTGCGGGTTGGGGGGCGGGAGGTGGGGGGGGGAGTTAAGAGGGGAGGGCGGAGAGGCGAAAGAGCAGAGGCAGAAACTTTTCTCGGCCCCAGAAAAGTCGCCGTTTCGGCATACCACGGTATTATTTCCCATGATTTTACGAGGTGGCCGGACTCAGTGGGATGCTCCTCTGCTCCGCATGATTTTGGCCGGGGCCGCCGTCATCCGGGGACTCGACTGGGCTGGCACATCCAAGATGGCTGACGCGCACGACCGGCGCCTTGGCCAGGATGGCTGGGAGGCTGGGCTCAGCTGGGTCACTGGAAAGGCTGGGTCTCTCTCTCTCTCTCCAGTAAAGTCTATTCTTCTGTCTGCTTGTTCGTTTACATCAACAACACGCACGTATCCAGCGTGGACTAGGTCTCAGACACCTGCTAGGGTCATGGTGAGCCATCCAAGCAGAGGGGCCATTGCCCGGGGCTCCCTGCGGACTCAGCTGTCCCCACTGGGCTGCGAGCGAGCTCCTGAGAGCAGGCCCACGCTTGACTCACCCTCAACCCCCGCGTTTGGCACACCGGCCCAATAAGCATTTGCTCGGTGATTGGGTGACTGAATGAATCAATAGCTGGGCGAGCATTTCTTTAGGGCAATGGGCGTATATCGTGCCATCTGGGTCGCACAGACCCCCTGAGGCTTCGCTCTCCTATCCAAGGACCTATCTGGTCCTCTGCCACTTTGCACAGCGATACAGGAGGAAGAACACGGCCCTGGGAGACCCAAGACCTCAGTCACAAACGCTGTCAGCTAACATCAACAGAGGCCTGCCCAGCAGGGGCGTAACCAATAGGTGGTTTCATTTGCCTTTTGTTCCCCTAGCAAGGCAGCCGTTGGCGCTGGTTCTGCGGCCACCCGAAGTTGTCAAGGATCCCCCCCTCTTTGCGTCCCTCTGCTCCTCCACTCTTAGCCTGTCAGCTTGTGGCTGCCTGCTTGTGCTTTCATGTGTATAAGATGGCTGCTGCAGCTCCAGACATCTCATCATTATTCATCGGGGAAGAGGACAGGACAAAGGGCAGTGGCCATTTTTGCGTTTTGTGTTTTTTTTTGGGGGGGGCGGAAGAAAACACAAACTTTCCCAGAAGCCACCTCTCCAGCTGACTTACACCTGCCTTGCTGGCCAGAACTGTGCCCCCGTCGGACCCCAGCGGCAAAGCAGGCCGGGAGAACAAGTGTTTTGGTCTGGGGCGAGGGACCTCGCGGCTCTCCCCGAAAACTAGGTTTCTGTTAGCAGGAAGGATGCGAGCAGTGGGAGGAGATGGGAAAGGAGAGTGTCTGCCTTAGTGAGTTGAGCTCCAGCCCGACTCCCGTGCCCTCCTGTGCCCCTGTTTCCCTCTCTGCAAAACCAAGCTACTAACACCTACACTGGGGGGCCCCGAGGGGGGTTAAATGAGATAATATCGGCTAGGTGAGAACGCACGGTGGTGAGAGAATTTATTTCCTGGCATTGCTGTTGGCATAAAGCAAGGGCTGTGCCCACTGGGGCAGGCTCGGGGGAAGAGGCACGTGGCAGAGACACCCGCCCCCCACTCCGCGCGCCCTTGGCATCTAGGGAAGTTAGAGGCGCAGAGGAAATTCTTCGAGGAAAGAGGACCAGACCAGGGTGTGCCAAGGGCTAAGACGAAAGAGAGGTCTTTGAGGAAATGAGAGTTCGGTCTGAGGCGGGAGGCGGGGTGTGGCCAGGCCTCGGGAGTCAAGGGAAGGGGTCCCAGATTTATCTGGAGGCCCCGGAAGAGCCGGGAGCAAATGAGGTTCGCTTCAGACTCTGGACGACCGGAGGGGGCGCCCCAGGGCTTCTAAACAACCAGCGTGTCCGATTATGGGGGGTGATGGGTCTGTGTTCGCCACATGCTAGCGAGCGAGCAGGCGTGGGGTTTTCAGGGGGGGGTGGTTTGTTTCCGTGGTGAAGTCACCTTAAAAACAGAAAGGCCTTGTCTGAGCGGAGGCTGAGAGGCGCCATGGGGTTTCCCCCCCGCTAAACCCAGTTCCTTTCAAGGGGGTGGGGGTTCCTGGGAGGCCGGTGAGGTGGAGGGCCCTGCCTCTCCCAACATCAGGACTTATGGGGGCGGCTGGGGGGGGGCGGGGGCGGTGAGGAGAGAATCGCGGAGAACAGAAACCCAAAGCATTTCGCGGGCTGGCAACCGGGGGGACTTCTGTGCCGTGGGGGACGGGGTCTTAGACCTCTCTTTTTTTATTCCGGCCTTGTGGCTTCCTTGTAGCTTCTCCAGAGTGTCAGCCCCCGAGGGCAGGAGCTCATGTGCAGCACTGGACCCCGCACCTGGAACAGAGGGAGAAGGCGCGCCATAAACATGCATTGGATGCGTCCATGAAGCTTGGACAGAGGAGAGCAACCATCCACAGGAGCGCAAAGGCTGGCACTTGTCAATTAGGAAACTCTAAGGTGGGAGCACAGTCCCCTCTCTCTCTTAAAGAAACTCGCCTCCAGGGACGGGCATTGCTTCCTTACCCCGTGGGGACCCTTTCGGTGACCCGCAATAAGGGTGGTTGGGGAGTCCTGGCTGCTCGACACCCATAATCCCGAACTCCAACAAGGGCTCAGTCCTCCTTGGGGAGATAACCCCTCCACCTTAAGTAGATAAGGTTCTTATCGGCTTGGAACCACCCCTTGCTCCAGCATGGGGTGTGGTCCAGGCCTGGCCAATCAGAGCTCAGCACCCTCCCCCCACCAAATAAGATTGGTTGAATATGACCCGCAAGTAAGCTGGTCCAATCAGAGTAAACCTTAATTAGAACTTTGCCTGGGGCAGATACTTGTGCCTTTTTTTTTTTTTTTTTTTTTTTTTTTTTTTTTTTTTGCCGAACTTGAACCCGGAAGAATGCTCTTGAGAGACACCTGCCAGAAAATGAACCAGACAGCAGGAGGCAGAGCAAAGAAGTACAGGAAAGCGAGCCCTGATGACATAATTTGAGCCCCCCCCTCCTTGATCAAGCTGCACCTGAAGACACGATCTTTCCAAATTTAAATCAGTAAATTTATTTTCTGCTTAAGCAGGTTGAATTAGGTTTTCCATTTGCAATAGCAAAAGTCCTGGCTGGCAGCGTCTGAAAGTTTTAAGATTCCTACGGGCAAATGTAGCTCAGGGTCCTGTGAGCGGTGGAGAAAGCCTCGAGGGGTGGCAGGAGTCCGCGGGACCCAGGGTTTTGACGGGCGGTTGCAGGTACCCGCCGACAGTCAGAGAATTTGGTTTATTTCATGTTGTCCCAAAGAAGAGCGCTCAGACCAGACGAGCAAACTTCTGAGACACTCACTTTGGCTCAGGAGAAGGAGAACTTTCAGACAAGCAAGCCCACCAATATTGGAGTAGTAGCCGGCCTCAGGAGGGAGCGAGAGACCCGTCCTTGAAGGCATACTGGCAACAATCTGGCCCGAAATTTCCAGAGGGGATTCAGGCGTCGGGTGGGACTGGGGTAAAGGGGTAGACGCTGCCATTGTGTGGCAGCGGGCACGGACAGCACTAATGCAAAGGGGGCTCCCCTCTGGCCCGGGGAGGTGGGGGGAGGGCAGGAGCAGCAGGGGTTGGGAACAGAGCCTGCGAATTCACACCCTTCCAGCCCCAGGGGGCCTCTGGCCCAGAGAAGCCCATCAACCAAGCTCTGCAGCCCTCTGCTAGGAAACACCACGGGCGGGGAGGGGACAGCGTGGCCAGCCGCGGTGCCATTGGGCTTTATGGGAGGGCCCTGGAGGTCAGAACCGTCTGGCTGGGAGGGCTGGGTGCAACCTGGAAGGCAGACACGCAGGGGGTGAGAATCTGATGGCAGGCAGAACCGCCTGCTCCCTCGCGGCTTTCCCAGCTCAAGGCTCACGGCCGCCTCCTGGCTTTGGCTCCAGGTTGGCCCTCCCACCAGTCCCCCGCCACCAACCCCCCCCCCCCCCCGCTTGCCCACCACACCAAGGCCTCTCCACCCTTCTAGTCCCACGTCTCCAGGCCGCCTCCAACCCACACTGGTCCCCCTTCTAACCCCACTGGAGTCTCAGCTCAGTCTCCCCTGCCTCCACCCTTATGCGCGGTGCTGGCTCCTCCCCGCTCTCCTGGGGGGTGGGGCCAACGCATCTTCCCATCCGGGTCCCCATCCCTGGCCTCCGGGGCCGGGTCGGCAGGGTGGGAGCCTAGCGACACCCATGCCTTGGCTCTGGCACCTTCCTGCTGGGAACTGGGCTCCACTGAGCTGGACCGGCTCAGGCAAATAGGGAAACTGAGGCCACTGCGATGCTTGCCCTTCTGTCTTGGCCTAAACGCCATTCCCGGTGAAACGCAAGGCCGCTGAGCAGTGGCTAAACACCCCCCACCCCCACCCCGCCGCCCCCCAGCCGGAGCCTGCTGTGTGCAGGTGGAGGACGGGTCACGACGACGCGGGGAAGGGGGCGCTCTTACCCTAAAGGATGCTGCAGGGGCGCTTCTGTGGCCGCGTGGGCTGGGGGCACAGGACGGCCCGGATCGCCTCATCGAAGACGGTTTTCAGGCCTCGCTGGGTGAGGGCTGAGCACTCCAGGTATTTGACCGAGTCTAGGGTGGGGTGGCAAGAGGGGAAACCCAGGTCAGGGGCGGGCCCTGGGCAGAAACCTCTCCCAAGCCACACAACTGTGCCAGGCTGTGGGGGCCACCTGGGCTGTGCCGCTCAGAGGAGAGCATCCACAACTCTGTGCCTCGGTTTCCCCATGTCTGAAATGGGGAGCTTGGTTTCCAAAAGAGAGGCTAAGACCCACAAGAGCGGGTCTGTATCTTCCTGAGACACGTAAGCCCTGGGGGAAGGCAGGCAGGAATTTCGACACATTCCTAAAGGAAACAAGGGCTCCGGCAACAGTGAACTGAATCTCTCCACGTCTCAGTTTCTCCGAAAAACTAGCCGCACACCTGCCTCCACGCTTCCCCCCCGGAGGCCTGAGGCGCTCACAGCCCGGTCACCAGGACCTTCCAAGTGCCATCTGACCATTCCTTAACATCGTCCCATTTGACAGATTTGGAAACTGAGGCTCGTAGGTGGGAAATCATTTGTCCAAAGTCACATGCTGGGTGTTTCTCGGCCACCTTGGGGCGGCTGGGGACTGTCAGTGAGGGGAACGGGAGTAGAGAGTTTTCCCTCCCTGTTGAGGGGACCAGCCTTCTCCCACCTGACCGCTCAGGGCAGGAGCCCGGGGCACAGACGGTCAGGCGGAGCCCTTACTCCCAGGGGCCGCGTTCATGCCCTTCTGGAAGGAACCTGCCTGAGTTCCCGCGTCTGCTACAACACAAATCGTTTCCCTGAAGTAAGGAACCACAAAACCCCTTCTTTGAGAGGGCTGGGGCTGACCTCAGGAACCAGAGGAAAGGCAGGGGCAGGAAAGGGAACTTCGTCCCCCTAGATTCTGCCCTTCTGGGGGGAAGGAAGCAGACCAAGGCTGATAGGTGCCCCTGCCAAGCACTGAGCTGGGGGCTTCCAAAAACCCTGTGAAGAAATACTGTGATTCCCCACTTCCCAGATGAGGAAACAGGCCCAGAGAGGGGAAGCCTGGGGCCCAGAGACACACAGCTGGGTAGAGGAGAGCCAGGACCTCAAGAGGGACTGCCCCCGGAAGGAGGAAGCCCACACATGCCCTGGGGTTGGGAAGAAAGAAAGGGCAGTGACAAGGAAACCGAGGTTCAGAGAGTATGTCACTTGCACAAAGTCACATGCTGGCTGTGTCCCCTGCACTCAGGAGCATATTCCCAGCAGGGAGCGCACAGAGTGGTCCCAGGGCCTGGCTGGCAGAGGCCAGACTCCCTTGGTTCAGGTTCAGGTTCCGGAGCGTCATCATCTTATAACCCTTTTGTGCCTAGAAGGGTGTCGCCGGGCATTGGCCACTGTCTCCCCGCGAGGGACCACAGCCAGCGTCGACTTCTTCCGCACCCACCAACTGCCTCCTCCCTGGCACCTGCCACCCCCTTGCTTCCTCTCGGCTCAGTGGCATCCAGAGCAACGGCCCTGAGTGGAGGTAGAGGGAGGTGGTGGGAGGGTGCTGGGCTCCCTTCAGCTCTGCCTCTGATCACCCTAGGACTCTGGCCAGTCCCCCTCTCTGTGCCTCAGTTTCCCATCTGTCTAGGACATGGTGACGCGGGACGCGTATCGAGCGGAGGCAGGTGGGGTAGAGGAGCGCCGAGGGCGTGGGGGCAGGTCAGGGGGGCCGCAGATGCCCTTGATCTCCATGACTAATGGAGCCAAGTTGCCAGCTTTGGATCTGAGCTCTGCCCTAGCCTGGCTGGGTGGCCTTGAGCGGGCGACTTCTCCCCGAGCTTCACTCTCCTCTTCTGTAAAGTGGGGTCAACCAGAGAGCCTCCTTCATGGTCGCCGGGGGAACAAGGAGGGGAAGTACATGGCCCAGCGCCCAGGAGGTGCTCAGTCTCCATCAGCCAGCCGCGATTATAACAGCCGGGACCTCAGCTGCCTCCCCAACTCGCCACCACAGGCTGGGGGCCGAGGCGGCCGCCGCCCTTCTCATCACACCAGCAGGTCCCCCTCTCCGGCCTCCCCTCTGGCCTAGGCTGGTCCGAGTCAAGTTCAAAGTCACTGCCCCTGCCCCTGCCCCACCCCCCACTGGGGATCAGCTCCGGGAGGGAGAGGCTAGAGACCAAGGCAGGACCCGGAGCCATCTCCTTATAGAGGAGGAAGGACCTTTGGGGCGTGTGCAGGCCGGCCCATGTGGACGGAGAGACTGAGGCCCAGAGAGGGGGGGCCGCTCTCCCGAGGTCACGCACACAGTCAGCTCTGGAACCAGGACCGGAATCCAGGCTTCTAGCCCCCTTCTCCTTGTCCCAAAGCACAGGCTTTAGAAGCGAAGGGCTCACAGGCAGGCTGGGGAGTCAGCCCCGGGCAGGAGGAGGTGGGGGACAGGCCGGTCAGAAAACAAGAGAGGGCAAGGGGGCAGGCCCGGTGTTTGCGAGGAACGCCAGCAGGCCTAGGAGCCAAAGACCCCAGGATGGGGCCCGGGACCCAGGCTTAAGAGGCAGCCACAGGCCCCCCGAGAAAGATGGCCATGTCAGTGGACTAGTCACAGGAAGGGGGTGGGGGTTGGGGGGGGGCAGCTGCGGTTTCTCTTCCTGTAGAGATGTGAGTCCCCGGAGCCCTCCCAGTTCCGGCGGAAGGAAGAGTGTGGGGCTGAGGCAGGGCCGGGGCGGGGGGTGGCGGGGAAGGGGGCCCCAGCCTCCTCAGGGACCAAACCCTGGGCCTTCAGGAACCTGTGTCGAGGCAGAGCGCCCCGGGCAGCTGGGTCACTGCTCGTAGTGGCCAAACTCGGCTAGGGACGCTTGGCTCTTGGGCAAGAGCCCCACCCCCAGGCCGCAGGCAGGTCAGGCCTTGACCAGGGACAGCAGACCCAGGTGCCAGGGGAGAGGCTGGACCCATCGGTTCTGGCCTCCCCGGTGCAGGCAGCCCTGAGCCGCCACGAGGAGGCCGCCGAGCCAGCAACGTGCTCTCTTGCATTCCACTCCCAGTTCCGTCACCTGCTGGCCCTGTGACCTTGAGAGGTGACTTTACTTCTCTGGGCCAGTAATCGGGAGGCAAAGAGGAGTTGGCCTGAGGAGGGAGCCTGGGGAGAGGGAAGTGAGAAGGAGGCAGAAGGGAAATCACCCCTTCAGACCTGAGGCAAAGCACCTCCTCCGGGAAGCCTTCCTGGAAAACTCAAGCTCGACTTGGCTGCTCGTCCCCAGACAGCCAGCCCCCTCCCGGCACAGCCTGGCCCCGGAGCCCCTTTAATCCCGCGTGAGGCTGAGGCGGGCTCCCCCTGCAGCTGGCTCCCCTCTCTGAGCCCGAGCCCCGAGCCCCGTACCGATCTCCTTGGCCAGTGCCAGGCCCTGCGGGTAGGTAATAGGCGCCAGCTTCTTCTCCTTCAGCCTCTCGATGGTGTCCTTGTCATCTCGCAGATCCAGCTTGGTGCCCACCAGGATGATGGGCGTGCTGGGGCAGTGGTGCCGCACCTCAGGGAACCACTGGGCGGGCGGGCGGGGGGGTGAGAGGCGGTGCGGGCAGGAGGGGGCACGGAACGGGGAGAGGAGGGGCACCGAATGTGAAGAGAGAAGAGGGGCGGCGAGGCGGGGAGGAGGGGGTGTGGGGAGGAGAGGGGACGAGGTTACAGAGGGTGGGGAGTAAAGCTAACCACCCCAGCCCCCTCGGAGCCCCCTCTGAGTCTCACCCCCGGAGACTCACAGCCCTGGTTGGCACTGGGGACCCTCCGCTGCCCCTGCCCCTGCCCTAAAGTCATCAGCAACCCCTCCCCGGGTCACCCGCCCCAAGCCCCCAGGGCCCCACTCTGTCCTGCTCACCTTGGCACGGACATTCTCGTAGGAGGCAGGGCTCACAAGGGAGAAGCAGATGAGAAAGACGTCCTGGGGACAGAGCAGGCAACGGTCACCCGTGAGAGGCCTGGAGGCATCACCTGGGCCCTTCCCACACCTGGGCAGCCACCGAGCTGTTTGTCGATCGAGGCTTTTCTAAGGGACTAATCCTCACACGACAGGCTGCCCCATTCTACAGGTGGGGAGAGTGAGGCTCACGGAAGCCCGGGGCCTGTCACCCGGGATTCCAGAACCCGTACTCCTCACCGGGCACTCACTACCTACCCTGTGGTCACCAGCCCTTTCCCGGCCAGCCTGGAGGGAGAGCCTGTAGGCTCGCCCCCATCTCTCCTCCCCTCCCCAGCACCCCTGGGACTCAGAGTCCTGGGCTCCCTATTTGGGCCCCGTCCGGGGTCTTCCTGCCCCACCCTTGGGCAGCCCCCGGGGGGTGCCAGAGCCCATGAGGCAGGGGGGCCGGGGAGATGGGCACAGTGAGAGCAGGGTAGCTGAAGGCAGGCGGGGAGGGGAGGAGGCCCCGCTCTGGCCAGAAGGGTCATTACTGACAGGGGCAGGGTTGCCCGGCCCTGGCCCCAGGGCATCGCCCCCAGAGGGAGCGGGACGAGCTCAGGCTGGGGACAGGAGGACAGGGAAGCACACCGTCTGTGGGTAGGAGAGCGGCCGGAGGCGGTCATAGTCCTCCTGCCCCGCGGTGTCCCACAGCCCCAGGTTCACGGGTTTGCTGTCCACCATCACATTGGCTGAATAGTTGTCGAACCTGCGGGGAGCAGGCAAGACAGGAGGGTCAGTCTCCACGCCCCGGACCCCGGGCCCTCCTTCCGGCCTCCCGTTGCTTGGTGCGGAGGCCCAGGGAGGGGCGGCCACCGTCAGACTCGCACGGCCCTGTGCAGTTGGCTTTCCCTCTGGGTTTTGCTGGTTTTTTCCGCATTACTGATTCATTACCTTAAAAAAAAGTGTTAAATGCAGGTAAACCTCCAGAGAAAGACATGGTCTGTCCGTCCCTTTTCTGCCCTTGGCCTATCTTTTGAAGAAGTGACTTTGGGGGCGGGGGGCGTCGCAGAGCATCCCCCCTAAGGCTCGACCCGCATCAAATTTACCCACTTCCTGTGCTGCACTGATGTGGGTCACCCTGTCGCGGGTGGGGTCCTCCCCTGAAACAAACCCTGAGAGGAGGAGGTGGCAGCCTCGGGAGGGGAGCGAGGAAGAGGCAAAGAAGGGACACCAGCTGTTCCGGGGGGCGCTATTGAGGGGTCCCAGCAGAGGCAGCTGGGAGACAGGGCGCCCCCCCGACCCCTGAGGTGCAGGAAGCGAGGTATTTGTCCAGCATCCCTATCTTGCATTGGCAGAAGGACCTCTGGGGGCGCTAAATTCCTGGTCTTCCAGGCTGGTGGCAGGGGGCTTGGAGTGGGGGGGGGGGGTGACACTTTTGAGAAATGCCACCAGCACATACAGGAAAGACATGTGCCAAAGGGTTGGGTGGCGGGGGGGGGGGGTGGTTGTTGCTAGGGGGATGCCAATAGCGACAGCTAAAATCTCCCACCAGCACCAGGGAGGCCTCCAGGGCCATCACACAAGCTTCCAGACTTTTCTTTCTTCTTTTTTTTTTTGTGTGTTTTAATCCAACCCAACACTATTTCTCCCTACACATACCCCTGAAAGGAAAGTGCTGGTTTTTCAGCCTATAGAAAAGAAGACTGGGATCAGAGAGGTATAGCCGTCTGCCCAAGGCCCCACAGCCAGCGAGGGACCGAACTAAGTTAGAAGCCAGTTGCGTGGGGTCCCAGCGCTCACGTCTGACGCTCACTGCCCTGTGCCCCAGCTGGGTTACCACAGATGCCCTCACCTCCTGCCCACGAGGGCTAGGGATCATCACCTTGTCCCTCCCCACGAAAGCCACCCGCTCCTTGTCCCCTGGCCTGGCCCACTGAGACCTCAGGATCCTCCTCCTTCTCTCCTCATACACCAGCCCAGCTCTTTCCCGGGCAAGGCTCACGCTGCCCACCTCCCTGAGCTTGATCATGGCCGTGCCTCCCACCCAGACGCCACCTCCCGTTCAAGAGTCAAATCCCTGCCCAGGCAGTTCCTCCACTGCGGTGGGGAGGGGGAGGGGGCCACCCCCTTCCTCCAGCCTCCACCTGGAAAGAGCTCACTGTGCCCTCATTTAGGCAACCGCTTTATCTTGACCTTGAAGAGGCAATCCGTGTGTCTCTATCTTGCTGGGGGTCAGGGCTCCACAGGGCCCTGGCTGCTTCCCAGGCCTGGCACCCAATACATGCAGGTAGATGGGAAGTAAAGCCGACTGAACTGAAGCCCTTGGAACGCCACCTCCTCCAGGAAGCCGCCCCAGAATGCTGCTTGGTGACCGGCTGCAGAAGCCCCAGTGCTTCAGGGTGCCTCCCGAAACAACTGTTCTGAGAAAGACCCACGCACGCACCCCCAAAAGTGGGCAGCCTGCTATTTTTAGCACCCCATACTTATTCATCCATGGAGTGTTCCGGTCACTTCTCAGTTCCTCAGAGAGCCCCGCTCCCTACTGCCTGGAAGCTGCCACAAACACTTCTCTGACTCTCCACTCTGCTTCCTCCCTCACTCCGCCTCCCCAGTGCCCAGCTGACTCTTACTCAGCCGCCTCTAGCCCCGTGTCAAGGTCATCTCCCCTCTAGCCCCATGTCAAGGTCATCTCCTGCAGGAAGACTTTCCTGCCCCCCAGCCCGCCCATCCAGGCCCCAACCCAGCAATCTTTGCCCAAACAACAGACACCACGCCTGGCTTGTTCCTCACTGCACCCTGAGGCCCCTGAGACATTTGTCACATAGTAGGGGCTCTGTGTACCAACTCTAGCTACCAGCCATGCCCTGGGGGATTTCAGGAAGAAGGCGCCATCCAGGGAGACACCGCGGGGCATCACGGGAAAAGACGCACCTCTGGTGTCTTCGGCTTCGGTCGGAAACATTCCTTTGGGACACGCTCTGGAAGGAGGGACACTCTCCTCTCTAATGTCCAGCCTGAAATTCTGGTGCCAGAAAGCCTCCCAAGATTCCTTGTACCATCCACACACACACACACACACACACACACACACTTGTCCCTCCCCAGAGGCCCAGCTGCCAGAGCCGGAGGGATTATTGCCAAGGATGCACCAGCGGTCTACACCTCCCGGGGGGGCCCCTTCCTTGAGATCCACAGGCAGCCAGCACCAGAGGAACCGCTCTGGCCAGCCCTCACCCCCTTACCCAGATGAGGAAACTGAGGCCCACAGACAGGAAGGCACTTGCCCAAGATCTCACAGTCAGTCGGCGGCAGAGCCAGGACTAGATTCAGAAAATCCCCACCTGGGAAACATTGAGGCCACTTCAGAGCTTGAGGCTCGGAGGCTTGAGCCCGGGCCTGGGGCATCCCTGAGCTGGGGGGAAGGCAGGGAACTCACGTCTGCTGAGCACCCAGAGCCGCCAACGACTATTCCAGGCCCTTCGTACCTGGGCCACTTCAGTGGGCCCAGGAAGCAGCTGCTACCATTGTCCCCATTTCACACACGAGGGACACACACTCAGGGAGGCTCGGAGGGACCTGCCCCAGGTTACATGGGGCTTTGGTCCCAGCCCTACACCTGCAACGGAGTGGAGGAGGGGATTGGGGGCAGGAGGAAGGGGGCTCAGCCCCCAGCATCACCTGACCCCCACCCAAGCCCACCTTCAGAAAGGAACGCAGAGACCAGGGGGCATGCGTGGCTGGTGATGTGGGGACCAGGGAGGATCGACCAGGTCAGGCAGGGTGTGGACCACCGTTAGGACTCAGGTCTTGGTCCTGAGGACAATGGGGCACCGCTGAGGGGCTTCACCAGGCGGGGGGGGGGGGGGGGGTGGACGTGATCATCTTGGCTAAGAGGAGCCACGGGGTGGAGAAATCTGGAGAAGGGTAGCTGGGGCCAGCGAGGGAACCACACCCTTGGCGGCAGGAGGGTGGGCGGGGGACAGCGAGAGCCCAGAAGGGGCTGGACGCCATGCTGTGCACAGAATTCCACACTTGGCTTGCCAGGAGGTGAAATGAAGACGAAAACCGAGTCCTGGCCAAGCTGACCGAAATTAACCGGGTGTTCTTTTCTCCCACCAGCTGAGCCGCCCGGCGGTGGCAGAGTTCTGGCACCTTCTCGAAGCAGCCAGAGCGCCCAGTCACTACAGAGCGCCAGCGACGTGCTCATGAGTTTCAGTCTCCCCATCTGTTGGACCCTGAGCTGTCAACCCCCCACGCCTGGCAATGACTGTGCTCAGCTCACCTGCTCATCTGACCATGTGCTGGCCACACACGTGTCCCAGCCTCAGCAAACCCGACTGTCCCCAGAGGAGGGGATCCCCCCCAGGAAAACAGGGATCTCCTCTTTTCCCTAGCCCCACTCTCCCCAGCTGCCCCCGCCCTCCAACGTCAAGGGCTCGGCGTGACTCATCTCCCCCTCCCCATCACAGAGGAACAGGCGTGTAGTAGGAGCCTCTCGGAGGGCTTGTCCAGAGCTGAGCGACTCTTGTCCCGGACGACAAAGGAGTGTGGCATGCAGGACTGGCCACATACTTTGCAGCAAAATGAAAACGCAAGACCCCTTGTTCAAAAGTTAAGAATTTCAAGATGGCCCTAGGGTCTGACCCAAACTCCCCAGAGTCCTGGGAAGGTAGACCTTGCCTGGTTCATTCTTATCTGTCGGTCTGCAAGGGGCGTCCGGTGTCCCGAGCCCACCAAGGGCCACCAGGAGCCCGGGTTCTCCAAGTCGTTGGCAACCTCTGGCCCTAGCCTGGCCTCTGCTGGTCCCACCGTCTTGCAGCAGAGAGCACGCCTTTCGTCTCCCTGCCCAGGAGAGGTGCCCCGGCGGTGAGCCTGGGATTTCCCAGCCCAGCTCTGACCTTATAAAAAAGGGAAACGGAGGCTCAGAGAGGAGAAATGATTGGTCTAAGGTCCTTCAGCGAACGGGCCCCCCCCCAAGCTGGGACAGGCAGAGAGGCAGGAAGGCAGGCCGGGCCAGGGCACCGCCGGTGACAACGGCCTTTCGCGGGAGCTGCGCCCTCTCAGGCTTAGAGCCAGTCCTGCCTCCGCATTAGGAGATGCCTGATAAACACTTGATGATCCATGGCAAACGGACGGATACGGCAGGTGCAGACAGGGTTGGACACTGGCACCAGGCCATGTGGGGACTCGGAAGCCAAGCTGGTGCTGAAGCCCGTTTTCCAGGGTCCCTACCCAGGCTTCTCTGCCCTGGCCCGGCCGGCTGCTCGGCGTCCTGGGGGGCAGGCCCCTTGGGCACCGTGAGGCTCGCAGCTTCCCCCGTGGGTGGCCTGGGTATAACGGCCACCTCTCCTGAGGACCGAGGGAGGGCACACATGTGTGACATTTCATGCAGGACGCGGTAGGCCCGTGTTCTGACGGATCCTCCGAGGGCCTCTCCATGGAGTTCAATTCAGGCCAACACGGAACACGTCTATCAGGTATAAGACGATGTGCATGAGATAACGGGGTGACCGTAGAGTACAAGGCTCCCTGCCCTCCAGAGACACAGTCACAGGAAGGATCAGATGCAGTCACTCGAGGGAGTGAGAGGTCCCTTCAGGCTGGATGAGAAAGATTCCTGGAAGTGGGGGGTGGGGGGCACGGGAGCTGGCCTGAGGGTCTTAGACGCCTGGGAAGGAAAGGCACTCCGGGCAGCAGGAACGGCCTGAGCAAAGGCCCTGAGGCCAGAATGCCCAGGGAGCGTTTGGTGGGCACAAGCAGGCAGAACACGAAGCAAAGTGCTGGGCCACGATGCCGGAAGGCGAGGTGGGGAGAAGGCCCCGCAGAGCCTTGAATGCAGTGCTAAGGGTTGGGGAGTTGTCCTTCGAGGGAGGGACCCGCTGAGGGTTGGTGGGGGCGGGGCAGGCGCTTTCCCACTTACCCTCCCCTCCCGAGGCTGCCACCCACGAACTCCTACATACCCGCCTCCACATCCCACAACAGGGCAGGGCTCCCCACTGGCCTCCAGAGGGCACTGCCCTCCCCCCTAACAGCGTGCGTGCGTGCGTGCGTCTGCTGTCTGCTCCCCCATGTCAAGGCCCCCGACTGCCCCCTCCTCCAACCACCCCATCCCAGCCCCTCTTCTGGGACCCAGCCCCACATCCCACCTCCTGCCGAGGCCCGGCTGGACAGGGGCCTGCTCCCCGGTCTCTCCCACCCCGGGGGCCCCGGCCCCCGCCCTCCATGCCTATCTCGACGCCGATCGCTGCTTCCTGGCTGGATCATGAGTCACCTCTGCCAGGCAGAGACCCCCAGGTGCCCACACGGGCCGCCACACAGGAAGTGCCTGAAAAGGGGGTGGGCTCCCGGATGCCACTCTCCTCAGCCTCCCAGCGCCCCGGCCCTCCCCGCCCCGGAGACTCACACGGTGGGGATGTACTCTCCAGGGAAGGCATTGGTGGTATAGCTGATAAGAAGGCAGGTCTTGCCCACGGCTCTGAAAGGCAGAAAGTTCGAGAGGACAGCGGTCACGGGCCCTGCCCGAGACACGGCGGTTTCTGAGCACCTGCGCTGTCCCCTGGCCCAGCCCTCGGAGGGGGGGAGACCCGGGCCCACGTCTCTGGGCCTCAGTCTCCCCGTCTAGAAAACGGCGATGCGTCCATCCTCCCAGGAGTGTGCTGAGTAGTAAATTAGGATGAAGCTTGTAAAAGAGGCCAGCACCATGTGTGACACAGCGTAGCAGCTTGTCCGTGTTAGGGAAAGCCTGTCCCTCCCAACCTCACCGGAGAGAGTAACAGTTAAGAACACAGACTTTGGGCGTCAGAGAGGCCTGGCCTCAAACCCCACGAGGTCTGGGCCAAATTGCTTAACTTCTCTGAGCTTCAGCTTCCCCACCTGTAAAATGGGTCTAATGTGAGGTGGGTGGGAAGATTGGAGAGAGGGGAGAACCGGGCGCCTGACCCACAGTGAGCGCTGAAGAGGATGGCCACGATTCGGGCCCTCTTCCCTGGGTCTGCGAGTCGGCTGGGCCGGGAGGGGGCACAGGTAGCGCCATGGCAAGCCCGGGGCCAAGGGGGCGGCCCCCGGGCCCTCGTTTCGTCACTTCCTGTTCTGAGAAGGCTGGCCGCCTTCTCCTCCCCCACCGCCGCCCTCCCCAGGGCCTGCCACCAAGGTAACTTTGAATGCCTGGAACGTTGCCCTTGGCTTCTGCCCTCCCCGCCTCAGATTAGGTACAAAGCAGAAGTGAGCAGGGCTGGGCAGAGAGGCGGGCAGATAAGGCCGGCCAGCGCATCCGAATCAGCGAGGGCCGTCTGATAAACCGACCCGCTCCCAGCAGACCCATCGGAGCCAGAGTCGGTCCGTCGTGTCAGGGCCACTGCGACCCAGGGCAGGAAAGAGCTGAGCCTCCCAAAGCCTCAGGCTGCCCCTCTGCAGAATGGGAGGGTGGGAACGGAGGGCTGCCCAGCCGGAAACGCTGGGGTAGGCCGGACTGCACCCAGGATGCCCCTGTGGGGTGGACCCTGAGACGCTGTTACGGCTGGCATCAGAGATCGGCATCTCGGACCAGTCGTTGTACAGATGAGGAGACTGAGACCCACGGCTGAGAAGGCCCCTCGGCCCAGCCTACCTGGCACGGGCCCTCCCAATCACCCTCCCACCCCTCCTGCCCTCTCCCTTCCCTTCATGTTCCCCTCCCCCTTCTGCTCTTTGCCCACATCCCCCACGCGCCGCCGCGTCCTCCCCAACCAGGCAGGCTGAGGGGGAGGGGAGAGTCAGGGAGGGAGGAGGGGAAGGAGGGTAATATTTATTGAGCACCCTGAGCACAGGACAGCCCCTTGAAATATGTCAGGTGACCCCCCCCCCCACATCAACCCCAGGGGCGTGGCCTCTCCCTGATGGGCAAGCTGAGGTTCAGAGAGGCTCTGCAGCTTGCCTGAGGACACACAGCAGAGCAAGCCAGTGACCAGAGCCCAGGTCAGCCTGCGGACGACAGGCCAGGTTCTGGGTTCTCCACCCCCGCCCCATCTGCCTCCACAGAGTGGAAGACAGGTCCCATAAGAGACCTGTCCCAGCTCTCAGGGTGTAGGTGAGGGGCCCCGGGCACATCTACCCCCAGCCCCGCACCCTCCACCACCTCCCCCCAGGCAGCTTCCGGAGGGAAGTGGGCAAAGAGAGTGGAGCTGTCCTCTGCCCACCTGGGGGGGGGGGTGGGGGGCTTTCTCTGGGCCCCGGGGACAAGAAGGGAGCAGCCCCTCCCAGCTGCTTCCCGGGGACTCCTACATCGGCAGGGCGGGAGGGTCTCCGGGGTAACCCAGTCGGGCGGCTCCGGCCAGGTGAGACGTTCAGCCAGGTACCTACCCATCTCCCACCACCACGCACTTGATGGCCTGCATCGCGTCCGGGGCCTGGGAGGCGGCGCTGGTGACAGCTCGGGGCACGGAGCGTTTCTGCGGGCTCCAAGGGTTTGGAGAGCCTGGCGAGGTCCCCCCTGACGGAAGAGCAGCTCAGTAGGACGGGAGGCAGGAGGAAGCGGAAGGGGAACTTACCCAAGCTGCTGCCCCAACAGCCGATTGCAGAGGGCGGAGCGTGCGGTCTGGCAGATCAGCCCGGGGCCCCTCAGGTGCCGGCTGGGGCACCGACAAGAGACCCGGGCACCCTCTGGGCTGGGGCCTGACTTGTTGCGCACGGCCCCGGGGTTGGAGCAGTTCTCCAAAGGCTTAGGGCTTCCTGAGGAGCTCAGTCCACCTCGGGTCTAAGTGGTAAACACTCAATGAGCTGAAAGTGTGTGCCCTGCACGGTATTCAGGTGCCGGTGAGTCCAGGGTGCAAAAGGGATAGCCCGTCCCTGGGGAAGATAAGACCTCGCACGTGTGTCTATAAAACAAGGCAGGAAGCGATGGGGCCAAGAGGGATCTCCAGGGAGGGGACCTCGGGGCTACACGAAGGGAGAACCGGGGCCGGGGAGGTGACATGTGAGCCAGCACTTGAAAGGCGGTGCCGGAGGGAGGACACTCCAGGCCGGGGGATTGCATGAGCGATACACAAGGCTCCCCCAGGCACGGGGATCCCAGAGTGCGGAAGGAGGGAGGGGCGCGGGGGGTGGGCAGGAAGGGAGGTGGGGGGCCGCTGATGGAGAAGGAGAAATAAAAAGGAAGTTACGGGCAGTGCTCCACACGAGCCAGTCCTGTGCTCGAGGCCACCCTGGGGGACCAGGCACCCTGGAACAAGGATCCGTGACCCGTTGTCACGAGGGGGAAAGGGAGGGTCTGAGAAGGCAGCGGACTCGCTAGGACCGCCCAGCCTGAAATCATACCCAGCGCCAGGCAACTCCAAGTTCACCTGGCTCTAACTGTTCATGGCCACTGCCCCCCACCCCACACACACCCGGGGGAAGAAAGAGGCAGAGCCGGCAGTCACCCACCCTGGACTGTCACTTAGGACGAACGAGGAGACCCCGGGACAGTGGCCTGCTCCAAAACTTGGCCCGTCAGGGATTCAAACCAGCCAACAAACTTTGATCCTTTCCTCTGTCCTTGGCGTTAGCTGAGCTGAGACGGTGGAAAATACTTCGCAGGGCTCAGACGGAGTCAGGAAGGCCCCCCGTGACCCACCCTGGGCTTCCTGCCTCACAAACCACCTAAGGCCTTTATTCTACATGCTCCCCCCCCCCCCCCAGGTTCTTTTCCCATCCACCGCTAGCCCCTAGGGCAACCTCTGTGAATCTAAACAACAAACAAAAACCTAAATGCACTGCGGGGTCCTGGATTGGATCCTAGAACCGAAAAACAACGTTAGTGGGAAACGTAGTAAAATCCAAATCAAGTCTGAAACTGAGCGGACGGTATTGTGCCGACATTAACTTCTTAGTTTTGACAAGCATGCCCTGGTTATGATGTTCACATAAGGCGAAACCGGGTGACGGGTATAGGTGAATTCTCTGACTATGTTTGGAACTTTTCTGTAAAGCTAAACTCGTTCCAGAATAAAAATGTTTATTTAAAAAAAAAGAAAAAAGAAAAGAAAAAGGAAGAATGTACTTCTTCGGGAACACACAGCCAATGAGTGAGGTCATGTGACTTGGAAAGGGTTATATGTACTGGATTTTATCTCCCATTTGCCCCTCTAGGGAGGAGCTTCCTTACACAGTGAACAGCCTGCCCAACCATACATGGCCCGCACGGCCCTCAGATGGCCCCTGCCCTCCATCCTGAGAAAGCCACTTCTCCAAGACAATCCAAGCAAAAGTCACCCTGACTTAGGGCCACCCAACTCCCTCCTTTGTGTTGCATGCATTCGATTACACACCACCTGAATACCCAGCACGGGGCTCAGCTCTGCAAGGAATACAAAACACGGATTAGAACATTGGCCGCAAGGGGCACCTGGGTGGCTCAGTCAGTTAAGCATCCGACTCTTGATTTCGGCTCAGGTCACGATCTCACAGTTGGTGAGTTCGAGCCCCGCGTCCGGCTCCCACGCTGACCGTGCAGAGCCTGCTTTGGGATTCTCTCTCTCTCCCTCTATCTCTGCCCCTCCCGCTCTCCCTCCCTCTGTCTCAAAACAAATAAATAAACTTCTAAAAAAAGAAAGAGAGGAAGCTGGCCCTGAATGACTTGTGACCTGTACTGAGAGGGACCCGGGGATCCTGAAACCCCTCTCTTGGGTTGTCCCAATCTGCAGGTGGCCCTGAGGCTATGCGGTTAGGCCAGGGTTGGGAGAGAAACAAGATGGGAGGGGAGCAGCCTAGTGGACGCAGGGCTGGGAGGACAGTGGGAAGGGCTGTGTGCTTCCAGCGTGAGTTCACTGCTCTGACGCACGACTGGCGGGGCCTCTCCTGCTCCCCCACTTTACAGATGAGAAAACCAAGGCACAGAGAGGCTCGCTGGCTTGCCAGAGATAATACACTTGTAGCCGCTACATTGGAAGCGAATTTAGGTTCTCCTTATAGGTTCTCCCTCCTTCCCTCTGTGAAGACACAGAGGGCTCCAGGCTCCCAGCTGTCAGCACAGAGCCCGACGCGGGGCTCGAACTCACAGACCGCGAGATCATGACCTG
The DNA here is from genome assembly GCF_018350175.1 of Felis catus. NCBI lineage: Eukaryota > Metazoa > Chordata > Mammalia > Carnivora > Felidae > Felis > Felis catus. Next base: position 131,127,395 of record NC_058374.1, read on the forward strand.
AGCTGAAGTCGGACGCTCGACGGACTGAGCCACCCGGGCGCCCCTAAGAGGATCCACTTAAAGTGCGCCGTTCCGTTCATTTTGACAGATATATACACCCATGAGACCTTCCCCCAGATCAAGATACGGAACATTCCAGAACGCTCCCATCACTGCGGGACGTTCCTGCCCTCCCCCCACCACACGCAGAAGCTCCGATCTGCTTTCCGTCTTCCTAGATTACTTTGCCTTTCCTAGAATTCCGCATAAATGGAATCACACAGTACGTGACCTTTTGCAAAAGGCTTCTCTCACTCGGCGTGTTTCGGAGAGACGTGCGGGTCGCTGCGTGTGCTGTGGTCCGTCCCCTCTCATTAGCGAGCAGGTCCCTCACGGGGATGTGTCACCGTCTGGTTACTCATTCAGTCCTGTACTCTTTTTTTTTTTTTTTTAATTTTTTTTCAACATTTATTTATTTTTGGGACAGAGAGAGACAGAGCATGAACGGGGGAGGGGCAGAGAGAGAGGGAGACACAGAATCGGAAGCAGGCTCCAGGCTCTGAGCCATCAGCCCAGAGCCCGACGCGGGGCTCGAACTCACGGACCGCGAGATCGTGACCTGGCTGAAGTCGGACGCTTAACCGACTGCGCCACCCAGGCGCCCCATAGTCCTGTACTCTTTTAACCACACTTCGCAGACTCACTGAATCACAGATACGCGGGGCCTCTGGGCATGCGTAGAGGGATCGCCCCTGCTCACATACCTCCGATGACGGGGAACTCAGCCCCTGCTCACATACTTCCAATGACGGGGAACTCATTTCATTAGGAGACCGTCTCTTCCACCCTCGGGCAACTGGGCCTGTTACAAAAGCCTTCCTCATTTCAGCCCAATCCACCTCCCTAGATTGTCCCCACAGAGGTCCTAACTCTTATTCTGAGGCCACTCAGATCAGTTCCCAGCCTCCTTCTCACCACAAGCCTGAGGATTTGGGAATCGCAGCCTCCACCCAGCAATGTACTGGTAAATGGTTGACTTCTTCCTCTAATTCAGTTATTTTTGCTGGTATGCAATCTTCCATGATATGAATGTCTCAAAATGTATTTCTCCAATCTCCTGTTAATGGATATATATGAGTTTGCAAAGCCTGCTTTACAAACAGCTCTGCTATGATCATGTGCGGACTCCTGGAGCTGGCGTCTGAGATTTCTCTAGAAGTGGGGCCGCAGAACTGGAGGCCATGTCCATATTTTCCCTCAATCGAGAGAGAAGTCATGCTTCAGGGGCGCCCATGGTCCACACCCTCGCCTACACTTGCCCTTGTGGCCTTTATACTTTGGTCAACCTTGTGGATGTGAACTGACATCTCATTGCGGTTTTAATTTATATTAACTTATTTCTGGTGCCGTTGAGCATCTTTGCAAGCATTGATCGGGCATTCGTGTTTCGTGTTCCCTAAATTGCCTCTTCGTATTTTTTTTTGTCCATTCCTCTATTCTTCTGTGTTTATTTGGAGAAGTTCTTTGTATAATCTGAGTTCCAAACTTCAATTGCCTATCTTTTCTCAGACCTTTGGGTTTGGGTTGTCTTTTAATCGGTTGTGACTTTGAATGACCAGGTTTTATTTGAATGTAGTCTCCTGTAAACTTCTTCCCTGATGGCGTTGCTTTTGGAGTGAGTTTTAAGAAATCCTTCCCAAAGGAAGAAAGAAGGAAAGAAAGAAAAGCAAGCAAGCAAGAAAGAAAGAAAGAAAGAAAGAGGAAAAGAAAGAAAAAGAAAGAACAGGAGCAAGAAAGAAAGAAAAAAAGAAGGAAGGAAGGAAGGAAGGAAGCAAGGAAGAGAAAGAAAGAAAAGAAAGAGAAGGAAAGAGGGAAGGGAAGGGAAGGGAAGGGAAGGGAAGGGAAGGGAAGGGAAGGGAAGGGAAACTCAGGGGCACCCAGGTGGCTCAGTTGGTTGAATGTCCCACCCTTGCTTTTGACTCAGGTTATGATCCCACAATCATGGGATCCATGCTGAACGTAGAGCCTGCTTGGGATTCTCTCTCTCCTTCTGCCCCTTCCCCCCACCCCCTCTCTTTTCCTCTAAAGTAATTTTTTTTTAAAAGAAGAAAAAGAAAAAAGAAATCCTTTCCTATGCCGCATCTCATAAACAATGTTCTCCTACGTTTTCTTCTAAAGCTTTTAAGGGGTTGCTTTTATATTCAGGCCTTTATACAGCTGGGACAGGTTTTAGGGTATGATGACATATGGGTTTAATTTCATCGTTTCCATGACCAACTTCTCCGGCACAATTTGCTGAGGCGCCCTGCCTGCCTTTACCCCAGTGAGCTGCAGCCCAGCGTCTCCCGGCAGGTGTCTGTACTGCGCGAGTCTTCCCAGCCCCTCTGGCTGTTGGTCTGTCTGTCCCCCCCCCCCGAAACCAGCACAGCGCTGCCTTAAATGCCAAAACCCCATGCCAGCTTTTTATAGCCGGCAGGACGAATTCCCCCCTCTTGAATTTTTTCAAAATGGTTAGCACTGACCTCGTATCAATTTGAGAATAAGCTTGTCAAGTTCCGAGAAAAACTGTGTCAGGATTCTAATTAGAATTCGGTTCAATTTATGGAAGAATTTGGGGGAGAATGGACATCTTGGTAATATTCAGTCTTCCTACCCATTAACCTGTTATATTTCTCCTTTATAGCTTTCAATAAAGTTTTATAATTTCCCCCCAGAAAGGTCATGCATGTTTTTCCATCAGATTTGTTCCTTGATACGTTATTACTTTTAGTGCCCTCGGAACTAACACCTTTTAAAATTGCATTTTCTGTTTGTCGCTTATATGCAGGGAAAATGTCAAATTTTGCATATTGGACATATATATATATATTATACTTATATATATGGCCATATGGATGGAAATTCTTATTATAATTTATCGAGAGATTTTGCTACTAACAAGCCTAAGACTGTCTTTGTAGACAGCCTTCATTGGTGGCAAATGACAATTTTACTTCCCCTTTCCCAATTTTTATAATATTAATTTCTTGGATAGTCTGGAGCGCTTCCTGCCGTATCGAATAGAATCGGTGATGGTGGGCACCTTTGTTTTATCTCCGATTTTATTTTTTTGAATGTCTACTTATTTTTGAGAGAGAGAAAGACAGACCACAAGCAGAGAGAGAGGGAGACACGGAATCCGAAGCAGGCTCCAGGCCCCGAGCTGTCAGCACGGAGCCCGACGCGGGGCTCGAACTCACAAACAGCGAGATCATGACCTGAGCCCAAGTCAGACGCTTAACCGACTGAGCCATCCGGGTGCCCCTTACTTCTGAATTTTAAAAGGGTTCTTCTAGGGTTTCACCATTAAAGATGATGTAGGCTCTTGGCAGATACTCTTATCAGTTAAAGAAGTTTCCCTGTTATTGTTAGTAACGGCCCGTCTTGTTCTGTTTTTATCGTGTTTAATTTAATTGAATGCTTTTTTTTTCCCCTGTGGCTGTGGAGACGTGAATAACACTAATACAGTTCCTAGTGCTCAGTCACCCATGCATTCCTGCATAAACCTAACCTAGTCACTCTGGGGAACGCAGCTGACGGTCCCTCAGTGGCCACTGTCCCCTTCTTCTTTTTGGTAACAAGCCTCCAGGACTTACAGCCAGCCACGTGCTCGCCCCCCGCTCAAGATCAAACTTCTCAGTGTCCCCTGCAGCGAGGTGTGGCCTTGTGATTAAGTGGAGGGATAGGTTGGGGGTTGGGGAGGAAGGGTGTGCGTGGAATTCATGTGTGCAACTTATGAGTCATCATCTCCTTGAAGGCTTAAACCATTTGTCCTGTCCATCATTTTTTGCTCCTCTCCCCACCGCCTAGAAAATAGAAATGCTGGCACAATCCTGGACATGCAGGGGTTGGTAAATCAGGATGAGTCACCCCGGAGGGACGTGAGAGAGAAATACACTGTGTCTTCTTTAAGGCACTGTGCTTTGCGGGGTTTCTGTTGTCACAACTTAAACTATACCCTATGGAATGTGGTCGAAATGATTGTCTTGTGTATATAGCGGGCTTCAAATGTCAATATCAGGGGGGCGGTCCCTCGTTCACCAGTGCAATTGGCCAGTCGTGTTCCTTTCTCATGTTGCCTTTGGGGGGGGGGGCAGGGGGGGTAACCAAGGTTATGCTAATTTCACTAGCTGAGTGAGTGACATTATCTCTTTTTCTATTTTTAGAGATGTTTGGATTATACGAAATTATCTCTACCTTGGATACTCTGTAACATTTACAAAGCCATCTGGGCCTGGTTTTGGAATTCATGTGACAGAAAAAAGTGATAGCTCTTCAATGACTAATTCAGTTTATTTAGTGGATGGATATGGGACTCCTTGGAATTTCTACTACTCCTGGAACCACCTTTTCTATATGTTTCTAGAAACAGTTTAGATAGTTTTCTATTTTGTTTGGGTTCTCAAAGTTATTGATAGAAGGCTATTCATAGCATCATCTTATAAACGTTCAACGTCTCCTTTTCAATCTGCTACATCCCTTCTTCTCATTCTATATTATTTCGTTTCCATCCGTTGTTCTGAATTGCTCCCCAAATTAGTTAGTTTTATTATGCTTTCCAAAGAACCAACTTTTGGCCGTTTTAATCCTTTCTATTATGCAATTTTTTTTCCACCTAACTAACATCTGGTCTTTTCTTTATTTTTTCCTTTATTTTTTCTTTGGGTTTATTGCATTATTCTTTTTTTACTTCCCAGTTTTGAACGCTTCGTTCATGAATTTTCAGCCTTGTTTTGTTCAGAATAGAAGCTTTAAAGGCTACACATTTTCCTCAAATACTACATTAGCTGCAACCTACAATTCTTTCTTAATCGCGGTAAAATACACATAAAGTTTGTCACAACCTATGACTTTGGTATATAAAACTTTATTATGTTTTAGTTCTACATATCTGAAGATTTTCATTATGATTTTCTTTTTTGATCAATGAGTTATTTGACACTGTTAATTTTCAGATGCTAGGGGAAAGGATCGTTCTCTTTTTGGCCACTGTGTTCTTAGTGGTCTTGTGGTCAAAGAACATGGACTGCATCACACTGGTTCTTTTAAATTGGTTGAGGCTTGCTTTATGCATGAGCTAATATGAGGTTCATTTTTCCAGAAATGTGCAGATAGTCAGCGTTCTATATGTGTCTAATAAAACAAAGATGTTAACTGTACTGCTCAAATCTTTTATATTATTACAAGTTGTTCTCATCTGTTTTGCTTGATCTATCAGCTACTAGAAAGGTATGTCGACTCTTCCACCATGACGGTCAATTTGTCAATTCTCCTTGTAATCCTGTCACCTTTTACTTTTGCTTTATAAATGTTTAGGCTGTGTCATCAAATGCATACAACTTTCGAATTATTTTATCTTACGAAAATTTTGTTAACCTTTTATTAAAATAGCAGCCAGCATTTTAAAAGTCTTCATTATATTTATTATGCTATATTTTAAGCCAGTACTTACAAATTATTATAGAAATAAAAGCCCCATTTGGGGCACCTGGGTGGCTCAGTCTGTTGGGCATCCAGCTTCAGCTCAGGTCACGGTCTCGCGGTCCGTGGGTTCAAGCCCCACCTCGGGCTCTGTGCTGACAGCTCAGAACCTGTTGCCCGCTTCAGATTCTGTGTCTCCTTCGCTCTCTCTGCCCCTCCCCTGCTCGTTCTGTCTCTCTCTCTCAAAAATAAATAACACATTAACAAAACACATAAATAAATAAATAAATAAATAAATAAATAAATAAATAAAAGCTTTAAAAAAACGAGGAAATTCCTGAGGGGTGGGGGTGCCCTGAGTGTCCCTGGCACGCCCCCTGGAGGGGTGCTGGGAGCCTATTTGGATGGAGGTCTGCTCTGCCTTGGATCAGCTGCATGTTCAGTGTCACAACCAAAAGAGGTGGCAGAAGAGGGGGGGCCAGTTCTAACAGCCCCCAGTGGCTGGAGTCTGGTCCCCAGCTTGGCAGGGTCCTCCCAGAGTCCCTGGGCTCTGGGATCAAATTACTAGAAGGTGGATTCAGACAGAAGCAGACGATCGTTTTCCACCCCCTCTTTCCCTCCATGCCCACCCCCAACCCAGCTTCCCGGACTGACCACCTCGGGCCACTCCCCATTTCCGGTCATCTCTCTCCTTCCTGGTAGAGGAGCCATATTTGGGCCCAAGGGCTCCCTGGGACAAATTTGGGGTCTGAGAAGGGGATTTTCTCCTCGGAGATCCTCACCAAGCCCTAGATGCAGGGTGCAGACCCCTCTCTTCATCAGGGGCTTTCCTTCTGCCCCCAGTTCAGGTTCTGTGCCCCGGACACACCCAGAGACAGCCAGGCTCCCACGGCCCCCTGCCCCAGACCTCAGGGAGCACCCCTGGGCCACCGTCCTGCAACTTCTAGGTAGACAGTGCAGCTCCTTCTGGTGCCTTGCAGGTCCCTTCTGGTCTACTTCATACACCTGCACCTAGGACGCTGTCTTGGCCTTTCTCTTCACACCCTCGGGGGCATCCCAGACCCTCCATGGCTCCCATCGCCATCCCGGAGACCTGCTGGAGACGCCCTCACCCGACCTCGGAAGCCCACTGACCCCTCCAACTCCACGTCTCCCTCCAGTCCCCCTCCCAGGACAACACAACCATCCCACTCTCCTAACCTGGGACCTGGACACAAACATTTGTTTAAGTTGTTTTTTTTGTTGTTGTTGTGGTTGTTGTCACGTTTTAGTGTTTTCACATTACGTTTGAATGAGTAATACATTCACACGGCCCGAAATTCAAAAGATATGAAAGATCGGACCATGAGAAGTCAGCCTTCTGGCCCACCACCCGGCCACCCCGTCCCTCCTAGGGAGCCACCTCCGTTGCCAGTTTCTTGCGTGTCCTTCCGGGGATCTTCCAGGGGAAACAAGCATCTTCCCCCCCCAAAAAGGACCCCACGATTGCTGGCGGGTTGCCCCTTGCTGGTTTGCATTCATATTTCCCTTGAAGCTTGTTCTGTATTCGTGGAGAAAGAGCTGCCTCCTTCATTTTTGCAGATGAACAGAATTCCGTTGTGCAGGCGTCCCAGAACTCATCTGATCAGTTCTCATTAAAGGACCGTTCGGTCCCCACCCCCCGCCCCCAACCAGGCCACGTACAACAGTGCGCATGCGCAGCTACGCCAGGGGCCAGTATCCGAAGGACCCTCTCTCGGGGGGGGGGGGGGGGGGGGGGGGGGGTTCGCTGTAGGATCAGCGGGTCGTTTGTGTCAAATCCCGTCCCCGGGGGCTGTGCCCAGTCACCCTCCCACCAGCAGCGCGGGGGGGGGGGGGGGGGGGGGGGGGAGCTCATCCCCCACGGTCTCCCCCCCCCCAGCAGACTTGCAGATTCTCTTATCTCTGACCCTCCAGGAGGCAAAAAATGATACTGCTGGGGAACGTTCATTTGCATTTCTTTTCCATTTGCATTTCTCTCCGCGTGAATGAGCCATGAGCCTCGGAGGGTTAAAAGCCTTCGTACTTCCCTTTTCTGCGAACTGTGTTTCCAGAACCCTTTGCCCAGGTTCTTAGCCGGTGCTGGTGTCTTTCATCGATTTCCATAGTAGGGAAATGAGCTCTTGGTCACACAAGGGACCACGTTTTCCCAGTTTGTCGCCGGCTTTCCCAACGGTGGCTTGAGCCCCAAGGTTTTTTTGTTTGTTTTTTTTGTTTTTTTTTTCAGATTTATCCCGTTCGGCCCATCAGCCTTTTCTCTTACGGCTCCCCCCGTTCTTTGTGAGTCTTAGAAAGGCCTCGGCCACTCTGAAATCACATTTTTTTTCATTGTTTAATTTTTTTTTTAAGTTGCTTTAATGGTTATTTATTTTGAGAGAGAGAGAGAGAGAGCACGAGCAGGGGAGGGGCAGAGAGAGGGAGAGAGAGACTCTGAAGCAGGCTCCCCAGCTGTCAGCGCAGAGCCCGATGTGGGGCCCGATGAACCGGACCCACCCAGGCACCTCCGAAATCCCACTTTTCGAACATTCTTCTATGGCTTCTGCTTGGAGTGTTATGGTTTAGCTTCTTACATGTGGTTTTTGGCTGCATCTCACATGGCAGATGCTACTTTATTTTTTTTTTTCCAGGTCCCCGGTGCCTTCCCTCCGCTGGGTCCCAGCACGGGCCCCTTCAGGGCACTGGGCTTCCTGCCTCAGATTCTTTTTCCACTTGGGCTCCGTCTTTCAGTTTCCACCTGGCAGCTTTAGCCAAGAACGCAGATAGGTGAGGAGCGCCTGGGTGGCTCCGTCGGTTAACCCTCCAACTCTCTTATTTTAATTTTTTTTTTTTTTGAGAGAGAGAGAGAGAGTGGGGGGAGGGGCAGAAGGAGAGGGAGACCCAGAATCCGAAGCAGGCTCCAGGCTCTGAGCTGTCGGCACAGAGCCCGACGCGGGGCTTGAACTCACGAACCGGGAGATCATGCCCTGAGCCGAAGTCGGACCCTTCACCGACCGAGCCACCCAGGCGCCCCAAGCCTCCAATTCTTGATTTTGGCTCGGGTCATGATCTCCCGGCTTGTGGGTTCGAGCCCCGCATCGTGCTCTGCATTGACGGTGTGGAGCCTGCTCGGGGTTGATTTCGGCTCGGGTCATGATGGCACCATTCATGAGTTCGAGTCCCCCATCGGGCTCTGTGCTGGCGGCACAGAGCTGCTGGGGATTCTCTCTCTCACTCTTGCTCCCTGTCTCTGCCCCGCCCCTGCTCACATTTTCTCTCTCTCTCTCTCTCTCTCTCTCTCTCTCTCTCTCAAAATAAATAAATAAAGTTAAAAAAAAAAAAAAGGCAGATAGGTGAGTGTAGGCGCTGCGGGCCAGGAGACCTCCCAACTGTTAATGGGATCCTGTTTGCCCTCAGTGAGGCTCGCTGTCATTCAGGGAGGGAGGGTCCCATGCTTGTCCCCACCCCCACTCTTGTCCCTCTCCCACGCCCAAGCCTGACCCCTGGGAGGTCTCCATAGCCACATTCAGAGTGGCCCTGCCCCCGCCATCCCCCCCTTCCCACCCCAAATCCCCACCCTCCCTCTTCTGCCCGGCCAGGTCCCATCTCTTCTCCAAGACTGGGTCCCCTAGCACCCTCTGCTCCCCTCCCCACTCCTTAGCCTTCTCAGGGAAGGGAAGTAGCAGGGACCCCACCTCCACCCCGCCTGGCAACCTTCAGGAAAGCACAAGCCGAGGTCTGGCCACACCTCTGCTCTGACCAGACAGAGACAAGGGGTCTTGGGGCAACTTCACTCCATGCGATGCCTCCTCCGCATCTTGTCCAATGCGCGCCTCTTGGGTTTTGACCCTCAAAGTCCCCTTCCTCCTCCATGGACCCCCCAGGCCATTTAACCCCTTCACCCCTGCCTTTCTCCTTGTATCCTGGCCTTGGGACGCCAGCCCTCTGGGTCCACTGGCTCCACTGTTGGGGGGGGGGGAGGGGAACCAGGAGATTCTGATGCTGAGCAGGGAGGGGAGACACCTTCAACCCCAGGGCGGGTGGGGAGGACGCCTCCTGCCTGCACATCCCCTGGGGCCAGTGTTAGGTTGACTCACATCATGCTCATCATGCAACACCTATTTAACCTGGGTGCTAGGCCCTGGGGAAACGGCAGTGGACAAAGCAAACGTCCCTGCCCCCTCCCCCCCGGGGGTTCACATGCTGATAGGGACATAGTGTAATGATAATAAAGGTGGCAAAAAGTGTCACAAAGAGAAGAGAAAGACAGAGAGGGGAAGAAGACAGCTTCATTAGAAGCCAGACCGAGCTGGGCAAAGATGGGGGGGAGGGCCCTGCGGGCGGGAGGGCCAGCCAAGGGCAAAGGTGGGAAGGAGCGCGGAACATTCCAGAAGGCCAGAAGGCTGGTGGGGCCAGGCCCTCCAGCCCGCTTTGCCTTCCGTCCTCGAGCAGGGAAACCCCATCTGCATCGAGAAGACGCCCCCTGGCGGCCGTGTGAGGAAGAGGCCCAAGGGGGACTTAAGTTCAGAGGCTGGGACACCCGCCCTCACTGAGGTGTCCAGGCCAGAGCGACAGAGGCTGGGACCAGGGAGATGATGGTGGAGGACGGGAGAAGGGGCCGGACCCAGGACCTATGCTGCGGGGTCCACAGGATTTGCTGACGCAGTCAAGGATGGGACCAGCTTCGTTCTTAGCGATCTCGCAGACCGAAGTGCCATTTAACCAGGAGGGGGTGACCTGGAGGGGAGGGTTTGCCGGGTCAGGAATCCAGGCTTCCGTTCTGGACCTTTCGGTCGAGAAGCCTGTCGGACAGGGGCATGCCAAGTGTGCGGTTGCACGATGAGTCTGGAACGAGGGGAAAGATCCAGGGTGGACGCAGTGAGCAGGCCCCGTTCTCCCTGTATCTCTGGCCTGGTGGCTCCTGGTCCCCTTTTAAGTACTTTTCAAACCCTCAGCCTGCATTGCCTTGGGCTCCTTTTCCTGGCTCTGCGTCTCAGGGGACCCTCTCCATTGCGGGCGACGGCAAGATGTCAGGAAGAGGCAGCCCAGGCCTGGAGCCGCACCCCTGCGGCGTCCGGGCTCCGGGCAGTGGCGGATCCAGAAGCTCAAAGCGTATCATCCAGACCTCATCTCTTGCCCTCCGTCTGCGTGCTCGCTTCCTGCCAGGGTCCTTCTGGTGGCACCACCAGCTCCAGATCGGCGTCATCCTCCCGGCTAGAACTCACAGCTGAAAGCGGGTTTCATTCTCCCGGTTGTCCCGGCAAAAATCCCACGGCTGAACCCCGTTGGCCCTACTTTGGTCACAGGCTCACTCTTGAACCTGTCGCCGCAGCCAGGAGAGGGAATGTCGTGAGCCGGTCGTCCGTCTTGCCTTCTCCACGCCCTTCCTGGAACTGGGGATGACGTCGGCCTCGTAAATCACACGGTGGGTGTATCCCCAGAAGTTGGAAGAGCCATTTTCCACGGCCGCCCCACCATTTTCACCTTCCCCCCAACAGTGCCCGTGGGTTCCGATCGCTCCACGTCCTCGCCAACGTTTATTTTTTGGTTTTGTGTGTGTGTGAGAAAAGTTATCCTGACGGGTGTGAGGTGCTATCTCATTGCAGTTCGGACTGGCCTCTCCCCAGTGGCGAGGGAGGCTGAGCGTCCCCGCGTGTGCCCATCGGCCTTTAGTACGTCTTCCCTGGAGAGGTGTCTGTTCAAGTCCTTTGCCCGTTTTTGAATCAGGTTGTTTGCTTTTTTTTTTTTTTTGATGTCTGTTTATTTGTCTGTTTGTTTATTTATTTATTTAGAGAACACGAGCAGGGGAGGGGCAGAGAGAGGGAGAGACCGAATCCCAAGCGGCTCTGGGCTGTCCGCGCAGACCTTGAACTCACGAACCGTGAGCTCATGACCTGAGCCGAAATCAAGAGTCAGACCCTCAGCCGGCTGAGCCCTGCAGGCCCCCCTGCTTTTTTATTGAGGCCGTTCGGGGAGTTCTCTGTAGGTTCTGGGCGTTCATTCCTTATCAGATATAAAGACTTAAAATAAATATTTCCTCCCATTCTGTGGGGTTTTTACTGTGTTGATGGTGGGGTTTGACTCACAACATTTTTAATTGTCATGGCTCGCCCAGGATGGGCGGCGAGGAGGCGAACTCGGACCATCTAAACGCAAATGCTGGTTCTTAGCTACAGACAGCCGGACAGATGGACAGGTGATGAAGGGATGGATGGAAATTGGATGGCGGGAGGTGGAGGGAGGCCGAGAGGGGGGACAAATGAACAGTCAGGGGGGGGATTCCATGGGAGGGCAGCCCAGCCCCTCCCCACCTGTCCCCCCAACAGGGCTGGGCTAGGGGGAGGCAAGTAGGGCATCACCTCGGGCACAGAATCTGACAGAACCCAAAAATTCACCAATCAGCGTAAATACTACTTTGTGCTATCTTCATAAATCAAAATCCGGGCAATAAATCATGGTGAACAAAACATCAACAACTCACATAAAGATAGGACCTGGGCCAGCCCTTGTACGACCCCAGCCCCCTCACCTTGGTCCAGGCCCTACCTACCTGTCCTCCTGGCATCTCCTGGCACCTCCCTGTCCCCTTCCGCCACCTGAGGCCAGCAATGGAAGGTCAGGAGCGACAGAGCCGAGAGGGAATGGGAGGACAGAGTCTCCAAGTTTCCAGGCCCGGCTCAGCCCGCGGTCAATGCCCAAGACCCCGGGGAAGCCCCAGGCTGTGGCTTCTCTGAGTGGCATCCCTGCGGCCACCACAGGGCGGAGCCCGCGGGCCGGCTTTGGTCTCCGGGGAAACCCAGGAAGAGGGAACCAAAGGGTCAGACCCTCCGGTGCCCCCCTGTCTGGTTCCTCTTCGCAACCCAGGCTCCCAGGAGCTGATGACCCCAGCCAGGCCCTCTCACTGCCCCAAGGCCGCAGTGCCCAGCGCTAGCTGCCTTTTGTGGCCCCTTCCAGGCAAACCCCCACGCCTTCCTTCATGGGAGGTGCCGTCATTATCCCTGCTTTTATGGAAAAGGAAACCGAGGCCCAGAGAGGGAGAGTATATGCCTTCTGGGCATGTCTAAGGGTGAAGTGAGCACACAGTCCCATCTTGTGGAGTTGGAGACCAAGGCTGAGCATGGCTGAGTGACTCAGCTCCCGTCGCACGGCCAGGAGGGACAGAGCCAGCAGGCGAAGCCCGGGTTGGCCTCTGTGCGGGCCCCGTGTTGTTTCTGTGCCCTCCTGTACCCTCGTGCCACCCCGTGTGACCCCCACCTGTCAGGGGTCCCGGCCTGCAGACTCGGGTCCAGATAGAAAGTTCTAGAAGGTGGGAGTCAGGAGCCCTTTGTCCCTCCCACCCTGGTGCTGACTTCGGCCAAGACGCATCCCCCATCTGTGCCAGGGTCGTCTCAGGACCCCATGGATCCAAGGCCACGCGGAGAAACCAGATGCGGCCTCCTCCCAGGCACACTCCCCGGTGTGGGCTGAGCCACAGAGCCTGGGCGGCAGCTGAGGGAACAGAAAAGACAGTAGGAGAAGAGAATGGAAACAAGACCCAGGGCGCTTGGGCCCCAGCCTCCCGCCCCTGCCACGGCCGTTCTCTTCCTTAAGGGGACAGACCCCAGACAGCCCCGAGGATCCTTCCAGCAGAAGCTTCAGGGATCACATGTTCACTGCAGTCACGGGCCGGTCAGGAGAGAACACGGACCGCTCAAGACAAAGAAGGATCGCCCTTCGTGCTGTAGCCTAGGGCAGAGGGAAGAGTGACAGGCGGTGGCCAGCTTCCAGAGGGTCTCCTGGGTCATGTTATGGAGTCTCCAAGCCACCTGGAGGTCCAGCCCCTGATGGTTTTTAAGGGAAGAATGATGTGACCAATTGGCTTTCAAAGCAGGAGGTCACGGCCGTGGGGTGGGGGTGATTCTGTCAACCCACAAGGAGCAGCTGGGTAGCCCCGGCCTTCCCCCCTACCCCCCGCCGCTGCGCCCATGAACCCGAGAGCTGAAGAGAAGAGACCAAAGCGGCAGAAAGGAGACCCATGAGGCCATGTGTAAACAGATCATTCCGTTAAAGTCTATAAATTACACTTTGGCGCAAAAACAAAAACAAAAAAGGCAGAGACCCCAGGATAGACTGCACCTGATACAAGTTTAAGGCCTCCGGTATCAGGTTTCAATCTTTTGAAGAACCGACAAAAACTCTAGAGGAGTGGAGAACTGATGTCCCAGAAATATGACTCAGTCTCAACCACAAGATCACAAAAGTCAGAACCAAACTCTGGGCCGGAATCCCTGCATATTGGCAACGGCACGCGCTGAGCCTCTGGTTCCTGGTCTGTAAACCCGCGAGGGCAGACGGGACGCGCCTGGGCCAGGGGAATCCTCTGGCCTTTCCCCCTCCAGCTGCCTTCCCCTCTGGGCCCTCCTCCCCTCCTGGGGTGTGGTGGGGGTGTGTGTGTGTGGGGGGGGGTATGGGTCCCTTCCTGCCACAAATGCCCGTGTCTCTGGTGGCCTGACTCAGGTAGAGTCGCTCCTTCTTAAAAACACCCTGCCCACCCCCACCCCAGCCCCGGGGGGGGACCCCACCTCTTGATCTGTTCTGGGCACCCCACCTCACTGCCTCCACTTCCTCGGCTCCCCCCGACCCCGCCTCACCACCTTCCACCCCGAGCCGCTAACCCACTGGGCGCTCAGAGACCTTCACTTCCCCAACACCCACCAGAGACACAGCTGAGCACTTCTTCAAAGGCCCTCATCTCAGGGTCTCTGACTATGCCTGGGTTTCCTCCGGGTCTCACCTGCTCCCTCCTCCCCACCCCCATCGCTGTAGTAGCATCCTCCCCCCCCCCCGCCCCTGCAGAGCCCCCCCAGGCTAACACCTTGGCTCCCACCTGCAGCCCCCTCCCACCCCCGTCCCACCCGCAAGCTGCAAATGCCTGGTGCTCTTTCCCAGGGTCCAGTGTGAGCACGGGCCCGCCTGGGCCAAAAGGGGTGAGCAGAGCCCTGGCGCGTGTGGTCATACAGGTACAGGCACCCGAGACGGCCGAGGCCATCTAGCGACCACCGCAGGGAGACACGGCCTCTGGCTTCCGCCAGACCTCAGCCCCAGCCCACCCCACCACACAGCCACCCAGGCTCCCTGGAGGCTTCTGCTCCTCCCAGGCCCCACTCCGGTGAGCTTTCCAGAAGGGACAGAGCCCCCTGCATGCACACGATCTGCCTGCATATGCTTGATGGGCAAATGTGTGTTCCTGTCCCCAGCAGAAGCTGCTGTCCCCAAACTCCTACCACCTGTGTCGGAAAGCGGAAGTGGAAGTCCGGGAGCAGCTGAGTGGAGGGTGGAGGCCTGGGAGGAGGCGTGGGGGGAGGGAGAGACCTGAGACAGAACTAATCCCACCCTCCGCCCCATCACAGCCTCTGAGCTTTTCCGTGCTGTTCCGCGAACCTGGAACAGCTCCACCACCACCTTCTCTGAAGCACAAACTCCTGCCTGACCTTCCGTAGCGTTCTCTCCTTTCTCGTACAAATAGCCAAGGCTCTGGCCGGGCGTCCCTGCCCTGGGAAGCCCCCACTGAGTGGGCTAAGAGCCCCCCAGCCCCAGGCTTATCACTGAGCGTTGGTGGTGGCGTTCGGGTTTGCACTCAGGAGCTCCCGGCCACCCACTCGGTGTGGAATGACAACCCTCACCTCGCGTCTCCCCTCCCCTCGACATTCCACCTTGCGAGTCCTAGGCTCAGATCAAAACACTTGGGGACCCTGGAAACACACACATCTCCAGCACCGAAGGGCCACGTCCTCGGACGTCTGAGCCGGGCGGCACCCCTAGGTACCGGCTGCATGCACCATATATGCCTGTGTCCTCAATCCTGAACCACGACCGGGGCGCCTGGGTGGCTCAGTCGGGCAAGTGGCCGACTTCAGCTCAGGTCATGATCTCGCGGTCTGTGAGTTCAAGCCCCGCATCGGGCTCTGTGCTGGCAGCTCAGAGCCTGGAGCCTGCTTCCGATTCTGTATCTCCCTCTGTCTCTGCCCCTTCCCTGCTTGCTCTCTGGCTCTCGCTCTCTCAAAAATAATAAATGTTAAAAAAAATTTTTTTTTTTTTTTAAATATTGAACGGCGACCTTCGCGTGTTTTGCTTTGGCGATCTCCTCCTCCCCCCAGGAGCGAAGGAGGCTTTCTTATCTGCCCTTTGGCAACAAGGAAACCGACTCACAGGGTCGAGTCACACGCCCCAGGCCACGTGGGTAGAGATGGGATGTGAGCCCAAGGCTCAGACTAACATAGAAAATGCAAAGGAGGCTGCCTGGGTGGCTCAGTCGGGTAAGCATCCAACTCTCGGTTTCGGCTCAGGTCATGATCTTGTGAGACTGAGTCCCACATCAGGCTCCGTGCTGACGGCGTGGAGCCTGCTTGGGATTCTCTCTCTCCCTCTCTCTCTCTGCCCCTCCCCTGCTCGTGCTCGCTCGTTGTCTCTCTCTCTCTCTCTCTCTCTCTCAAAATAAACATTTTAAAAAACGCAGAGGGGGCACCTGGGTGGCTCTGTCATTAAGCCTCTGACTTTGGCTCAGGTCACGATCTCACAGTTCGTGAGTTCAAGTCCCACATCAGGTGAGCATGAGCCCTGCTTCGAGTAAAACACAAGCTCTCTCTCTCTCCCTCTCCCTCTCTCTCTGCCCCTCACTCACTTGTGCCTCCCCCCGCTTCAAATAAATAAATAAATATTTTAAAAAATAAAAATAAATTTGGGGCACCTGGGTGGCTCAGTCGGTTAAGTGTCCAACTTTTGGCTCAGGTTTGTGAGTTCGAGTCCCGCGTCGGGCTCTGTGCGGACAGCTCAGAGCCCGGAACCTGCTTCAGATTCTGTGTCTCCCTCTCTCTCTGCCCCTCCCCTACTCCCGCTCTGTCTCTCCCTCTCTCTCAAAGATAAACATTTAAAAAAATTTTTTTAACAAAAATAAATTTTAAAATACAAAGAACGTTCAAATGACCTTAAATCCCACAAGCCAGAGAGAATATCTGTTAACATTTTGCTGAACATCCTTCCAACGTGTGTTTCCCTCCGAGGCTTCAAATGAATGAACCATGAGCCGGGTCCACCCATTTCTGTTGGCTTTCGTGTTGTTCTCCGCCCACCATTTTGCAGGTTTTGAAAAAGCGAATTGCTCATTAATATCACACACAAATTTATAAATCCAGCAATCCTTGAAAAACAGAGATCTGGCCTTCCTGGGCTCTTGTCATTTCGAGGCAATCGTCGGCTGGAGCTGAGGACCGCTTCGCACGGGACACATTCTATTTTGCCACAGTCCCCACCTTTCCCTATTGTGCCCCCAAGTAGGTCCACTGGCCTCACTCACTTACCTCCCTAACCCCCGTCAGGCTGACAACCTCTGCTCTAGGCATCTACGAGAGCCAACATCTGTCGAAAAGCTACAGCACACAACCACCACTCAAACGTGCCGGACGTGGGTTAACTTCTTTCATTCTCAAAGTAGTGATGTGGAATAAGCACTATTGTTAGGCCCATTTTACAGATGGGGAAACTGGGGCTCACAGAGGCTATATCAACTGCCCAAGACCACAGTCAGAAAGCGGCAGAGTCGGCCTTGGAACCCCGGGCAGTCTGGCTCCAGAGTCTGTCTCCTTCCTGTATGCAAAGACGCACCCCACACTCAGCTCCGGATTGAGGGTAATGTTCCATACCAATCAATATAGTCTAGGATCATCTAAATAATAAAAATAAAAACAAGAGAAACTAAAACAAAGCAAAACAAAACAAAAAACAAAGCAAGAGTAGACATTTGTTGCCTTTATCCACCCAGTGTTGGTTCCTTTAAGGAACAGCCCTTCTCTTGGTGGTTCTGGTGTGGCTGTCCCCCAGCCCCTCTCCCCACCTCCTCCTTGACCAGGAGGCTGGACATGTGACCCGGTCCTGACCAATCATGGCATTCCTCCCATGATGTTGCAGGGGATTGGTCCAGAGGTGGGCACATGACCCAGGCCTGGCCAATCAGAGTCTTTCCCTGAGAATTTTTTTTGGTAGGCTGTCTTTCCAAGGTCAAAGGTGATCTGATGTGAGCCTGTCCCTGTCTGTGTGGCCAGGCTGGCTGTCCTATGGAGAAAACCCATCTAAGCCAGAGAAAGAAACAGCTCAGACAGACTGAGAAAATGAGAAAGAGAGAGAGGGAGGGAGATTTTGAGCCTCTGATATCCATGTCCCCAAGGCCAATCACATCTCTGACTCTCCAGGAACTGAGCCAGTAAATTCCAGCTTGAGCTAGACTGAGTTATATTTACTTAAAACCAAAAGATGCTTGAATTCAACATCCTCATTATTCTCTTTAATGACTCACACTGGCCCATCATATGGGCTCAGCATAATTTATTAACCATTCAGTCCCCGATGAGCATTCGACTGCCACCAAGTTCCCAAATTTCCCCGCCACCAGCGACGTGGAGAAGATCCTTTGTGTACCCATCCTTTTCCACATGTGTGCAATTATCTCATTAGGGGCAATTTCTAGACATGAACTTTAACGTCAAAGGGTGCTCTGCTGCCCTTGACCCCCATCTCTGCCTTTGGCTCACTAAGTCATGGACCATCCCCCAGGCCCAGCTTCCTCCTGTCCCTCTGTGCAAGTGGCCAAACCTGGACAAGGAATGACAGGTCTGAGGGATACTGGGCACATTTGGAAGACTCACTTGCAGCAGGGGTCTCACAGGCCAGAGCCTCAGCAGTCCCAAGATTCAGGGGTGGCCCATCTGCCAGACAGAGCCTGCCTCCAGTTCCAAGCCATGAGAAATCAGAGAAAATTATGAAAGGGAGGGGCCTCAGAGAGGACTAATCCCAGACACACACCCTACCCACCACCTGCCATGTCCCACTTGGCCCAGTGGACTCAACCACGTGCCCTGCATGGACCAGGATATTTGTCTGCCTTGTGCCAATGCCAAGAAGAGTGCGTGGCACATAGTAGGCCTTCAGTAAACATCTACTGAATGGATGCGAATGGATGGATGGATGGGTGGATGGACGGATGGATGGATGGACGGACAGATGGATGGATGGGTGAATGGACAGACAGATGGACAGATGGATGGACGGACATGTGGATGGATGGATGGACATATGGATGGGTGGATGGATGGATGGATGGATGGACAGACAGACATACAGACGGATGGATGGATGGACGGACAGACGTACAGGAGGATGGATGGATGGATGGATGGATGGATGGATGGATAGATGGATGGATGAATAGATGGATGGATGGATGGACATATGGATGGGCGGATGGATGGATGGATGGATGGACAGACAGACATACAGACGGATGGATGGATGGATGGACAGACGTACAGGAGGATGGATGGATGGATGGATGGATGGATGGATGGATGGATGTACAGGCAGATGGATGGATGGATGGATGGATAGATGGATGGATGGATGAATAGATGGATGGATGGATGGACAGACAGACGTACAGACAGATGGATGAATGGATAGATGGGTGGATAGATGAGTGGATGGATGGATGGATGGATGGATGGATGGATGGATGGATGGACAGGCAGACGTACAGACAGATGGATGGATGGATAGATGGGTGGATGGATGAGTGGATGGATGGATGGATGGACAGACAGACAGAGAGACAGACGGATGGATGGATAGATGGATGGATGGATGGATGGACAGATGGATGGATGGGTGAATGGACAGACAGATGGACAGACAGACGGATGGATGGATGGATGGACATATGGATGGATGGATGGATGGATGGATGGATGGACATACAGACAGATGGATGGATGGATGGATAGATGGGTGGATGGATGAGTGGATGGATGGATGGATGGATGGATGGATGGATGGATTACTCTAACTGTGCAGCCCAAATGGGTTCAAGGGCAAATTCTGCCCCTTACTCACTCATTAGCCCTGCCTCCTCCAGGTCTCAGTGACCCCACATGTAAATGAGGTCATTGAATTAAACCATCTCTAGGCTCCTTCCAGCTCTCTCGCCTTCAAACCAGCTGTGCCCAACAGGTGAGGAATTCTGAGCTTTGGGGCCACAGAAAGCGTCACCTACATGGTTTTGCTACAATTGGATTCAAGGGCTGGACCTTTCCTATCTCTTCCCCGAGGGGAGGACAGGCCACCAAACTTCTTTCTAAATGTTCGAAGGGATGCTTGGGTAAGTTCAGAGTGGGAATGAGGTCAGCACAGGGCTTGAATCCGAGCTTGCCTCTTCCTGGCTGTATGACCTTGAGCAAGTAACTTAACTCAGTTTTCACCCCTATAAAACAGGGATAGTAATACGCTTTGTTGGGTTGTGGAAAAGCTTAAATGGGAGGATATACAAGCACTTGGCACAGTTCCTGGCTTGAGGTGAGCACTCCATAAATGGTAGTGGTGGCCATCTGAAGACTTCCCAAACTCTGTGTTTGGAGACTGCTGTGAGGTGTCCCATCACCAACTAGGGACCAGCTATGGATGGCCATATCGTTCACATGGAGGAAGCAGAACCCCGTTTTGGGAAAAAGCGCTGACCTCAAGCCGCACAGAACCTCAGGAATAGGCCTTTAAGGGGAGCCCTTCCCATCTGCGTTCTTCTCCCTACCTGAAATTCGGGCACAATGGCTGGAGATCAGGCAGCCATTTGGGGCCATGAGACCTTTGGGGTAGAAGCAAGTTGCCAGGCTTCTCTGAGAACAGTCCTACATTACCTCCTTCAGGCTTCTTTCTCATAAGGGAGGAATATGGCTCTAATTTCTTTAAACCATTGTTATTTGGGTTTTCTGTTTCATATAAACAGACCCAATTTTATCTGTCCCCGTTTTGCAGACGACAAAAAGCAAAGCTTGGTTGGGAGAAGGTGACACAGCTGGCAAGTGTTGAGTCGGACTGACTCGAGGTCTCTACGGTTTACCTACTATGGATTCTACCAAACGCGTTGCCGCCCACAATGAGAGGGTCCCTCCCTCCCAGGCTACCTGCCTCTATGCGATTAGACGTGACCAGGGCTGTCGGGACAGAGGGAAGGAAGGTGTAATCACGAGAAAGCTTCACAGAGAAAGTGGTGTTTGAGCTGAATCTTCAGAGAATGAGAGACTATCAATCACGCGAGGTGCTGTTCACCAGGAATGCACAAGAAAAGATTTTGCTCAGGGCTTTTACTGGGGGCTGGTCACGTAGGCAGCCCCTGCCCAGCATACACCAAACTTCTAGACCCCCGGAAGGAAAGCAGGTGGTCAGCATAACCCACGTTGTTTGCACGGTTTAGGCTCGGCGAGCCACTCTTATCAGGGAACGGCAGGAACCCACCGGAAGCCCAAGTTGCCAGAAGCCAGCCCAAAGCCAGACTTGCAAGCATGCTTTGTAAAGGATGGCAGTCCCGGACCTGCTGTGTTCATTTCTCTACGCAGGGTATGACGCCTTCCTCCGCATTTCTGGTTTTGAGGTGACCCAGGAAATGGTGTTTTGTGCCTCAGACCCAGATTTGCAGAGAAAAAAAAAGGCTAGTTTACTACGCAGATCACTTCGACGAGTTTTCCCAGAGAATCACGTTGCGTCGCCGAAGAGCCAAAGGTGGGAAGGGGGCCGCTTCCAGGAGTCCTGAGAGCACAAGGCTGGCCGGGGGTGGGCCTGGCCCCTGGCCCTGAGCTGGCCACTGACTCGAGTTCCAACTCCGTCAAGCATGTCCCAGAGATGAGCCTCATGCAAGCGTTCGCTTCCATGAAAGGAAGGCGTTGGATTGCACCTGTATCAGCAAGCTTTCACTGCATAACAAGCCCCCCCCCACACACACACACCGAAACGCACAGACATTTGTCACATCTCACAGTGCCGTGGGGCAGCCATGTGGGTTGGGCTCCGCGGAGGGGTCCCTCTTCCGGTGTCGCCCGGGCTCACTCAGGAGGCTGCAACCGGGTGGCGGTCAGGACAGCTGGGCCTTTCTCCGCATGGCCTCCCGTCCTCCAGCAGGCGAGCCCGCAGGCTGGTTCTCATGGCCAAGTAGCCAGATGCGAGGGGAAGTGACAGACTCTCCCTCCAGATGGGAGGAGAGGCGGCGTAGCCGTGCAGAGGGGTGTGCACACGGGGAAGGGTGGAAAGTGCAGCCAACTTTGACAGCAACCAAGATATCCCCCCCATGTTCCTTTCATTCGTTCATTCATTCATTCATTCATTCATTGCTTTTCTCAGACACCGAGACACAGAGGTGACCCTGTCCTCATGGAGCCTCCAGACTAGTGGGGAAACAGACGAATAAATCGAGGTGGGCTGCAAAGTTTCACCGAGGAAGCATTTCTATTTATTTTTATAGATTTTTTTTTAACTGTCTTTATTTATTTTGAGCGAAAGAGAGAGCGCAAGCGGAGGAGGGGCAGAGAGAGAAGGAGACAGAATCCAAAGCAGGCTCCAGGCTCTGAGCTGTCAGCACAGAGCCCGACGCGGGGCTCGAACTCACAAACCATGAGATCATAAGCTGAGCCTAAATCAAGGGTGGGGCGCTTAACCCACGGAGCCACCCGGGCGGCCCTAGAAATTTCTTCACACGATACTTTTTTCCCCACGAAGACGTTGGCTCGATCGGCCAGAAAAGGCAGAAGCAATGAAATTGGGAATTTTCACCAGGAAGAAAATTAAAAACAAAAGGGGAAAGAAGGTGGGGTTTATTGAGTACCCACTATGTCCCGAGCATCTTACGGACACTCTCCCCCCTCGTCTTTTCTATAACCAGAGGTGAGTAGTATTATCCCCCTTTTATAGGTAAGCACACTGAGGCTCCTTGCAAAGAAGCGGCTTGTCCAACCTCTCACAGGTCCCGAGTGGCAGAGCTGAGCGTCCCACGGCCGCATCTGGCCCCCAAGTCGATATGCGACAATAGAACAGCTGCAAAGGAGCTTCACATTTGACTAGGAGCTTCCTAGCAGCCTGAGGGAAAAGGGACACTAAACATATGGCCGAGTGGTCACTAGACAGGAACCAGCCAGACATGTCACGGAGGGGAAGCAAAGCCTTTCCTGGCACTGAATGCATTTTCCTTTTCCCCAAGTAGATGAAAGATAGCTTGTGGGTAGGGTGGACTCTTTGGGGCCCCGCTGACCAAAGGTTTTATCTGGGGAGGTTGCTAAGTAAATGGCCCATCATCCCACATTATCCCCTAGGGAAGACTGTGCGCCCTCCAGCAGCCATCATCCTCTGTGTGTGCACGGGTGCAGGTGTGTGTGTGTGTGTGTGTGTGTGTGTGCACGCGCACGTATGTGTTTCTCGCTCTCACTTTCTCTTTTTACCCCCAACCCCTCCCTCTGTTTGTCTCTTTTGCCTCTAAATCTCCCCAGCCCACACCCAAAAATGCAAAGAGTCCCTGCCACACGAAACTCTGCTGGTTTTAGGAAGTGTTGCTGCTTCAAGAGCCTGCACACCGGGTCCCGGCAGACAGGACTTCCTCCCCACGCGGGGCTGGGAGGGGCCACCCGGAAGGGGCCTGGTGTAGCCTCGGTGACACATCTCTGCCTGGTCAGCTTGAGCAGCAGCTGGGTCAGCAGGCGACGGGAGCGGAGGCCACCCTTCCCCGGGGCTTCAGGATGGACTTGTGCCACCCAGGTAAGCACCCGGGGCCGACCTCTCCGGGCCTCAGTTTCCTCCTCTGTAAAATGGGGGCAATAGTGCCTGCCTCCCAGGATCCTGGACGGAATCCATATGTAAATAGATGTAAGACAGGGTGGAGATGCAGAAGCATGCGACAAATGTTTACGAGCTCAGGCTAAGTGCCAAGCTGTGCCCCAGGTGCTGGGAGAACAGGGAACAAAGCAGGCCCTGTCCCTGCCCTCCTGAGCTCACGCTCTACAGGGGGAGACAGACATAGAGGTATTAATGTAATATGTCAGGGGGTGACAGGCAGGACGAAGGACAGTCAAGTAGGATAAGGGACATGGGAGGGGGTGGTCGAGGAGACCTCAGAAAGAGACACCATTTGGGCAGAGACCTGAAGGAAGGAGGGAGTGATCCCTGTCGGTTTCTGGGGAAGGAATATTCGGGGGGGGGGTGCAGGGGAAGGAATGACCAGTGCAAGGAAGGTTGCTTGAGTTGAAGATGGTGATGTTGGTGATAATGGCCGTCTGGGTGGCACAGGGGCCCTGAAGCTCCTGTTTGGACTTTAAGGGTGGGGGGATGAGGGTGGCCTCTGGGGAGGCTGAGGACACCACCTAGAGTGCCAGTGGAGGGGGCCAGAGAGGAGCAGCAGAGAACCATGGCTGAGCCCCTCCCCAGTGAGCAGGACCGCGTGTCTGGGGGAAAGAGGAGAGACATGTGTACGGTTGGTAGGGAAGAGAACTGCATTCCTGCAAGGCAGAGGGAAGAAGAGGGACAAAGTCTCTGTGCCCTGCACTCGGAATGTCCCAGCATCAGGGCGCCTGGGTGGCTCAGTCGGTTAAGCGTCCAACTTCTGCTCAGGTCATGATCTCACAGTTTGTGGGTTCGAGCTCCGCATCGGGCTCTGTGCGGACAGCTCGGAGCCCTGGAGCCTGCTTCGGATTCTGTGTCTCCCGCACGGCCCCCTCTCTGCCCCCCCTACACTCGCACTCTGTCTCTCTCTAACAAATAAATAAACATTAAAAAAAAAAGAAAAAGAAAAAGAATGTCCCAGCATTGCCTGGAAATCCAGAAGACGAGGGCTTCCAGGAGCTGTCCAGTTCCCCAAGTTCAGATGACGTCAAGCCCGTTAGCAACAGAACCCTTTCTTCAAACAAAACCTAACACCGAGCAGTCTGACCCCGCCCACCGCGCCTCCCCTGACCCCACGGGCTCTGGGGAACATGGTTAGAGAACCACCCTTCCCTTTCAACAGCTTTTGGGCTTTGGATGGCAGGTGGCTCCCAGACCGTACAGGCTCCATGAATAGGTCTTAGGTGGAGACTAGATGACAAGGCGGGGACCCAGCGGGGAACAGCGCCTGGTTTAAGATTACCTGGCAGATACGAAGTGATGGGTCCTTAAGAAGAGGGATGGTTGTCCCCATCACGAGGACACTGAGGCTCACGGAGGTTTACTGCGGGAGAGGACTGACTTACTTGAAGTCAGGGGGCCAGTAAGTGGCAGGGCAGGGACAAGAACCTGAGAGGAGAGACAGCCACGGGTTAGCCCGGGCTGCGGAAGGTGCAGCCCAGAAGGCGGGCTGCTGCTTTGCTTCGGGCTGGCCCTGGGAGGGAAGGGATTGAGTGAAGTCAACGCAGGCGGTCTGTTGGGAGATTTCAGGTCTCCACGGATTGGTTCATTCATTCATTCATTCATTCGTGCTATAAGCAGTCCTCCGGCGTGCAGGGTCTGTGCTGGGCAGTGCTGGGGACAGCAGGCCCAGCCCTGGGGGAGGCTGCTGGTCCAGGACATGGGGGAGTGGGAGACAGACCCTCAGATCCTGCAGGACGATGACCCAGAGCAAACGAGGAAGCGACTCCTTCCACGTGGGAGAGGGGGAGATCTCGGAAAACTTCCTGGAGGAGTCGGGTCCCCCAGGGCGGCCTCCCCGCCTGCCTCCCGTGTGTTCAGGCCTCCTCCCCCCAGGGCCTGCCGGGAAGGTGAGCGGTCCAGGCAACAAAACCTCTGTGTGACCAAAGACAGCACCTTTGGGCTGGTGCAGGGAGGCCGGGGAATAGTTAAAAATAGAGGCAGCTTGGCTCTGGGGGTGGGGAGGAAGCCACACGTCGCCCACAGAGCCTCGGGGGCCGGGGCGAGGAACAGCTCCGCCAGACACCCCCTCCTGCCCCAGAGTCCCCCCCCCCCAGACTCTGAGGAGCCTCTGCCCTCGGGCCCCCAGGATAGCGCCCTCCTCCTGCCCTGGAAAGGGGAAGCTGGGCCAGCTGTCCTGGAAACGGGCCTGCGAGCAGAAAGATTTCTAAAAATATGATGGGAAAGAGGAAGGACAAAGGGGAAGTAAGGAGGAGTTGGGGAGGTAGATGGCCGGGGTGGGCACCAGGGCACTGACAGCTGGCCTGGGCACCGTGCAGAGGGCAGCCGCAGCCTACAGCGTGGCGGGGGTGGGGGGGTGGGGGGCGTCCAAAAGCAGCCTTCGTGAGGCGGGAAAATCACCGAGCCCAGGGCGGAGTCAACAGAGTTCACGGTGGCGGCTGTTATCATTATCGTGTTGTTATTTTGCGTGTTTCATGAGCGCTGTTACTAAAACCCGACTCCACGGGGCGGGCGCCTGGGTGGCTCCGTCGGTGGAGCCCCTGACCAGCTCAGGTCATGATCTCGCGGTTTGTGAGTTCGGGCCCCACGTCGGGCTCGCGGCTATCAGGACAGAGCCTGCTTCGGGTCCTCTGTCCCCCTCTCTCTGCCCCACTTGTGCTCTCTCTCTCTCTCTCTCTCTTTCTCAAAAGTAAACAAACATTAAAAAAAATTTTTTTGTTAATTAAATCCAACTCCCACGAGCTGCTTCGGTGCTTGAAACCCCAGCGTCACCAGGCTCAGACTCAGAAGTGGCCACTCTGACCGTGCGTCCTTGTCGCCCTCCTTGAACCTCAGTGTCCTCAGCTCTGAAATGGGGAGAAATCCCCGCTTTGAAACAGACAGGTGAAGGGGCGCCTGGGTGGCTCAGTCGGTTAAGCGTCCGACTTCAGCTCAGGTCACGATCTCACAGTCCGTGAGTTCGAGCCCCGCGTCGGGCTCTGGGCTGATGTCTCAGAGCCTGGAGCCTGTTTCAGATTCTGTGTCTCCCTCTCTCTGACCCTCCCCTGTTCATGCTCTGTCTCTCTCTGTCTCAAAAATAAATAAACGTTAAAACAAACAAAAAAAAAAAGAAACAGACAGGTGAAGGGGTGGAAAACCCTGGGCTTCACGTGACAGGGGCCACCTGTTGGGGGGGTCAGAATCCCTCCAGAAGGGGACAGGGGATCTAGGGGGTCCATGAACATGCCTGCCAAACCACAAAAGAAGCTCTGTGAAGAAAAACTGCAGACAGCCCCCTCCCCACGCCCTCCCACTGTCCTGAGAAAACTCACCACGCACGCCTATGCCTCAGTTTCCCCAGCTCTGGAGAGTTGGCTTTGTTTTCTCTCTTCCCCCCACCTCCCGCCAAAAAAACAAGGCATCATTCTGCATCTGGCCTTCATTCTCAAACAGGAGCCACGGTCAGCACTTCCGGTCAGAACAACCAGGGACTAGTACCTGGTGGGGTTTGGATGATTTGCGCGAAGATATCTGCCGTCGGAAGACCAACATCAGGGCTGTGGCCTCGGGAGTCCTGGATGGGCCTGGGTGTGACCCCCAGCTCCAGCACCTTCCAGCCGTGTCACCTCGGACGCAGGACAGGAGGGCACCTGAGAGGGGAGACGCTGAGCAGGGGTGACGAGGCAGAGGGCGGAAGGAAAGGCATTCGAGATACAGGGAACAGCCTGTGCGTGCGGAAGCCTGTGGAGAGGGCGCACGTGGGAGCAAGTGGAGGACGTCCAGGAGGCCTCAAGCCGGGGGCGGGGGCGGCGCAACGTCAGTGGAAGATGGGGCCCTGCCTGCCCAACCGGGGGGCCCGGAAGACTCGGGGTGTCATCCCCAGGACAACGGGACGCCGCGGGAGACTGGATGGGAGGTGCCGAGTGGAGGCCGGGAGACACAGGGTCCAGGGACACGCCGAGGTCGGGGTGGGGGTGGGGGTGGGGCCGTGGAAACGAAAGGAGATGGAGGGGGCGTGGCCCGGGGGAGACACGAGGGTGAGAGAGGGGTGCATGTCAGTGTGCTTCAAAGAGCTGTGAGATCGAGTGACATCATTTACACCGAGCCGCTGGCACAAAGCAGGTGTTTTTGAGGCAAAGGTCAATGGGAGACTCTTCCTTTGCCACCCCCCACCTCCTCCCTGGAAACGGGGCTCTCTGGGCCTGCGGAGCCCAGCGTTGCAGGGACAGAAAGCAAGACTCCCAAGAGGGCCACCAGGAGGAGGGCACATGGCGCCACTCCTCGTCCCTCCTGGGTCCGTGTCAGTGACCTGCGGGGGCCAGAACACCACCTGATGGCTGCTGGGTTAGGTTGCATCCTGCGTCCTGGAGGACGGTGCCCCATCCAAGCAGGACATCAGCTCCAAGCTGACGCTTTGTTCCACCAGGCTGGCAGCTTCCGGGGGGCGAAGTGGTCCCAGAGGACCAGCGGATCCCCTGGCCGGATGCTCCTCCCACGCCTGCCTTCTTGTGAAGAGAGCCCCTTGGTCCAGCATGACGTTGTGCAGTACTCGACACCTGACGACCCCTGGACAGTGGCGCTGGCCGAGGCTCTGTGAGAAGGAAGGGCCCCCCGCACGTCCGGACCACGTGAGGCTTCCGGTCAAGATGGATCGCTGGCCTTTAGGAGTAGAAGGGATCCTTTGCCATCCCATTGCCTCCCGAGTTGGCTGATGGGTCTTCGAGGGGAAACAGTGGGTCTCTGTTCCCGGCAGCTCAGAGATTCAGAGGCGGCGATAGCTTGGGAAGCTCGGGTGGGTGGCTTCTCATGTAGCCTCCACCGGGGCCACGTGGCTACTGCACTCGTGGACAGTTGTACCAGCACTGGGCTGCCGGTCAGAGCCTGGCTGAGGTCACCGGCCGACTCGTTCCGTCTGCCTGGCGGTGCAGTTTCTCTCCTGTGCCGGATGGTTGCTGCGCAGCACCGGTGGGCGTCACAAAAATCTTCATCCCCCGGGTCCACTCCTAGGGGACCACCCACTTGCCTCCTCCCCAGACCCCCCTACTCCCAATCTTCCGATCTTCCTCCTTCCCAGCCTCCGAGAAGTCAAGCCACCCTCTCCTGTTCACTGTTAACCTTAAAAAAAAAACAAAACTGCCAGCTGTTTTCCCGGCCAAGGAGGGGTTTATTCCAGAAGAGTATTAGAACCACCATCCAGGACAAGCAAGCTATGGCAAAACCCTCGGCGAGTCCGAAGGACAGAGAGAGGAGTCGCTGTTAGGAAAGGGGAGTCGGAAAGGCTGCGCGATAAACAACAAGTCCATCGGAGTTAACTGGGGGCTCCAGGCGTAGTGGCTTTTCACGGGCTGAGTTGTGACTTTCTCATTGGCTGGGCTGTTTGCACACCATAATTGCAGACGTCAATTTGCAAATTGCACGTCAATTTGCCCACCGTAAATGCAGACGTGTTCTTGCTGGGGGCCGTTGCTCTTTGCACATGAAATGGGTGGCCAGGCACCCTCCCCAGAGTCCTGCTCACTGGGAGCCTTTCTCACCCCTGTCTCTCCAGGACACCTTTGGGCAGGGGTCAACAGCTACCCAGCGTTTACGTGTCCCCAAACACAAAGCCACCCATTCTGGAACCAGGTTGGGGCGCTTTGCTCCTTTGCCAGAGAGATCACAAGGGACCTACCCATGCAGACAAAGTGGGAGCCAAGGGACCGGGTGCGACAGCCGTGGATGGCATAGGGGCCTGGGTGATGTGTTCACGGAGCTTACTGGAACCTTCTGGTTTTATTCGCACTTGTTCCTCCTCAGGGAGCCACTTGTGAAGGACTGTTGTTGTGCTCACTTGACTTTATGACCTGGTGGCTCACCCAGAGCCATCTTAACTGCTTGACCGAGGGAATCATCGTATACAGTTGTCATCGCATTTCAGGACCCTTCTTGCTGGGCACCCAGCTTCTCCTTCAGTCCGTAGAGCCTGGGTGTGAGGACTGGCTCAGGTCCAGAAACTGGGCGAAAGGTCTTGGCTTTTGATGCAGTGGCTGTCCTTGGGGAGGGCCATATCCTCGGGTGAGGCAGTTTCATTCGGCTGAGTTAAGTTTCTGGGGAGGAGGAAATTCAGCTGTGCCATCAGCAGGCTACCCCCAACCCTACCCCCAGCCACTGAAAGAAATGGGTGCCTTGATCCTGAAGGGGAGAGCTGATGGCACAATGCAGCATCCATTATACGTGCATTGGACCCTTCCCACGTGTCGAATACTTGCTTGGTGCCTCGCCGTCTCAACACCCAGTTTCCATCTCCAATCCAAGATGGCAGCTCGGTCAGTGGGAGGGAAAGGTAGGGACAGGGAGCCTTTAATTTTCTCTCTGCTTTCATTTGGGAGACATAAGGGCTGTCCTTGCAAAACCTTAAAGAAAGGTGACCGGTTATTCCCTAAAGCTAGGACTTAAAGAGTTGGGGAGAGTATGGACAGACAGACGGGAGAAGGCATCCCAGGATCGAGGAACAGCATGGGCAAAAGTGGGAAAGTAAGACAGAGACAGTGTGGGGGGAGTGAGGAGCCGGCAGGCTAGACTCCCAGGCTCTTACTGAGAATAGTGGAAGACAAGGCCGGCTAGAGAGGCCGGGACTGTGGAGGACCAGGAGGAGAACTCTTCCCCTCTAAGCACCAGGGAGCCCGTGGAGATTTTGGCCAAGCGAGTGTTGTGGATGCAACAGGAAACGCGAGGGGTTAGAGGTGAGCCAGCCGACGCCAGTGCGGGAATTGTCACAGCACCTTGCACAGAATGCCAGCACACACGCGTCTCCTTTCATTCCGGGTAACCAGAAAAGAGCCCAGGCTTCGTAGCCAGCCCAATCCAAGCCCCACCCGGGCTGAGTAGCTTGTCCCTGTGGAGCCCTGGCCGGGTCACCTCATCTCTCTGAGCCTCAGTGTCTGGAGCAGGAGCTGCGAATTGTCCCCCCACCCCCAAAGCCAGTCTCCCCATCTTATACGGTCGCAATGGTGTCAGGACCGCCATGCTAAAGGCTCATTTCCCGGCCTCCCTTGCAGCTAGGTGTGGTCATGTGACTCTGTCTGACCAATGGCCTGGGAGGCAAAATGATACCCCACTCCCTGGTTGTGCAAATAAATACGCGGCCAAGTGAGCTAACCAAGCGATCTGGGGAAAGAGCAGATGAAAATGCCCAGGAAGGATGAATGCCGTCCGCTAGTATTTTGAGTACCTGCTACGCGTCAGCTCTTTCTAGGGGGCGGAGGATGCAGCGGTGAGCAAAATTCTTGAAGGTTCTGCTGTCATGATGCTGAGAGTATAACGAGTAGAGCACGAAAGGCGCAAATCAACAAGATGGTGGGGGTGGGGGGGAGGGGAATGTCCCCAGAGGGTACAAAGCTGGGCGGGGAGGGGAGGGGAGAGGAAGGGAGCAAGCCAGGGACCCCCCCATCCCCGTTCTTCTCTCTCCAGACCCAGCGGAGCTGAGCAGTGGGGAGACAGAGGAACTACAGCAGATCAAATGGCACCGGAGGCAGCTTCTGGAAGACATCCAGGTGCGTGCACACTCACAAACGCACAGGCTCCTGTCCACACGCGGGTTCGAGCCGACACGCCCTCCCACGAGCAAACCCCCATACGCGCTCACGCAGCCCCGCACTCGCTCCTGCCCCCCGGGGCCTGGTCAGAGGGCAGGGCCAGACTCCATCCAGCGCCCCCCCCCCGCCCCCCAAGTGGGGAGAATGGAATTCCGGGGGGGCTCTCCCCGTTGCCGGGCTCAGCTGCCAGGGCCCAGAGAGAGCTAGGAGGGTGGGGGAGATCGGTTAAGCACCTACTGTGTGCCAAGCCCTGCCTGGTGCTGTCTGCACTTGATGGCTTGGCGGGTTCCAGTCCCGCCTGTGTGGCCCCGATCCGGTCGCATCTCCACCCCGGGCCCCAGTTTCAGCCCCTCAAAAATGTCACCCATTTCGTCAAGATAACACCAACGTGTGCCTGGCCCTTGCCAACACAGTTTCTCAGACGTTCACCCATTTGACTCTTAGCAGCCTTCGAAGGCGGGCCCTGTTTCTGTTCCTGGAGCGTGCGGAGCTCAGTCCTGCCCCCGGGCCTTTGCACTCACCGTTCCCGTGGTCCCCGGGACTCTCCGCAGCTCTCCTCGGGGCACCTCCTTCTCACTATTTCGTTCTTGGCTCGAATGTTGCCCTGACCGCTCTGGCTGTGGTTGCTGGGGCCCGACCCCACGCCAACACACGTGTACCTAAGAAAGTTGAAGATACCAAATCACTCACTCAGCAAGTGCTTTGTTGAGACCTACTAGGTGGCCAGGCTCTTCCTGTACCATGACATGACATTAATGATCAGAGATCGTTCTCTTTTTATTGGAGTACGGGTGACACCCCACGATCCATTGGCTTCAGGTGCCCCCCCGTGGTGCCTGGACAAGGCTATCCCTTACGCTGCGCCCACGACAGGGTAGCTACTTTCGTCATTTCATTTGCCCATGACCACCGTGACCCCACCCCCACTGGGCTGTGAGCCCCGTGAAAGCGTGGGTCTGTCTTGCCCATCACCATAGCCCCAGCTCCAGAGTCAAAGCATACAGGAGGCGCTCAATTAATATTTGCAAGTGGATCCCCATTTTATGTGGGGGGAAGCCGCTCAGTGACTTGGCCAAGATCAGGTACAGGTACGGTCTCCAGGCCCCTGCGACCCCCCCGGGGTTCCTGGAACCCAGGTTCCTTCGGGACCGCTCTCATCCCTCAGATTCCAGGGGAAGGCGAGGAGGCGCTAGGGTGCACGTTAGGGGCTCTTGCCAGGTCCCCATGCTGCTGCCCTGCAGGGGTCTGCTGGACCAGCTGCCACTCTCCTGTCCGCCCAGCGGTCGTGGCTGGCATAATTAGGGGGTCCTCTGCCCCTGGGCGCCTCCTGCAGGGTCAAGACAAAAATAAAAACAAAAAAAGGCTTGAGGGGAGTGGCGAAAGCGCAGACTTGGAATCGGGCCTCGGACACGTCCCCTTGCCTCTCTGCACTTCAGCGACCTCTTCTGTACATTCCACTGGGGTGGCAAGGTCCCTGAAAAGACAGCCTGCGCGATCTTGTACCGGGGGGGTCCCCATAATACTGGGCACATAGTAGGCCCTGAGTGAAGGGTGAGCGACAGAGTAAATGGATGGGGGAGGGAAGCCAGAGAGGAGTTGGGGCCTGGTCCTAGGGTGGGAACTCATTCCTCGTGGCTGGGGAGGCAGTAGGGAGCCACGGAAGGAGCTGGGGAAGGGCAGGCACCAAGCTGTGCTTCAGGAAGCTGGCAGCTGGGCGCAGGAGGGCTTGGCGGGTAGGCTTGGCTAAAGGGCAGGAGACTCCACAGCTGCAGAGGGGAGGTGGGAGGGCTGGAAGTAGAGTGGGGCGAAGGGTGGGGACTTGAGGACCGCGTCCCCCGAGACAGGAGCCCATGGAGAATCGCGTATCAACAGGCAATAGGCTGGCTTGGGATTTTGAGGATAAGAAACATCTGGGAAAGGGAGGGGGGCGCCGGGGGGGGGGGGGGGCTGGCGGGTTAAGCGTCTGACTCTCAGCTCAGGTCATGATCTCGCGGTTTGTGAGTTCGAGCCCCGCGTCGGGGTCTGCGCTGATGGTGCGGAGCCTGCTCGGGATTCTTCTGTCTCTCCTTCTCTCGACCCCTCCCCGACTTGTGCCCGCTAAATAACATGAAAAAATTAAAATAAAAAAAGAGAGAGAGAGAGGGAGGGAGGGAGAAACATCCGGGAAAGGGATCTCTCAAAGGTAGTGACAGCTCACTGGAGGTCTGGGGTCACGCCCAGGGGTGGAAGTGGTTGTTGAAGTCTGTCCCTGACTCTCCCTCCTTGTCGCACCCCCCCCCCCACCGCCCCGCAGAAGCTGAAGGATGAGATCGCAGATGTGTTTGCCCAGATTGATTGCTTCGAGATCGCGGAGGAGAGGTGAGGAGGGGCCAGGCCAGGGGCCCCTGGGAAGCTGCCATGGTGGCTTCCGAGGATGTCCCACACCAGGAATGAGCAGGAGGGAGCAGGGGCCCTGCCTGGGCCTGGGGCCCTGGTGAAATCAGGGATCGGCCTGGAAGAAGAGGCAGCAGGGAGGGCCTGAGAGCCCATCTCCTGGTCTGGTCTGGTCCTTACTGCCAACAGCCCCCTCTTTTGAGAGACACTCCCCATCCCCACCCCCTCCACCCAAAGTCTCTCCTAACCCGCACTGACCCAGGCCCTGATCAATCGCCGCCCAGGAGCATCACGGGATGGGCTAGGAAAAAGAGCGCTCAGCTCTGTGACCTGGGGCTTGTCCCCGCCCCTCCCTGGGCCTCAGTTTCCCCCCTTGTGGGGAATAAGAAGGTTGGTCCCTACATAATCCCCTGAGGCCCCAGGTACCGACGGCTACACATTCGTCTCAGGAAGTCGCCACCCGGCCCCTGCCGTCCCTTGATCTCCGATCACCTTTCTAGCCCCACCACAAATGCACATGGGCCCACACGTGGTTGCCCCCTGTCTCCCGGTGTCCTGTTCCAGCCCCGACACCAGCATAACATTTACAGAGCGCCTACCCCCAAGCTGCTTTAAACTCTTTAGCCTCTCAACCATGCTGGGGAAACTGAGTCCCAGAGAGGTGAAGTGATTCCCCTCGTGTGGCTCAGCCAGCAAAGCAGCAGAGCGGGATTTGCACCAGGAGTCGGGCCCCGGGGGCCGTGCCCTCACCCCCCGGCCTCCCTGTCATCCTGCCCCCACTTGGAGCACAGGGCCCCCCTAAATGCTCTCCCTAGAGCGACTCTGGGCTTCCAGGGCCACGGCTGCAGAACCAACCGGTTAGAATGCTGGAGCTGGGCCCACTGGAACAGTCCCATCTGGGAGTCTGGGAGGGGCCCAGACCCTGCATTTCTAGGGTCTCTCCGAGGCGATTCCAATGCAGGATGTGAGGACCCCACTTGGAGGCCCTTGGG
This sequence comes from Felis catus, assembly GCF_018350175.1. Lineage (NCBI taxonomy): Eukaryota > Metazoa > Chordata > Mammalia > Carnivora > Felidae > Felis > Felis catus. Next base: position 131,161,422 of record NC_058374.1, read on the forward strand.
GAATATTGGCTGTAGCTGCGGAAAAAGCATCCTTGGGGACTGGGTGGGGGGGTTCCTGGGGTTCTGGGGCGGTCCAGGCTGACATCTCCTTGTCTGCAGCCGGATGGCCCAGAAAGAGAAGGAGCTATGCATTGGGCGTAAGAAGTTCAACATGGACCCCATGAAGGTAGGGCAGTCGTGGGGGGTTCGGGTGGTCGTGGGGTCGGGGGTTCCGCATGCTGGACACCTTCACAATGTCCTCTCGTTCCCCTCGACTGACGATTGCCCACCTTAGAGGTGAGAAAACTGAGGCCCAGCGGAGCTCAGGACCTTGTCCGGTGGCCCACAGCCTGCCATGGCTTCAGTGCCCTGTCACCCCATAGCAGAGCATGAGGTAGGAGCCGGGAGGAGGTGGTGACATTTTATGAAGTCCACAGACTTGGAGTCCGCTGGCCGAGTCTCTGCTTCCTCCTTTTTAGTAGGTCTTTGGACACTGGGGCCCTTAGATTCTGGGGCTCAGTCTCCAGAAGTTTCTCCCAGCCTCTCTGCTGGGGGAGGGCCAGTCTGGGGGTGCTGGCATGGAGCACTGGGGGCTCAGGCTGCTACGACTCTTGTCCCTCCCCCCACCCACACACACCACCTCCCCACCCCCCACCTCCACCCCACCCTCCCCTCCCCTGGCCTCAGAGCAACCTCTCACCTAGCTAGGTGGCAGCCGGGTCCCTTCCTGCTTGAACAAAGACAGGAGGAAGCCACAAGCTGACATACGGGGGTAGGGTCAGGGCAGTCAAAGGGCCCCTGGAAATTTACTGCTCTGGCTGAGAGAGTTGCCTCTTCCCCATCACAGTGACACAGGCTCACCCATTTGTCACACACCCATTTGCCTTCCACAGCCACGGGAATCGGACCCCTGCCCCAACCACACAGAACACACACACAGACACGCACACACTCGGGCATACAGACGCGTGCTCACACGCAGGTGCACATACACAGAGAGCACCTGGGGGGGGCCACTGAGGGGCCCCCAGGACCCTCTGCCTGTCACTGAGAACCCCTCACAACCGGCCCCCCCACCACCACCTTCCAGCAACCTCTTCCCCGAACTCCCAAAGTTAGAAGGACAGATTCTGAGCGCCTGGGTCGTGAGGTGTGCGTGATATTGTCACATCGGAAGCAGGTTTCATGTAGAAAGGGAAGGAAAGTCGCCACGATGGAAACTCTCTCCCTCTGAACGCTGGGACGTGGCCATCTCCTCTCCTTTTGATTTAGCCGGATTTTTTTCTAATTTTTTACACAATGGCCATAGATTGCTTGTGAGGAAAAAAAAAACATGAAACGCTATTTTTAAATGTATGAATATGAAGGGGACAAAAGAAAGGGCTGAATCGTTGAATCTTAAAATTATAAATTCATAGACTCACTGAAGCATGTAATCAGTGTGAGCCTGAAGGGGACCCGGGGAGCCCCTGGCATGAGCCTGGCCCCCTGCAGGATGGTCTCTCTCTTCGCATGCCTCCATTGATGGGGACCTCACCACCTTTCAATGGCAGCTTCTGTTAAGGAGGGACACAACTTCCCAGAAAAGTCTGTGCCAATGTCAGAATGCCAGGTCCCCCCACCGCCTGCCCCACAGTCTGGCCACGGGGGGCCCCTCCCTTCCTCCACTGAGGCCAGCTGCTGGAGGGGGGGTGCTGATCATGGGCTCCGTGTACCCCCTCCAGGGTGTCCAGTATCTCATTGAGCACAAACTGCTGACCCCCGACGTCCAGGACATCGCGCAGTTCCTGTACAAAGGCGAGGGCCTCAACAAGACGGCCATCGGCACGTACTTGGGGGAGAGGTAAGGCGGTGCGTGGCCTCAGGGAGATAGGGAACGAGGGTTGCGCAGGTGTGTGTGTGTGTGTGTGTGTGCACAGGTAAGTGAGTGAGTGAATTATGTTAGGGAAGTCCTAACTCTTGGGGCTTGAGACAGCTAACTGATCACTCCCCTCCACCTTCTGAACCAATGCCTGCCTTCTTGCCTGCCTTCATTCACTTATTTGGTCAACAGATAGATATTTTTTAGTCTCCACTGTGTGCCAAGCAGTGTCAAATCCCCGGACTTATACTAATGACCAAGATAAACAAAACCAAACCCCTGCCCTCGGAGAGGTACGTTCTAGTGGGAAAGAGAGATCCCCAAATATGCAAAATACGTTAGAAAATGTTAAGTTCTTTGGACTGCAAAGAAAGCAGGGAAGGGAGATGAGAAGTGTTGGGAATCATGGGTCAAGGGCCGTGACTTTAAATATTGTGAGTAGGAAGGGTCTCGTCGAGAAAGTGATGTTTGACACGTAAAGGAAGTGAGCAGTGAGGACATCTGGGGGAAGAGCATGCCAACGGGAACCGCCTGTGCAAAGGCCCTGGGGCAGAAGCATGCTCAAGGAATGGCAGGCTGGTGAGATCAGAAGAGACCAAGGGAGGGAAGAAGTGGCAGGGGATGAGGTGGGGCTCCATGGGAGGGTCTGGGCACAGGAGGGGTGAGAAAGGACCCTTCTGGGCTGTTGGGAGAGGCAGGCGGGCTGTAAGGGATGAGGCAGCAGCCAGACCAGCAGCCCTTCTCCCGGGTTCCCCAGGGGACACGTTCCTTCCCCCGAGAGGGCAGGGGACGCTGGTGCAAGAAAAACAGAGCTTCCCGATTTGAGCTGGGAGGAAGGGAGAAATAGGGGTAGGGCCGGCTCTCTTCACTTCACAGAGGAGGACACTGGGGCTCCGGGAGGTCCAGTGGCTTGAGTAGGGTCATCCAGGCAGGAGGTGACAGAGAGCGCCCCCTCCCCTCCCGGGTGAGAACAGCGCCGGTGAGCCGTGGGCGAGTTGCAGGGTTGGAGGGGGGGGCGTCTGCTCCAGTGTGAGGACCTACGTGTGCATGTTCAGGGGGAGGGGTTCAGACGTGGCTCAGCGGACCGGAAGGTGTCTGGATCCGGAAGGAGGACACGCGGCTCCCCTCCTCTCCCTCCCCCACCTCAACCCCTTCCCCCCCCCCCAGGAGGTGGGTGCCAGCAAGTTCCCAAGCGGTGTGCCCTCCTCCCTGTCCCCTGCAGGGATTCCTTCAACCTGCAGGTCCTCCAGGCCTTCGTGGACTGCCATGAGTTTGCCAACCTCAACCTCGTGCAGGCCCTCAGGTGAGGGGGGTGGGGGGGACAGCCCTCGGGGGTGGCAGAGCCTGGGCGGGGACCCCGAGCCACATAGCTAACGGCACAGACACAGCAAAGGGGAGCGACGAGGAGGACGGGAGGACCTAAGGAGCCGAAATGAATTACTGACAGTTACCACCTCTTGGAGCAGAGGTCTGGTGGGGTCATCAGCTCGGCCCCCCTCCGGGGACAGCGGGGACAAGCGTCTGGCTTATCACAGCAAGCGCTCCCAGTGTTAACTCCACAATTAGAGCGATAGTTAATCACGGCACCCATGGTTGCCATTGCCACTACTTTTGAGATTAGGGTGGTATTCATTTGATTAGTGCAGCGTAGTGGGCAGTCCCTTTGTTATGACATACTGAACGGTGGAGCCAAGCTGCCCAGGTCATAGCCCAGCTCTGCTACTCACACACATACACACACACACACACACACACACACACACTCAAAACTCCCCGTGCCTCAGTTTCTTCATCTGTAAAAGGGAACAATAACAGTACCAAAGTCATAAGGTTGTGACGAGTAAAGGAGGAGGTACTTAGAATCGGCTTAGTAAGTCTCGCTGCCTGAACAGTCGGCTCCCCATGAGGGTATTTGATCCGGGCCCTGGAGGATGATCGGGAGTTTGTATGTAAGGCAGAGAAGGAAGCAGCCAGCACCCTCCAAGCAGTGTGGCCTTCCCTCCAGTTCCCCTGTTCTTTAAGGGAGAAGGGTCGGTGGTCGGGAGGCTCCCATATTCATTCATTTGTTCATTCATTCACTCTTTCACTCCTTACGGGGCAGTCCTGGGGTTCCCCGAGCCTGCGTGAGGCCCAGCAGGAGAGGTGAGGGGACCAGCCGCAGACGGTCCTCGCCCTGGAGGAACGCAGTTTGTTTTTTTAATTTTCTTTTCATGTTTATTTATTTTTGAGAGCGAGAGAGAGAGTACAAGCAGGGGAGGGGCAGAGAGAGAGGGAGACACAGAATCCGAAGCAGGCTCCAGGCTCTGAGCTGTCAGCACGGAGCCCGACGCGGGGCTCCAACTCGTGGACCATGACCTGAGCCAAAGTCGGACGCTTAACCCACTGAGCCACCCAGGCGCCCCTCGAGGAACTAAGTCCCAAGAGCAGGAAGCCCAGCCAGGGGAAGCCACTTGCGGAAGGGTCCCCAGCCAGACCCCAGGGCAGACAGAGCCCCCCACCTCCCTGGGCTGAGGCGGAGGGGCCACAGACGGGCCGAGGGGAGTGCCCACCGAGCTCTGATACTTTGAAAGAAAAGGCACCTTCCCGTGATCCTACGTGATGGGGACAGACGCTCCCACCGACAGGATGAAGACTCTAAGGCTTAGACAGACAGAGCAGCTTGTCCGGGGTACCCCCCGACACCTGCCCCCGAGATCCCCGCCCACTCCATCACCCACAGCCCCATTCCTCCCCCAGACAGTTCCTGTGGAGCTTCCGGCTGCCCGGCGAGGCCCAGAAGATCGACCGGATGATGGAGACTTTTGCCACCCGCTACTGCCTCTGCAACCCAGGCGTCTTCCAGTCCACAGGTGCCGGTGTGGGATGGGACCCGGGGCTCCAGGACCCCTTCGGAGCTGCAGGCCCAGATCCTCCTCCCGAGGCGCCAGGGTCGCCCCACCCCTTCCGGTTTCCCACAGTGTCTGAACAGGGCTTTAAAGGATGAAGAGGAGTTCTGCCCAAGGTCAAGGGGAGAGAGGACTTTTTGGGGCAGGAGTTTTCATCTGAGAAAAGGCCAGAAGCATGAAACACCCTGTGCGGGACGTAGGGAGCACAGGTGTATGGGAAGATCTCCACGGAGATCAGAACTCTGTACCCCCAGCGCCACCTTTCCCCCACCGCGGGCTGGGCAAGAAATCATCAGGGCAAGCTTGTCCTGCCCTCCTTCTCTCTTCCTGAAGTTACCATAACAACAAGGACCAATTCCGTTAGTTGAGGACCACCCGTGCAAAGTCATCTGGTCCTTGCATCCACTGTCTGAGGCCAGGAACATCCCCCCTCTCTGCATATAACAGAGACTCCGAGAAGTGATGTGACTTGTCCACGGACACAACGCTTCTTGGCCGTGTGACCACAGTCAGGTCCTACCAGTCACTTGTCCTACCTTGTAGTTATACAGAACGGGGGGGGGAGGGGTGCTGGTTTATCTGTCCCCCCCCCCACTAGTCTAAACATCCCGCAGGGCGGGAACCGTATTGAATGTATTCGCCGATAAATTCCCCAGTCCGCAGCACTCTGTGGGTACGCAGTAAAGATTTCTGGAAAGGAAGGGATTTTGCAGCACCAGATCGGAGTCCCAGTCTAAGTACACAATTTTGTGACCTTGGGCCTGTAACTTAACTCCCTTGGGCCTCAGTGTCTTGCTCTGTAAAATGGGGTTACTCGCCTCGCAGGGTTGTTATAGGGATGTAGAGCTTAGCACAGGGCAAGCACCGGCAACTAACAGGTTGTTCTATTAGGTGCCGCTGTTTTCAGAGGTAGAGTCGCCGGTGTTCTAGAACATGAGGATACTTCAGGTTAGACCTCCTCACGTCACCACTCGGGGGAGCTGAGGCTCCAGGAGGTCAGGTGCCTTCCCAAGGTCCACCAGACCAGCCGGGGACGCACAGCCAGACTTCCCTGACTCTGGAACCCAGGGCCCAAAAACACCCCAGAGGAGCATCACCTCCCTCCCCAGTGCCCAGCCCAGCCTCTCCCCCAAGCCCATGAAAGTCTGAATAACAGAACAGGAACTCAGGCCGCCAGGAGCCCTGCAATACCAACAAGATTGCCAAGCAGAACGTGACTAAGCCCTGAACAGTGTGGCCAACAATAGGTGTTCCGCGGAGGCAGGGAACAGAGTGGGCAGGGAGGCTGGAAGGGGTCCGGGAGAGGCTGGAGCTGGAGCTGAGAGATGAGGATTGAAATACGCGGCAAAGGGAAGGGGAAAGGCAGGGGGCCCAGCGGGAGCAGAAGTGCAGAGGTGGGAAGGCAGCTAAAGGGAGCGGGGAGGCCAGAAGAGTGGGGAGGGGGCGGGGCCTCGAGTGCCAAGCCAGGACAGCTGGACCTTCGGGGACTGAGACGGGTGATGATGGGCCCCTCGAAGGGGTCGGGGTAGAGGAGGCGAGAGTGACCAGCGCCAGGCCTGTGACCCCTGTCCCATCTCGCAGATACCTGCTACGTCCTGTCCTTCTCCATCATCATGCTCAACACCAGCCTCCACAACCCCAATGTCCGGGACAGGCCACCCTTCGAGCGCTTTGTGTCCATGAACCGTGGCATCAATGGCGGCGGTGACCTGCCTGAGGAGCAGCTGCGGGTAAGAGGGCCACGGCCCGACCCACCTGGTCCCCAGGCATCTGGGAGGGGTTCGTCCTTAGGTGGACAGCCCCAGGGGGGGCCCCTCTGAGACAGACCTCTGCAGGGGGATTCTCTGCTGGGAGGGACCCCCCCCAGGTTGGTGGCTGTCGTGAGATGGGCATTCCTGAGTGATCCCCATCTTAAGGGCGATGTCTGAGAGAGACCACCCAGGAGATTCCCCCCCAGACTCCATCGTTTGGAGGATTCTGGGCACCCATCATTCGCACCTTCCAGCAAGGGTGCCTTGCGCAACTCAGACGTATTGGCTGGAATCCCAGATTCTTAGACTCTCAGCGTGTCAGAGCTGAAAATCCTCAGACTCCGCTAAGACTCTTCCCTCCTTCAGAGAGGAGGAAACCGAGGTCTTCCGCAAGGCAACTTGAGAGCCATGCAGAACCCAGGCCTCCCGTCTCTCCATCAAGCAGCCCCCCATTCCTGCCGTATGGCACCGGGCCCTGTGCTCGGCATGGGGCACCCACGGATGCGTCAACCACAGGCCCTGCCAGGCCAAGTTCAGGGTCTGGTGGGAAGACGATACATAAGTGAATTGTAGCCCTGTGTGATTCGTGCCATCCTAACTGTGGGAACATAGCCACAGAAACACAGAGGACACTCCTGTCAGTCTCCTGGGGGCAGGGGAAGGAAGGGTGCCATCTTGGAAGACTTCACAGGGGAGATGACTTTTGAACTGGGCCTTGACTGTTGAATAGGAGTTTTCGCGGAGGGGAGCAGAGAAAGGACATTGCACAAAGGGGAAGCAGCCACAACCCAAGCCCGGCCTAGCTGGGAAAGGCAGAAATGTCCAGAGTGGCTGGGTGGGGTCAGAGCATCCAAGGCTTTGCATGACAACCTGTTTGCTGTGGGTAACACGGAGCTAGGAACAGTTTTGTAAACACGGGAGTGGGATTCGGAGCCTGGTGCAGCAAAAATGAATTGGCAGTTCATTTCCAGGACTCAAGATGCCCCAGAGCTCAATAAAGCCTCAGTCACCTCGCTGCGAGAGGCTGGCAGGAGGGGAGGAAAGGGTGTGAACCCCACCCTCCCAGCTCAGCACCCTGCAGACCTCCAGCCGCAGAAGTCTGGAGGGAAGCCTGGGTCTAGAAAGACCCTGGTGCCCCTCCGTGTTCGAGAACTGCCACGCCCTTAGCCCACCACCCTCCTTGGTCCCCAGAGGAGAAAGTTTCTCGCGAGGAAAGGGAGAGCCGCGACACAGAATGAGGGCTCCGCGAGCTGGTCGGAGCTTGAGTCAATTCCCATCTCCCGTTTGCCTGCCGGTGACCTTGGGGAATGACTCACCCTCTCCAAGCCACCGTTCTCTCAACCAGGAGAACAGGGATAATGACGCCTGCGTCACAGAGCTGCTGCGAGTAGCAATTTATAAAAACGTAAAGGGCATAGCCCATGCCAGGTACGCAGCACAGGCTCTAAATGGCGGTTTATGTCACTATTAAGAATAATTAACCATAATTTAAAAAAAAAAAAAAAAAACCACCACTTAGTAGAATGCCCGGAATGTGAAATGCGTTTGGAAATCGGTAACTCATCTCATTGCGGCACTCGTGTGGCAGGAAGCTGAGCACGTCTTGTCTGGCAGGTGATGAGTTAATGACACGCAGGCACCCGCTCCCCGATCTCCCAGGCAGCCCCCCGCTACTGCGGAGCCCCCAGTGAGCCCAGCGCAGCACCTCGCTCCTTAAGTATTCCCCCCCCAGCTCAAGTCTTTTGTTAATAACAATGCGCTACATTTGCATAAAGCTTGTAACTTTCTTCTCTTAGGGCTTTAGGGGTCTATTATGCCAATTTAGCTTACACTCTGCCTGGGAGGTTGGGGAAGGGTTTATTATCCTCCTTGGCAGCCAAGAGAGGCAGGCGCAGAGGAGGGGTGGAGGTGAGGGGGGCTGGGGGGGGGGGAACAGAGCGTTAGAGTCACAGCCACATCCAAGTCCTGACTCCCCCACTCTCTGGTTGTGTGACGTTTGAGAAGCCGCTTGACCTCTCTGAGCAACCAGCTCATAGGATTAGTGTAGACACGTAAGGTATTTAGCAAAGTGCCTGTGTAGTTAGAGTGGCTGACTAATCCAGAAGCTTCCAGGGGTGCAAAGAGAGCCACGAGGGCCTTGGGCCTTGCTGTTCGGGGCTTTTAGGGCAGAAGTTGAGGGTGCTGTGTGGATGGGGGGGGGTGTGCATTTGCCTTCTCTCTGGGCCTCCTCTTCCCCGTATGTAAAGCAAGAGCTCAGCTTTAAGCACCTTTCAGATAGTCAAAGTTTACCACTTTGAGGAAGGATCCCCCACGACGGTACTGGAGCTTGGGCCCTGCTGAGGACACCGTCACGTCACGCTTTTAAGTGACCCAGTCTGTGAAATTAAATTAACACAGACCTGAAGCCAGGGCACACAGACCACGAGGGTGCGCAGCCGGACAAGGCTTTGGAGAGGTGCACCGCGGTAGGCCGGGGACGGACGGGTTGAGTCCATCTTGTCCTGGCCATCCGGATAGGAATGGGGGACAATGCCCGAGAGACTCAGAGCAAAGGTACAGGGTGTGGACTCGGGATAGGAGTTCAAATCCCAGCTCTGCCCTATGGCTGTGTGACCTGGCCGGTGAGCCTCAGTTTCTTCATCTGCGAAGTGGGCAGATGCTGCTGCCGACCCAGGTTGTTCTCCCGAGAAGCAGAGTTAATGCACTCCAAGCTCCTGGCACTTGGCAGGCATCCAAGAAATGCCGAGAAGGGAACCACTCACTTCCAGAGAAAGCTGCCCCGAGCGGGAGCTCAGGTGGAGGAGGGGAAGGAGAGAGGCCAAGAAGGGGTGCTCGCTAACCTCCAGCTCTCCAGGGTTACAGGTGGAGAAACTGAGGCTCAGGCAGGGGAATAGTCTCCCAGTTCAGGGTATCTTCTGCTGTGGGCAGGCCTGGACCTCGTGGGTCCTTGTCCAAACATCTCCATCAGAACTGACCACCTCCCGGGCCCAATCCTCGCCACTCTATGTTCTCAGTAAGGTCTCCTGACGGCCTTAAGCAGTGGGTGCCATTCCCACTTTGTAGCAAAGGAATCTGACACCCAAGAGAGGTAGCTGGCCAAGGGTCTCCTAGTTTGTGAGGAGACCGGATTTGAACCCATGTCTGTCTGGCTCCAGGGTCCTTCCTTCTGCAGAGACCAGAAAGCCAGATTTGGGGACCAGTTGCTTCCTACCTAAAGGAATCTCTCAACTCATGTGATAGAAAAGATCCGGGATTGATTTGGCTTCAGATATGTCGGCTTCAGGTTCAGCTAGATCCAGGTGCTTGGTGAGGTCAGGACTGGTCTGTCCATCTCTCAGCAACCTTCTCCCCGCCGTCAGCTACCCTCTTAAAAAGACTCTCTTCGAGTTGCAGCAGAGATGGCCCAGGCGGCTTCGGCGGGGCTCATTCTCACTCAGCAGTTAAAACTAAAGTCCCAGAGCAAAGTCTTATTGGCTGGCATGGGTCACGTGTCCTCCCTGACCCAGTCACTGTGGCCAGCAGGAGGAAGTGTTCTGATTGGCCAGAGAGGAGTCGCTTCCTCCCTCCTGGAGCCTGGGGCGGTGGGGGCAGTGGGCGTCAACCCCTCCCGACAGCCTGGACAGAAAGTGTATGGGCACGGGGGTCCCCAGAGGAAAACAGGGGTGGAGAGGGACGGACGCAAGACCAGCAAAACCACTGGAAGGCGGCCGTTGTCCTTCTAATCACGTCCACCCAGCCGGGTTCGGTGGTCACCAGCTCGGGCGCAGGGGTGTCTACTTAAGGGCGAGGGCTGGTTGTTTACAAGGTACAGGAAATGTGGGTGAGCCGAGCGGTTTCCTTTATGGGGGCAGCATGTGCAAGCTGATATGCCACCCGCAGAAGCTTCCAGGGGCCCCCTTGTGGGCATCACGGAGGGGGGCGGGGGCGGGGGCCACCCGCCTCCCTGCCTGCCTCCTGGACCTCCCAAATGCTTGTTTGTGCTGACAGCTTTGCTGACAGGGTCTTTCTGCCACTGGCCTTTGTTCAATCAGTCAACACCCCTTGGGAATTCTCAGGGGGCCCGGCTGAGACCGGGCAGGAGGGACAACAGGGCTTCCCAGCTGTGCTAGGGGTGCAGGGGCTCCAAAAAAGAGAAAGTGGGTCCCTGCTCTTTCCCACACCCACCCGGCCACAGCCAGGCCGAGCCAGGGACCCTGGAGTCAGTCAGAAGACATCTCCCCCAAACCCGGGAAAACCTGCTGCCTGTGGGGTTGTAACGCCCCACGCCCCGCCCCTTGAGCTGTCAGGTCAGAAAAGACCTTTAAAACCCAGCAGACACGATTCTAGATTCTAAAACTTCGGGGGAAGCAAAGAGGACTGGGGAAATGTTTCATTTGAAAATCTCAAGGAAGCCTTCTGGACGGCAGTGTCTAGAAATGTGACAGAAGGAAATGACTTCATCATCTTTGAGATGGAGATCCAGCATTGGGTCTGGTTTTAATCAGCAGAAACGGTTTAGAATGTTTTCCCCAACACTTGGGAATATGGGATGGCTGATCCTGGAACACAGTGGCCCACGGCAGGGGTTTCAGCACACGCAGGGACGACCCGCTGTGGGCCTCCACGGCTCAGCCACAGCGAGGTCGCAGCCCTGGCTTGCATACCTCCAGTGACGGGGGACTCATTACCACACAAGGCCGTTCCACCCGTATTTCAGCAGCTCTAACTGCTAGAAGGTCCTGCATGGAGATGATTGTAATCTGTGTTCTGAGAACCCTCACCCCCGTGGTCACCGCCCACCCAGAACAGGTCTCTGCCCGTGAGAGCCGAGTTCGGCATCCCGCCTTGAGTCTCTCCTTGGGCCAGGCCTCTTGACATTGGCGGTCGATCCCTAACTCCCAGGTAGCTCCTCTGTGTCCCCCTACCCGGGGTACACCTGGAAGTCTCTGTCACTGCAACTAAGCAAAAGGGGAGCCCCCTCCCCTCGTGGATGTTGCCCAAGACGGCCCTGACCCTGGCCGCTGTGCCCTAGCGGGTACCTGTATATATCTGGGTGCGTGTGTGTGTGTTCACACAGGTGAACATGTGTACGGGCGTACAGGTCCCAGCTGAGGGTCCTTGTATTCCCCACCTTCAGGAGGGAGTCCCTGACTCCCTCATCTGACCCAAAAGAGCAGCTCTGGGTGGTTGGGTGAAGGCAGGGGCTATACTCCTCCTTCCCCTTCACCTTCCCCTGGACTTAGGGTGGGGGGGGTGGGGGGAGCTCTGAGCCCTGCGCGGTCCATTTACTGGGAGTTAGCATCTCTCTCGCCATTTTTGCGGATGAGGCCCGGCAGCTCAGAGAGGTTAAGGAACATGCCCAGGGTCACACAGCCATCAATCCAAGCTGAGATTTTAACCCAGACAGCCTTCCACCAAAGCCAGTGCTCTTACTGAAATGCTGCTGGCTAGAATTCCAGCAAAGGTGGGGGGGGAGGGGTCAGAGGGGGGGGCATGAGGACCATCACCCATGCCACCTGGTCAGTAAGGGGTTGCCAACTTGCCTTAGGCAAGGGCCGTGGGCGGGGCCGCCACACGGTCCTCCGCAGGCTCTGTTCCACCTACAGAGGGGAGGCCTGACGTGTGGGTGGGGTTCACACCAGCGGCCTGGGGGAAGCGGGGAGGGTCTCGAGGCCACACGGGCCAGGCAGGGGCCCAAGCCCTGGAGCAGGATGGACCTCACAGCCGGGTCTCTCCCTCCCTTCTCCGGGGACAGAACCTCTTCGACAGCATCAAGAGCGAGCCCTTCTCCATCCCCGAGGATGATGGCAATGACCTCACTCATACCTTCTTCAACCCCGACCGCGAGGGCTGGCTGCTCAAACTGGGTGAGGCGCGCACTCGGGCACCCAGGGCACACGCGTGACACCCGCACGTTGACATACGGCCTCGGGGGTGGAGTCGGGCAACCCCAGGTCCCGTGACCCCCAGGGCGGTGGGCTGCCTGCCCCAGCCCTCCCTCCGTGTGTCCTGGGAGTGAAGGGGACGGTGGGGGAGGGGAAGGACGAGCAGGAAGGGGGGATGAGAGGCCGACAGGTCCATAGACCCTTCAGCAGCAGGTCTGTCTGTCTTCCTGGAGGGCTTCTGAGGAAGCCCAGCCCAGAGAGGTGAGGGTACCCGTCTGAGGCCACACAGCCACCAAAGTGGCAGCTTTGGGTGGGCAGAGGGTTGGGTGTCCCTGAAGGATGTGGGAGGGAGTGGGCAGGATGTGGCTCAGGGGAGCTTCCCTTCGACATGACTAGGGGCAGGGAGGCCCTTCCGCCTGCAGAGAGGAGCCGTGGGTGGGTGCAGGGGTGGGGGGACCACAGCAGCAGGTGCAGAATCTGGCAGGGGAACCATGGGGGGCAGCCCAGCCAGGGACAGTGGCATTCTGAGCCAGGTAGGGACAGACACCTCACGCTGGAGCAGAGACCTCGGCCGGGGGTGCCCGTCCGAGCCCTCCACCTCTGTGTGCCCACATGCCAAGCTGCCCTTCTGCAGACCACTTGGTCCTTTCTCGTCCCGCTGGCTGTCCTCAGCCCCAAGGAGGCTCTAAGTCACGAATCCCAGCTCCTCCACGCGTGTGCCGGCGGTCAGGTTCCCTCAGCCTCAGCTTCCACAGCCGTGACATGGGGATCACAGTCACTGGGCGGGTTCACCGCGCAGCAAAATGGCCAAGCCCTTGAGGTCGGGAGCGAGGACACTGGGTTCGAATCTCAGCTCGGCTGCAGGACCTTGAGCTGACAGCTTCGCCTTGGTCTCTTCATCTGTAAAATGGGGTTAATGATGGGCCTCCCCTCATAGGTCGTTCTAGGGGTGGATTAGCAAATATGTTCTCAACACATCTAGAACGTTGCCTGGCAAATGAAAGATGAAATGCTTAGCACGGTGCCAGGCGGGGAGCAGGCCAAGGGTTGAACTGAGAGGGGGAAGGGTGGCCAAAAAGCACGGGGAATGTCCAGCCACTGTTCCCGGGATCGTGTCACGGGCGAGCGTCTCAGGGCAAGCTGGGGGGGGGGGGGTGGGGGTGGTGACTGGAGCCACTATGGTTTGGGGGTGAGAAAGCGACGGGTCTGGGGGAAAGTGTGGTGGGCGAGGGGCTGGGAGGCTGGAGGGGAGGGGACAGAGAAATGCACTCAAGGCCCCGCTCTTCCAGGGAAGGAAGTGTCTGTGGCCCAGGGAGAAGTCTGACCTGGCTCTTGGCCTTTTGCAGGGGGCCGCGTGAAGACGTGGAAACGGCGCTGGTTCATCCTGACGGACAACTGTCTCTACTATTTCGAGTTCACCACTGTGAGCAGGGCGCTCCCGAGCCTGCCTCTGCCCCAGCCCCTCCCCACCCCCTCCCAGAGTCCAGCTATCAGAGCTGGGGGCCCCTTTGAGATCATCCAGCCCCCCCCCGGAACCTGTTTCACGGGGGTGGGGGGGGGAAGGGGCAGGCACTGAGTTGCAAAGGGGAGGAGGGGCCGGGCCAAGGTCTAAGGCAGGGCCCAGGTTATAGTCTGGCTGCCGAACTCCCAGCCCCCCCCTCCCCCCGCCTCCACCTGCCACTCCCTCCCTCTCCCGGACTGGACAGACTCTGGGAAGATGGGTGCACGCCTCTTTGGGTCTAGGGAGCCCCACAAGTTCACTCCCTGGCCTGGGGCTCAAGGCTCCATTTGCCGAACCCGTGGCCTTTCCCTCCTGTTCAACTTGCAGGACAAGGAGCCTCGGGGAATCATCCCCCTTGAGAACCTCTCAGTGCAGGAGGTGGACGATCCCAAGAAGCCAGTAGGTGTCCTGGGGTGGCGGGGGGGGGGGGGGAGGGGGCGCCCGAGACCTGAGCGGCTGGGGGAATTTCTGAAATGGGGTGCAGGGAGAGGGCGGCTGGGCTGGTCCCTCCAGGGCGCCCTCTGCGGGGCTCAGGGTTGCCTCGGTCTCCCTCCTGAGACTGTGGATCCTGGGGGCAGGTCCGTAACATCCAAAAGGGCACGGTCTCATCGTCTCTCAGAGCCTGCCTCTGACGCTGGCTGATGACCTTGAGTAAGTCTGTGCCTTTTCTGAGCCTCAGTTTCCCCAGCTGCCAACTGGGGGTTTTCGGGGAAATGGTGGCTTTATTGGGTCAGTCCTGGCCCATGGTCCGTTCTCGATGTGAGGAAGAACCGCTCCTGCCCGTCCTCCCGGCACAGGAGGCGGGCCCGGGGCGGGTGCGGCCTGCTGCTGGTCCGAACCCCACATGCCGAGTCCTGGAAGGACCCCCAGGAAAGCCCAGCCCAACCGCCCTCTCCTCCCACCCCTGCCCGCCCCCCCCCCCCCCCCGCCCGGCCCTCACCCGGCCACCTCCCCACAGTTCTGCCTGGAGCTTTACAACCCCAGCTGCCGCGGCCAGAAGATCAAGGCCTGCAAGACCGATGGCGAGGGCAAGGTGGTGGAGGGCAAGCACGAGTCTTATCGAATCTCCGCCTCCAGCGCCGAGGAGCGCGACCAATGGATCAAGGCCATACGGTAAGGGGGGGTGCCGTTCCTGTCGCTTCCGGAAGCCCCTGCTCCTCTCCGAGCCTTGTCTGTACGAGGGGCTAAATCCACAATCTCCCTCTCGTTTCCGGCTGGCAAATCCCTTCCGCCCCTATTCTGTGAACACCCCCTCCGTCGCGGGCACAGTGCCAGGCCCCGGGACTCAGGGAAGGGAGGCCCCAACTTCACGGGCTGGTGGGAGGATCCCGTGCGTTGTTGCACGAAAAGATCTTGGCCCGGCACCCGGCACGTGGCAAGTGCCCTTGAACGGCGCTCTCGTTAGCATCAGGATCCAAAAGAGCCGGTAGAGACAGAGGGCAGGCCTTTCCAGGCAGAAGGACCAGTCCCGGCAAGGACCGGGGGGCCAGTCAGGGTGTGGCCTGCCTGGACAAGCACCCTGGAGTCCCGGGGTGGCCGGTGCCGGGCAGTGCAGGGGCCTGGCCCTGCAGGGACCCACCAGGAGGTGACCAGGCTGCACAGGATAGCAAGGCCTTGGTCCCCCTGGCGACTAGCTTCTCATGGGGGGACTGGGGAGCCGCAGACCAGTAAACAGAGTAGGGGGGTGGCCAGGTAAGAAAACCCATGGTGTAGGAGCTGACTTTGAGGTGGGCGGTGGAGGGACAGGTGGAAGGCAGGCAGGGGAGGGGCGGCAGCCGATGGGGCGACACGGGTGAGGCTGGGTGGCGTTAGCCAGAGGAAGACACAGGAGTGGTCACTCGGCCAGGGGCTGTGTCCCAGGCACTGGCGGGGTCTTTCCCCTCAAGCCTTGGTAGCGGTCCTGTGAAGCTGCCAGGCCAGACAGGCTCTTAGCCCCATTTCACAGATGAGGACCTGAGGCCCTGACGGGGGAGGGGCTCACTCGGCCACACAGCCAGCGAGGGGCAGAGCCAGACGGGCAAGCAGGTCCGAAGAGGGGTGCAGAGCCCTTTGGGGGCAGAATTCCCAAGGCTGTCAGCTCTCGGCCTCACCCTCTCCCGCCCTGCCCCCGGGGGGGACTCTGGGGCAGGCCAGCACGGCTGACCCACCGTAGTTTGGCCCTTGTTGGGGTCATCTGGCCTTTGTCCCGCAGCAGGGCTGGCCGTCCCCTCCCTGGGAGACCCACAGCCCTGTTCCAAGCCCCGGGAGCTGAGGCCCCCGGGGGAGCCAGCCCAGCCCTGACATCTTGTCACCTGGTCTCGTTTCAGAGCCAGCATCACCCGTGTCCCCTTCTATGACCTGGTGTCTGCTCGGAAGAAGAAGATTGCCAACAGGCACTGAGCTTCCTGGGAGGCGGTACCGGGGGACCCCACGACTTGTGGTACCTAGAGACGTACCTCCCCCCCAGGACACGCTTTCCTGGCCCACGGACATCCCCCCGGCCCCCATTACTTTGGGCGAACAGGAGTGGGGGCGGCCGGGCTCGGGGGGGTGCTTGGAAAAGTCCGAGGGCTCAGAGGTGGCACTGAGGTACCCCAGCCCCGGCCACGAAAGGCCCCCGCCCTCCGCCCCAGGTCACTGCAGCAGGGAACGAGGAAAGCAGCCAAAGAGAAAAACCAGCCCCACCACCCGCCACCCTGTCCTCCCCGTGGGCCTCAGTTTCCGCTTCTGTTAAACATCTCCTGTCCTTGAAATGCCGTCGGCCCTCGAAGGAGGAGGAGCGGTATGATTCCTGAGTGCCCCCTGCCCTTGGCCATGGCAGCGCCTCTTCCTCCTCAGGGGCTTCTCAGCCAGCCCCCTCCCCTGTCTCCAGCTGTGGCTTGGCCGTCCCTGCCGGAGGGACACACACACACACACCGCTCAGATCCACAGACAGGAGACGCCAGGAGCATAGAAACACGTTGCCCCCTTCTGTCTCTGTGCTGACCGCCCCCCCCCCCCAGCAATGACAACAGCCCCGGGGGGCCGACTGTAGCCGTGCACAAGCTCCCACCTTCCTCCTCACGGACTCCTCGGCAGAAGGGCCAGATTGTACTGGATCCGCCTAAGGAGCTTCTGGCCCGAGATGTCTGCGCCTGCGTGCGGACTGAGCGGGAGGGGCTCGGACCGAAGGCTACCGGGAAGCCGAGAGCCGCGTGCGCTCCGATCTCGAGGATGTCCGTTTTGGAGGCGGGGCAGGTGGGACTCCCCATGAAAGTGGCAGAGAGCATCCCAGGCGGGTGTATCCCAGCAGGGCCGGTGGTACAGCCACAAGAAGCCAAGAAGAGAGAGCTTTGTGAACCGTGGTGACCAGGAGGACTGCCTGGAGGAGGAGTCCTCAAACCGGCTCCTTCTCAGAAGCTCTTCTCACCCCCTCGCACGGGCCCCGGGGGAGCCCCCGGAGGGAAGGTCCCTGGCAGGAAAGCAGGAGATAAGAGGGACTCTCACTGTCCTACCGCGGGCGAGCCCGAGCAAGGTGGAGTCCGCAGGGGAGGGGAGGCAACCTCTCCTGCCCCCCCCCCACACTGACTCGTGCCCACCTTTCATGGAGTCAGGATAGACGAGCTGCCTTGTGAGTGGTGAGATGCTCGTCTCTGGAGGTGTGTAAGTGCCTGCTAACGACATGCTCCTGAAGTGGGTGTGGATCGGGCCCCTGCGGGGGCGCGGGGGCGGATCTTGGAGGACATTCGAGGACTTCCGCAGACCCCGGGTCAGGCCGGGAGCTGAATGCCACCTCAGCCGCCCCATGAGGGGGGCCAGGGGTCCTGGAAGGAGCACTGGGCCCAGGGTCCTGGGCTCCAAGGTCCTCTCCCGCCACCGGCATTCGCTGGCTGTGTGACCCTGGCCCCCCAGTTCCCTCTCTGGTCCTCAGCCCCCCTCTCTCATCGTTGATTTTCCGGGCGTGAGTGGCTGTTCTGGGAATCACGCAGAAGACAGAATAAAGCTCACGACGCACTCCGTGAGTGGGGCCTGTCCTCTCGGTGGTCACGTCTGCCGCCTCTGACCCCACCCAGGCCCTTCCCTCTCATCCCTTCCCCGGCCGAAGGCAGGAGGGCCAGACAGAGAAGAGTGAGCCCTCAGAGGGCCTCAGACCCTCATCCTCAGGGCGCGAGGACTGCCACCCTGGACAGATGTCCCCAGAGGCGGGATTTGTGACACAGGTCCCTCAGAGCAGGGGCAGAACTGAGGTGCCACTGCCAGGGCCAGGAAAGGGCAAAAGAACTCCCCCAAAGGCGGTGCTGTCTGGAGACCCAATGAGTGGCGGCCCCGGGAGGTAGATAGCAAGCCTGTGTCTGGAAGGAGGCAAGTACAGGCTGATAACCAGTAGTCACTTGGGGTGTTCCTGAGCTCGAACGTGGGAACCTTCATTTATTCCCACAATATTTGCTCAGGAGCCGCACATGGGGGGGGGACGAGCCCACGGGGGGGGGCTTACGATCTGGCGATCCTGAATTCTAGGATGCGGGGCAGCCCCCTCTGGAGGTGTAGGGCCCCGAAGCGCCCCCCGACACCCGAACCCAGCCCCCCGGCCTGAAAGTCCACCACTGAGTTGCCCCTTGAAAACCTTAAGGTGCGGAACCGATCAGTGTCTCCACACGTTCCTTCCTGCGGCCCGCGCCCCTCCCAGGTACCAGGCTCCTCACTCAGGACCAGGCATCCAAAGATGATGGTGATAAGGCTGTGGCCTTCAAACAGAGCTCGGTTCTGGTGGGGGAAAGGGCAGCGACAGCCTAGGCACAGGCTAGGCTGTGTAGATGGCGGGGGGCGTGGCATAGGGGCCAGTGGAGGGCTGGGCTGGGCAGAGAGGCTTCTCAGAGGAGCTGGGCATGAGTCTCTGTAGGCAGCCTGGTCGGGGAAAAGGACACACACCTGATACTGCGGTGAGGTCACCTCATGCCTGCTGCCCCCTCCTCCATCCCCCGCCCACACGCACACACTGGCTGTGAACTCCTCCCAGGCCTGACGGTCACTGCCCAGTGCCTGGCCCACAGGAAGCGCACAATAATCCTTGGTTGGACTCAAATCGATTGCAAAGGCCCTCTGGGCCTCAGCCTCAGCGGGCGCAGATGCGTGGGGGCTTGGGGACTGGGAGAGGGCTGGTGCTGCTCTGGGTGGGGGCAGGCAGGGCCACATCACAATCCGGGAAGGACTCGGTGACTTGCTGGCCCAGGCTCCTCCCCGGTTGGCCTCTGCCCACCTCCCCACCGTTCTGCTACTACTCGCTATGGGCAGCAGGGGGCTCCCACCACACACGAATGAGAGCTTCCGGGACCTAGCCAGACTGGAGGCGCCCCCGACGGCTGTCCCTTGCAGGCAGGGGAACTCTGCCTGGAGACGAGCCTTGACCTGGGCATCCCGGAAGGGGAAGCAGCTGGTCAACTAGGATCTGCGGGCTCCAGCAGCCCGAGAGACACCCACAAGCACAGATGAGCTCAGGTCTGTACTCTCCGCATGCTAGGCACAGCGGCCCCTGCTCAGCCCAGGAGTCAGATACCCTGGCTCTCTCACTCTCTGGCTGTGGGACCCCCGAACTAGTGGCCTAGCCCCTCCAGATGTGATCTTCCGCCCCGACGGGCTGAGCCAAGTGCGTTCCAAGACACAAACCTTTAACGAGGCCTTCCCTGGGTAAGGAGGTCCCAGACATTGGGTATAAAAGAGGCCCTCACCCTAGAATGGGTTGAAACAGTTGGGGAGGGGAGGGGGGAGAAGAGAGGGTGCCAGAAAAGCCACTCACTGGGAAGGGTCACAGGGTGGCAATAGTGAGAGCCACCCCGAGGGGCTCGGTTCAAGGCTTCACTCTACCCTGGGTCTTAAGCGAGTTTCCTAAGCTCTCTGAGCCTCAGCTTTCCCATCTATAAAATGGGAATGATTTAATATATGCAAAACACTTAGAACCGTGTTGGGTACCTACTCGGTTAAGTGCTATCATTGTTATTTATTATTATTATTATTATTGCAAAGCAAACCGTGTATGTGCTTTCGCGGTACAACATGGACTGGGGCCATTGGAGGAGGAAAGATTGATTCATGGGGGCAAGAGGGTTGAAGATCTGGAAGGCTTCTTGGAAGAGGTGCCCATGAAAGATAAGCCAAGTGGAGGCCTGGCTCTTCCAGCCAATGGAGCCAGGAGGAGCCAGGACAAGGTTGCGTGACCCGGCCTGGTACTTCCGGGACCCCCTTGGGCGCCAAACACAAGCCCCAGTGGGCCAAGGTGGATACGAGGTTGAGGGAGGCTGGGCCCCGACAGGGGCTGAGCTGGGGGTGGGGGGGGGGGACAGTGCTGTAATCCCTCGAGTCTCTGAGCCCACAGTGCCCCTTGTCATGAAGCTCGGACTGGGGATCCAGCGTCATGGCTGCTGAACAGAGGCCATCACAGATCGAGGGAGGGCAGCCTTAGCACAGGATGCCCTGGGATGGCGTAGGAAAGAGCTGGGGAGCTCTGGGAAGCAAGGTGGGGGGGGCCTTCCCTGTGCCTGAGGAGTGGGGGCACTTCTCGCCTGGTGGCCCGGAGCTGGCACTGGGGCCCTGCCCGCCGATGCCAGGAGGCAGGAGATGGGGGGCGGGCAGCCAGGAGTCCAGCGGTAGGTGTGAGAGACCTGGAGAAATTGATTTATTAGGGACAATGAAACAAGCTAAATCTGTTTGCCGGCTCAGCGATGACTCAGGCGTTCCCCAGGGGTCCACAAAGTGTGAGCATCAAAGAATCAAAGATAGGCCTCCTCCCACCCTGGCTGCCAGCCCGGAGCCCCTCCTTCTCCTCCCCCCCCCCACCCCCGCCCAGTGCCCTGAGGGCTTGGTCTCCCCCAGGGGCAGCAGAGACCCAGCCCTTCTACCCAGCAGGGCCGGCACCCCCCTCCACCCTGCCAGACCTCCCCAGAATGACTGAAGAAGTAAGACACATCTAGGCCAAAGTCCTGGCCTTGCCCCAAATTTCTGCGTGATCTTGGACAAGTGGCCGACCCTCTCTGGACCCACATCCACCAGAGAGGACCCATCCCCAGCAACAGCACCCCCCCCTCCTCCCCCACCCTGCCTGGCAATGTCTTTCCCACCCCATTCAGCTGCTTCTAGGCAGCTGTGAGCACAGCCTTCCCTTCCTAAAATCCAACTTCCCTGCAGGAGAAAAGCCAGATTCCAGAGGGCCTCCTTGGGGGAGAATATGCTCTTCCGGTACCTGGTTCCAGGCCAGCGCTGGGCTGAGGGAGACACATAGAGGAGTCGGAGTCTGAGGCCAGAGGCAGGGAAGAGGGAAGAGGCACAAATGAGCTCCTTGAGGGGCAAAGCGTTGGGGGCTTGCAGGAGGGGCGTGGGAAAGAGCCCTGCAGAGGAGCAGGGGAGAAGGGCCTGTAGGGGAAGGGAGGGACGTCTGCCAGGCAGTGGGGAGGGGACAGTCCTGAGGTGCGGGACTGCTCAGGGAAATGCATAGAGCACCAGCTCCAGCATGGCCCCTTTGGGGAGCAGCAAAGTGCTCAGTGGGCGTAGAGGGGAGCCGCACCTGGCAGGCGCAGGGCTGGAGCCCTGGAGCCAGGAAAGGGTCGTGGCTGGGGGCTATTTGTGGGCAGTCCCTCTGGCTGCTTGCGGGGATGGATTAAGGGGGCACAGGGCAGCAGGGGGCTGGAGGAAATGGGCAAAGGGACAGGTAGAGGCTGGACAGGTATGGGATGGTGGGGAGAGCGGAGGCGTTTGGCAGGTTTCTCCTGTCCCCACTGTGCCAGGCAGGGGCTAAGGCCTCTGTCACCTTTGCCCTCACGGGCAGTATTTAGGCGGGTCTCCCTTTATATTCCCCATCGAGTTCTTAGCTGACTCTCAAACCCAGCCCACAAAGACCCCAAGGTTCCAGATTCCACCCGGACACCCGGCCCCGCCCACCCCCACCAGGCCGGGCATCAGCAGGTCACGGCCAGGGCCGCCAATCACTAAATAGCATCAGGGCCTCTGCCAACACAGTGCCTCCCAGCCTCCCCACACCCTCCAACGTGAGCGCTATCACCCCCACTTTACAGATCCCCACTTCCCAGGGGCACCGCGGCCCAGCCAGAAGGACCTGCGCCAGCGTGGAACCAAGGCCACCTGACTCGAGACCTATATGGATGCGGAGTGGCCACAAAAGCATCGCCCAAAATGGGGCCCTACGAGGATGCTGGGTTAGAGGTGACGCCGGAGCAAACCGGTTGCCCCGGGTACCCCGAGACACATGCTTTACCCAAGAGGCCGGTCGTATCCACGGGGGCCCGCCTGGGGACGTCCAGATCGCCCCCTGGGGGCCAGAAGGGATGTGACCTATGGCTGCTAAATCCCAGAGAAGCAAAGGGCAGCAGTGGTTTTATCCAGAAGGGATGGCGCCCCAGGCCCCTACCGCAACCCAGTTCCAGTGAACTCTTCCCCTTTGTAAGTTTCCTCCAGTCCTGCCTCCAGGCTAGTGTGTGGGCTGATCACAAGGACCGCGAGCCAAGTCTACCATATGCCCTCCGCAGATGTCAGCTGTCACTATTCCATTCTTGACGGGGGGGATTCCTTGCAGGGCCGAGAGCAAGGATACTCCTACAGGTCCCAGGAGCTGCCCATGCCATCCTTCCAAGACCAGCTGAAGCCCTCCTCCTCCAGGAAGCCCTTCCTGACCACCCCAGCCCCTCGAAGACCCCAGAGACGTCAGAAAACAGGCGTGCTTGTCTCCAAACCTCCAAAGGACGCCCCGCACCCGCTGTCGTCCTGATCTTCAGTGTTTACGTTTGGAGAGCTGGCCTCGCGGTCAGGGGTGGGGTATGGGCTTTGCTTCTGCTCCTGGACTCCGAAGTCCCCAAGCCCCCTCCTGCTCCGCATCTCTTAGCATCCGCACAGCGACCTCCAGCCTCATCCAGGGAGGCCTGGGCCTGTAAAACCGTCCTTCTCCTCCCTCGCGAGGACACGGAGGCTCGCTGAGGTTAAGACACGCGTCCGAGGGGTACCCCGCCACGGAGGCGCCAGATGAGGAAGACCGAGGAAGAAGCCACCGACATTCATGAGCACGCCTCCTCGTAGCCCGCAAGGTAGACAGGGTTATTCGCATGCAACGGACGAGGGTGTGGGAGGCCCAGCGAGGTTGTGACTTGCCCAGGGTCACAAGGCCGGAAAGTAGCATCTGCTCACCTCGTCTCCACTGGGCTGTTGAGGCCGGGAGGACCCGGGAACCAGCAGGAAGTTTGAGGCTGCACGGGAGGATTCACCCCGTGACCCTTACAGCCCCTCTGATCCTTCGAAGCGAAACCTTAATTCCCTTCTCTTCCTCCTCCCAGGGATTTTCGTGTAATCGATAAGCGCCCAGAGAGGACCCAGCTTTGATCCAAAGGAAGTATTTTTTGAATGAAATGTGCCCTGTGGAAAAAAAAATAATAAAACATGCTCATTATAGACAACTGGACGATGCAATGATCAGGAGGGAACACCTGAGATCAAGAAGGCCTCTACCTGTCCATGATAAAAATTCCAGATGATTATTCGGGGCCATTTTTCGGGCTCGCAATACCTGCTGTCCGTTCGGACTTCAAAAGGGTTGGGCCAGGGTAACTTCCAGAACGTGAGCAAATGCCCACTTTCGCCCACTCGCCTGGAGTCTGGAGCCCAGAGCCCGGAGTTGTAATTCTGGAAGCTTAGCATCGGAGGCACCCAGAGGGCTTGTTAAAACACAGAGAGCTGGGTCCCTCTGCCAGAGTTTAATTCAGCCAGGAGGTCCGAGGTGAGGCCCGCCATCAGCATCTGTAACAAGTCCCCAGGCGGTACCGATGCCCCTGCTGTGGGACCACACTGTCAGAACCACTGGGCTCGTAGTTAAAACGGCCCCTGCGTTGCAACACTGCAAAGGTGATTCTGCTCACAGACTCCGCAGAGTGGAACCTCGGGCAAATTACATCCTTAACCTCCCGCAGCCTCAGTTTCCTCATCTGTGCGTTGGAGCCATTGTGGGGATCCGCGCCGCTAACAGCTGCAGAGGTCTGAAAGGCGTGTCCCGTCCCGGGAGGTTCAGTCAGAGACAGTTTTTTTTCATTCAGCGGTAGATTAAATAACTTCATGTTTTAAAATATTTGTTAATTTGATCGGAACTGCGGGTATTCAAGTCTTCGCGCCTTTTACGGCTCTGAGTGGGAATGGATTCGTTTGCCACGAGATGGTTAAGCATCTGTGTTCCTTTTCTAGTGTGAATTGTCTGCGCTTGCCCTTTGCCCGCGTACCTGCCTGTTTCTCTGGCTCATTATAGAGCAAAGACAGCAGACGCCATAGCCGGTCTTGTTTGCTACAACAATTTTTCCAGGGCTGCTGCGTGCCTTTCTACCGGGGTCATTTTTCTGGCTTCCAGAGTGGCCACATCCATCTGACGTTCCCAATGTCATTTCCTCCATCACTTTTAAGCCGAGACTGTCTCCCTTCTGCAGCGTGTGAAACACCTAAAGGAATTGGATTTTGAAGGATAGGATTTTGTGCGCCTAAGGTTGGCAGAGTGGGAGGAGGGAGTCCTTCTGGTTCACCCCAAACCCTCTGGTCATGGGCGTAGCCAGGAACCCGGGGGCCTCAGCACTACCGGCGGCCCCTCCCCCTCAGCTGTGCCCCAGACGTGGGCAGATTGTGTGTCTCCCCATCTGCAGGGGCCCCCTCCAGAGAGGCATGGGATGTTCGGAATTGGCGGGGGGGGGGGGGGGGGGGGGGGGGGGGGCCCTGGAAGCTCAAGTGGCCCCTCCTCCAACGGGAGACAGGAAGACCAGGGGTGTAAGAACCGGCCACAGCTGTTAGCAGCCTCGGGTTCAGATCTCTCTGCCCTGCAGGCTCTGCCTCTCTGAGTCTCGCTTTGCCCATCTCTAAAATGGGAGCGGTAACGCCCACATCCATGGAAACTTCGAAACGGACCAACAGCCACGGTGGGCTTGGCAGAGTGCTGGGTGCACACTCAGTGAAAGGGACTTGGGGTTATACCGCATTCTGTTCCCATGGCCGGGGTAGGCCCCACAGCCTTTTTCCTCCTTTTGGACTGAAAATAACCGGCACCAGGACCTCTAGTCGCAGCGCCTCAAAGCCCAGACCCTCCAGGTGCCCCTCAGCCCATCTGCCCTGCGGAACAGCTGCGGGCTAGGATAGGGTAGGCTTGTGGCCGGAGCCCAGAGGGGGGTTGGACATCCCCCCCCCCCCCCCCCCCCCCCGAGGCCGCAGGACTTGGCCACTAGCGGGCGCTTACCTCCCACCCCCACCCCCACCCCCGACTCCCGCCCCTGGGGGCAAGCCGCTCGGGCCCGATTTCCATAATAATAAGCCACCGATCTTCCCAAAGGCCGGGAGCCACCACCGCCCGGGAAGCTCCCGCGGGCGGCGCCCCCCTCCCGACCACCCCCGCCGCCCCGGAGGGAGCCTCATTTTTACAAGCTATCAAGAAACCGTCGGCGCTGGCTGGCGGCAGCTGGGAGACACCCGGCGTGAAGGAGGGGGGACTGCGGCGGGGCTGCGGGGAGGCGGGGGCCCGCAGAGGCGCGGAGCCATCCGTGGAAACGAGGCTCGGAGACCAGGCGCGGAGGAGGGAAACTGAGGCCGCCGAGGGAGGAGGCACGTTTCCACGCCTGCACCCACTGTGGCCTCCCAGCGGCCCCGACAGTGTGTGGGTTCTCTGCTAAGCCCCACTTTACAGATGGGGAAACTGAGACCCGGAGAGGTTTCACGTCTTCCCAGCTGCTGAGTGGGCGGCCAGGGAGCCCCGCCCGTCCAGGATGGCCTACCCACCCCGCCTCTTCCCCAAGACTGGCCTCCTGAGAGCAGGGTGCCCCGTGAGCATCCCAGATGACCGGGCCACGGGACAAACTGCACAGAGACTGCAGGAGGGAGGACGGGGTTTGCGCCGCACTTGGGAGCTGAGCTGGCCGGAAGTCCATGGGCTCGCGGAGGAGGCGGGTTGGAAACCCAGCTCTACCCGGACAAACATAACCCGGAACTCGGCATGGTTTTCACATTTTTGCACATTAAAAAAAAGAAATCAAAAGAAGAATGTTTCCTGACACGAGCAAATTATAGGAAATTCAAATCCCACTGCTCATGCGGTTTTATTAGCACACAGCCACACTCATTCATTTTCGGTGCTGGGTACGGCTGCCTTTCTCACGACAGTGGCAGACGGGAGGCTGTTGACAAAGAGGTATGGCCCCCAAAGCCGGAAGTATTTCCTACCTATCACTTTCCGGAAAAAGTCCCACCACCCCCTGAACCACCACACTAATGGGACAAGGGGGTGAAGTGTCCCCGGGCTCAGTTTTCTGATCCGGACAAATGGGAACAATATTAAATGGGGGCTGAATTAAAAGACCAGCAAAGCACCACGCAATTAGCTCCTTTCTACTCCCCCATGGGAAATACCTTTTATTTTCTCCCCTCCCTGCCCCTCGCTGTCTCCTCTATCCTGGAATCAGCTCCTTGACCCCAAAGTGTCCATCACCTACCCCGCCTAACTGTCCTCACTCCACTGCTCACCAGCTGAGCCCCCAGCCGCCTACCCAGTCAGTGACCAAGCCTGGCTGGTTCCTCCTCCAGCGCCCAGCACAGTCCGTGGGACAGAGTAGGTGCTCAGCAAACATCTCCTAGATGGATGGAGGGGTGGCTACTTTGCAGTCTTTTCCTTTTATCCATTCCCTCTGCTCTGACTTTCATCATCGCCTGCCGGGTCTCTCCCCCCCCTCCCCCCGGAGCTGTCTCCATTTTAGCTCCTACCCTGCAGACGGGGTGCTGTGCCCCCACCCGAGCCCCCCACTGCCCTCTCCATCCAGGCCGTGCTCCCCAGTGCAGCACACAAGGGGCTGAGCTCCTATACCCTCCCTCAGTCTTACCAAACACCCAAACCACTCGCAACTGCCTGAATCCAAGATCAAGCCTCCAGAGAGCTGCTCATGCTGTTGCCTCTGGCCCCGAATCTTCTCTCTTATCTCCAGTCCAATGGGCCTGGTATTCTCTACTGGACCCACCCACCCCACCCAAGACTCAGTTCAGGCCCTGACTCCATGAAACCCTTCCAGATCTCTCGCCCACGTCCACTGCCCCCAGTATACCAAAGCTATCCGGGGCACCAGTGGGACTTGAGTGCGTTATGAATATGCATGAAGATAAATGCAAGAATATGCATTCTGCTGGTGAGCCCCTGAGCCCCCTGAGGGCCAAGAGTGTGACTGGTATTTCTGTCTCACCAGTCCCAGCAAAGGCTTGGCCGGAGAAGGCACTTAGTGCATGTTTTATAAATGAACCAAGGAAGGAAGGAATCGATACAGACGGGTGTTGAGCAAGGTGTCCCTTGCTCAACAACTTCCGGTGGCTCTCCAGTTCTCCTCTGTGAGGGCCAGCCCCCCCGCAGCCTGGTCTCCAAGTCCTCAAGCCCTATATAAGGTGGCTCCGATCCACTGCCCAGCCTTGTCCCAAGACGCATGCCCCAGGCCTATCTTCTCCCAAGTATCTGCTCATGCAGCTCGCCTCCCCTGCCCCAGCCATGTGTCTTCCCCACTCACCCCTTTTGTGCCTATGGGAGCCCTGACCATCCTTGGAGATCTCACGGGCTTCAGGGATCCAGGGGCGCCTAAAGTAGGGGGCCAACTACTCTCGCATTCCCCAAAACCCACACACAGCAGGGGCTCTGACCGGGAGGACTTGGGTCCAGGGTGAATCCTGTCAATGTCCACCCCGGGGGCCATCGGGTCACCTCTTGAAATGGAACGGAGAATAGTACCTGCCACATAGGGCTACCGGGAGTCAGGGACGCTGTTGTCTGAAGTTTCTGGCACATAGTAGGTGTTCAATAAAGAGCGGCTATTTCCAATCCTGCTTGGAGCCCCCACTCCACCCCACCCCCGCCCAGAGAGGACGCCCAGGGAGTGGACCTAGACCTCCCCACAACCAGCAGCCCCGACCTCTCTCTTTCTCGTTCTCTCCCTCACCCCGACAGCGCCTGCAGCCAGCGACTGATGCTGCTGTGGATAGAATGACAATGAGGCGAGTACCTCAGCAAGCCCATCTGGGAAGCTGAGGCTGGGACAGGGCTGGGAATGAAGACAGGGCTGGACAGGGGCAGGGGCAGGCAGAAGCGCAGGATGGGGGCCAGCACTTGGGGGGGCAGGAATCGGAGGGCTGGGTTTAGGATGCAGGTAGGACTGTGGCGGGGATGAGGACAAAATCATCCCAAGGGGCAGGAGAAGACTGTGACACAGTAAGGGGGCCTCCCGGGCCAGGGAACAGAAGGAAGCAGCTTGAGGAGGAGGGGGAGAGGAAGGAGTACAAGAGGGAAGCGTGAGCAGGGAGCACAGAGGCAGGAGCCACCTACCCCTGAGTCCTGGGGGCAACCCCACCTGCGCCAGCCCCCTCCTCCGGCAGGTGGCACCAGTGCGGCCCCAGAGGAACAAGGGCTCACCCAGACCCCAGCAAAGGGGGTTCAGAGTTCAAGCAGCCTATCTCCAGACCTGGAGAGGAGGCAGGAGGGAGGGGAGCGGGAAGGAGGAAGAGAGGGGTGGGGCTAACGAAGCAGAGAGCCCCCTGCCATGCCTCTGAGGTTATTCAGCAACCCCCCCCCCTCACCAGGGACGCCTTGATTCCCCCCTGCTCCGAACACCGTCCTTCGTCCCAACTCATCGCCCATCCATTCACTGACTCTTGCAGCGGCCTCCAGCCCCGACCTCCTCCTCAGCAGTGGCCGCTCTCTCCCTCACCCTCAGGGCTTGAGGCTGCCGGTTCCATCCCGGTGGTCCAAGGGTGCGTGCTGGGGTGCACGCCCCCCCCCCACCAATGAGCTTGGGCCTCGCAAACATCCAGCCTAGTCGGGAAGCCCATGAGCTTGGCACTCTGTTGGGCCAGTAGCTTCATGTTCATACAGCAGGTGCTTCGTAACTGCCAGCCGCGCCCCCCTCCCGCGCCCCCTCCCCCATGGCATCGTAGCTCAGGACACAGAGATTCCAAACCATGGCTCCCGGGCTGAGCCGAGGTGCCCCCCGGTTCCCCGCCGACCCCCTCAAGCCCTGAGAGGAGTCAGAGGTGTCTCCCCTGCCTGGGCCTCGCAGCCTGAACCTCAGCTGTCCAGCTTGGGAGAAAGGCCCATTGCTCATTCCCCTTGAGTCTCCGCAACTCGGGCAATCAATCGGTCGCCATGGAAACCAGCTCTCCAATCAGAGGCAGGCACTTCTCGGCAATGCCAGCGTCACCCACCTACCCACCCACCCATGCAGGCCAGGCTGTGTGGGTCTCTCACCTAGGACTGCTGCCGGGCGGGGGGGGGGTGGTGGTGAAGGGGGTGGGAAAGCGGGAGACCTGGCAGAATCTAGGGGCACCTGCCTGCATGCCCAAGATTTCTGGGGTCCCAAGGAAAGAACGTTTTCTTGGGGCTGGGGAGAGCGACCAGCTGGCCTCCTGATTTTTACAAGTTTCATCCCCGTACGTTACTGCCCTCAGTGCTCAGAACAGACCTGAGAGGTGGGGATCGTTAGCCCACTGGGCAGAAGGGAAAACTGAGGGAAGCTGAGAAGGGAGGCTGGGCACAGACCCCCCTTCCCCGAGCCCCCACCCCTTCCTCCCTGGCTAGAGGAGTGGGAGCAGGAAAGGGGTGGGCGGAGCTCTTGGCCCCATTCCCCCCCCCCCAGCACCCACTTTCCCACTAGGTCTGCGTTCGACACTCACAGTGCCCATTAGCTTCGGGCCCGCTTGGAACCGTTAGGCAAGATCTACGGGCCTCCCCACCCACGCCGGCTGCAGCCTCAAGCCCCAGTCCCCGTCTTCCTGCAGGGCCGGCCAGATTGGACAGAGCCCAGACTCTGAGTCAGAGAGCCCCAAGTTCAACAACCGGCTCCTCACGGGTGTGCCTGGGCAAGCCAGGGAACCTCTCTGAGCCTCAGTTTCTGTTTGGGAAGTGGGGACAATTATCCCTCTCTTGGAGGGGAGTGACAGAGTCAAAGGACATAAAAACCTTAGCACAGAGCCTGGCCAGTAAACAGACAGAGGCCCCTCTCTCCATCCCTGTTGTCCCCTCTCAGTGCCCCCAAACCGTCCCTTCGAGCTGAGCTAAGGCCTCTCTAGGGCACCCTTGCTGGGAGGGAGGGAGGGAGAGAGGAGGCAATTGTTCCTATCATTAATAACCAGCCCAGGAAAATGTTAACTTACAGGTGAGATTTCGAGGAGGCCGTAGCTTGTCCCCAGACACAGCGAGGAGAGGCAGGATTTGAACCCAGGTCTGTCTGGTTCAGGCCCGAGCCCTCTCTGCTGCAGCACAGCCTCTCCTGGCCAGTGCAGCTGCAGCCAGAGCCCGTCACCCTGTGCCACCGCGGGCCAGCTCCCCGCAGTGCTCAACACTGACTGACCTACCTGGCGTACGAGGCACCCACCCCCACGTGAAGCCTCAGGGGTGCTGGCAGGGCGCTGGGGCACCCCACCTGGCAGGGTGATGGGGAGACTCCTGGAAGGAAGGAAGAGGTTATTTTCACTCCTCAGGCTTGGTCCCGGACGCCACGCAGTCACTCCATTACCGCGCCCTGTCTGCTGGGACCCATAGGATGCTCCGCAGAGAACCATCTGGCCCAGCACCCCAAGCCCAGCTCAGCAGGGCAACGGTCTCCACTACATTCTCCTCCCTGCCGACCGGACTCCAGACCCAGTCTTCTCTCTCCTGTCACCTTTACTGAGCACCTACTATATGCCAGACGCCACATGAGACACATTTACCAATGGCCCAGCCACCCTGCTGGGCTGTGCCTCTCTTAGAGGTGAGGACAGAGAGGCACAGAGAGGCTAAGCAGGTTTCTCGAGGTCACACACACCTGATCGACGCCAGAACCAGGATTTGAACTCAGGTTTTCGGGTCTTCCAAGGCCACTATACCTGAAGGAAGACATTGGAGCCTCCTTTACTGGACCTGCCTCTTTTCCTTGCCACCCTGCCCCCCCTCCGTGACTCCGTAGCACAGAACAACTTGATTCCAGCTATTATCATATTTCTGCTTCCCTTTTCCCTCTTCCCTCCTCCAGAAAACAAATTGATTCATCAAATTACACCTTTAATCTGTCCTGGGGAAGGGGAGGGATGAACCTCAGCCCCCTCCCCCCCCCAGGAGGAAGCGAGGCTGATAATCAGCCCACCCATCCATGCACTGGGAACGTTTCCCCACGCTCTCCCCTCCCATGATTAAACACTAATTGCCGCCATGCTCTCAAACTGAGGACTTTAATTTCCTGAAACGTAAAGTACATTTCAATCAGTTCCTCTCCCAAACCATCCCTCCTAAGAGGGACCAGAACACAGGCTCTTCAAGATGGAAGACGGATGAGCCTACTTCCTGCGTGGCTGCTCCCCCTCCCCCCTCCTCCCTCCCCCCACCTCCTCTTCTGTCCTTCCCAGATGCCCCTGCAGGAGGGGGCCTGTTGGCACCTGAGGTGTTCAGGGAGCACCCAAGAAATTCTTCCAACTGTGGACTCAGAAAAGGGAGGCAGGGCCCCTGGCGCTGGGGTCAGAATCAGATGACAAGGGCACAAAGATGGCCAGCCATAGGCAGGGTGGCAGCTACCCTCCCCCGCCCCCCTCCCGGACTCTCCCAAGTCAGTCTGGTCCCTGACGCTTCGTCTCAGCCCAAGAGAATCAGTGGAGGTTGGGCAGGAGCCCAGTGAGAGAAGACAGGGAGAGGGGCAGATGACCTCCCCTCTCTGGGTCTCAGGGTCCTTACCTGTCCCAAAGGGGGCTGCAGAGGGGTTCGGGGTCAAGAGCTAAAAGGCCGTTTGGCCTGGGCCTCCCAGGGACAGGTATGGGACCAGGACTCAGCTGCGTGCGGATTCCCCAGTTCAGATCCCAGAGGAGCTGGCTCACCAGGTCTGCAAAGGTGTCTAGCCTGTTGTGTGTTTTTTTTTTTTTTTAAAGCTCTGTAAATGACTCTCACACGTGGCTGGGGTTTGGGGACTGCCAGGCTAGCCTAAACCCGTCAGTTGACAGGTGTGAATATGGGCCCAGAGAAGGTGAGTGTCTAGTTCAGGGACACACAGGGAGCCAGAGGGTTAGGCCGGATGATCTAACAGCCCTTTGCAGTTTAGGAGTAATGACAGAGAGTGAAGGGGGGCTCGGGTGCGGCAGGACGCTGTGGGGGAGAGTAAGTGTGCAGGGCAGGGGAGGGCCAAGAGTCCTCAAATTGCCACTTGGGAACCACACCCCCTCCCCGAGTGTCGGTTGTTGAGAGGAAAAAGTTACTCCTTTATTCTCGAATGCAGAGAACTGCTGGGGATTTGCATGGGGGCCTCTCTAAGGTCCATTTGGGCTCCAGAATCCTCCAGCCAGGCCCTCTGGAATCCCTCTCATCACCATCGTCAACCTGGCAGACGCTTACCGGGCATTCACTGAGTCAGGCACTGAACTAAGCAATCGCCGCGGATGGCTCCTTTCCACCCTCTCAAACACCCTGAGATCTTACTCTCCCTCCGCACCGCACCCCCAGCCCTTCCAGAGGAGCCAAGCGAGGCTCAGGGAGGTCGCTCTCCGAGATCAAGCAGAGAGACCCGGGATTCGAACCCCATGGTGGGTCAGCGGAGGCCACGCTCCAGGACCGGGCGGTGCACCGGGGACCCGATGGGGCGGCGCGCGCCGGGGAAGGGGGGGCTCAGCGCTCATCAGCCGGCGCCGCGGGGGGCCTTCCCCAAAGCTCAGCGACGCGGAGGCTGCCGGCGGTGGCGACCCCGCCTGGGCGCTCCCGGCACCGACCCCCTGCGTCCGGCGGAGAAACGCTGGGCAGGGGGTCGGGCTGCAGGGCCCCCTACGCCCGGGGACCGCCTCTCCTCCGAGTCTGGGGAGTGGGGGGTGGGGGGGACACTAAATAGGGAAGGGACGGTGCCAACGAGGAGAGTAGAGCCCCAGAACCTCCCGGGGCGGAAAACCTCGTCCCCTTCCCGTCTTCCTTTCAGCGCGACCCTGCACACACACACACACACACACACACACACACACACACACACACTTCGCAGGTGGCTTGTCCTAGGTCAGACGGCGGCCGGCCGGGGCGGGACTAGAACCAAGTTGCTCTCGCCGGAGAGGGCGGGGACCCGACCCCGGAATTGGGAAGGGGGCAGAGGAGGACATCCAGGACGGCGCCCCCACCCGCACCAGCCGCCGCCACCACCCGCTCCCGCCCGAGCGGAGGCGGCAGGAGACGGAGCCTCGCCCGCCCCAGCGCCTCCGCCCTCTCCCCAGCGCCCGCCCCGGCTGGCGCCTCCGCGCTCCGCTGTCCCCCCCCCCCGCCCCCCGCTTCTCCCGTGGTGCCTCCTCCGGCTGCCCCCTCCTGGAGAGCTCCTCCCCTCCTCCCCCCACCCCAAACTGATCCTCTCCCCTCTCCCACTGGTCGCTGTCCGCCTCTCCAACCCTGCTGCGCGACCCTAGACGACTGTCTCAACCTGCTGCGCGACCCTAGACCAACGTCTCAAGCACACCTCCTCCCCCTCCTCCACCTG
Organism: Felis catus; assembly: GCF_018350175.1. NCBI lineage: Eukaryota > Metazoa > Chordata > Mammalia > Carnivora > Felidae > Felis > Felis catus. The sequence goes on from NC_058374.1 coordinate 131,194,729, forward strand.
CCCAGCTTCAGTACCGGCCTTCGGCATAAAATAGATTGAACTGGGGGTGGGGGGGCGAGAATCAGAAGAGCCTAGGGATGGAATGCCACCCTTCAATGGGTTAAAAAAAAGGTGGGGAGCGAGAACGTCTGTGTACAGATTTGTTTTCCTACGCATGTGTTTCCATGTTTCTGCGCAGATAACCCTGGCCGAGAAAGGAAGTCGCTGGCGAAGCTGCGCGTCTCCCGGGAGGGGTGCCTGGTCCCTGGAGGAAGGGACCGGGGAGACGCGGAGACCTGGTGTTGCACCCTTGTCTTTGTAAATATTGAAATATGCAAGTGCATTAGCAATTCCGATGAATAGATTAAATAAAACGCACACATTTACAGAAGGAAACTTTAGAAATAATAACCAGTACCTGGGGGTGTTGAGAAGATTAAATGAGATAATGTGTGTGAAGCAGTCAGACCCACACGCAAGGTTCAGTAAACCGCCCCTGTTTTGTCACCCCTGGCTTGCTAGCTGTCTCTTGCCGGCTGTCAATTTCGGTCCCCTTCCCCGCCCCCCCCCCCTTCTCCCAGCCTCTTCTGAGCTCCCTGCCTCTTCAGTCGCCCTCCTCCTCCTCTTCCTCTCCCTGCAGCCCCTCCCCGTGCTGAAGCACCTTGCCACCCATCCCTAGCCTATCTCCAGGCAGGCTGGTGAGGGTGTGTGACAAAGGAGCAGGGCTACAGTGTCGCCAAGGGGAAGGAAGAGGGGTGGCTGTGCCTCCCACCAGCCCACAGGGTTTCCCTTGGCTTGGGATTCCCAGCCTGACTTCAGGGCTAACCGTCTCTTGGAGCTTGGAGACTGGTGCGGGGGTGGGGAGGGGGTGGAGGGGTGGAGGGGGGTGGAGGGGTCCCTATTTAACCTTTGATGGGTCAAGAAAGGGTGGGAGGGGGGAAAAACAGCAGGCACAGCTGGACGGATAGAATTCCCTGTGGACTCCTTTCCAAGACAGAAGTCCCCAGTGCGCACACACAGCCTGTCCCGGCGTCAGGAAGACCCCACCGCAAGGCATGCTGCCCTCCCTCTTCTCCTCCGCAGGCTCCTCCTCCCTCCCCTCCCCTTCCCTTCCCAGCCTCCTCCAGCTCTCCTCTTCCCGATCTAGGCAACAGGTGATCCAGTCTCCGTGTGGCAGCGTGGCCCCAATGCAGGGCACATGGTGGGGCGGGCCCAGGAACTGGGGACCTTTTCAGAATCCAGGCAGTGACATCTGATGTCCAGGGCAGGGGTGAGGCATCACCCTGGCAGCCCCAGAAAGCCAGTCCAAGGAGTGGGGCTGGCTGGGAACCCAGGGGACTGTCTTGGGACCCTCTAGAAAGACCCTCCTCGCTAGTCTCCCTGTCTCCGGCCTCACTCCCTCCAGGCCACCACCCACCAATGCAGGTCTTAAAGGTCCTGATTCTGGGCTGGAGCTTAACAGGTCTTTCCCGGTGCATATCTGCCTAGTCTGTCTGTCTCTGTGTCTCTCTGTCTCTCTGTCATCGTCGGTGACTCCCACAGCCTCGAGGAGCAAGTGAAACAACTCCACTGGGGGTTCAAGGCCCTTCAGACCCGGCCCCACTGGGCTCCCTTTCACCATCTCTAGTCCTATCTGGAAGGTCCCTGTTACCACACAAACAAGCTTCTTCCCGGTTCCTGGAATGTGCCCTATGCTTCATCTGCTTGAGATATGCTCCCTGGCCTTCAAGGCACAGCCTCTACCCCGAGGAGGTCTTTCCGAAGGGGCAAGTGCTCACTTGTGCCCATGAGACCAGTCTGCTCTCTGCCACCACCACCCAGCCCTGAGCTGAGGGCGTAGAGGCTGCGGCGTGACCCATCTCTGAGTCTCCGGGACCCCTGGGACAGAGTGGCCCCTGAAGGATCAGAGGAACGACAGACAGCGGGGCCAAGCAGGGTCGTGGCCATCCTCGTGCCACTGGAGCCCGGCAGAGAAACAGTCCCCTTGCCTTTACCTCCAGCCTTTACCGAAGACCCGCAAGGTCCGTGGGATTGGTCCCTTTAACAGATGAAGAAACTGAGGCTCACGGCCACACCGACCACCTTTCCTGAGCTTCCGTATCACCTGTCTTTTGGCTCGAGTCAGCCGAGGGGAGGCCCTACTGGGAGCCTGCGGGGCGACAGGAGGGAGAAGCCAGGCGATTCTCCCTCCCTGAGGGTGGTACCCGCAGCTCCAGCTCCTCCAAGGCTCCAGCTCCCAGCCTGGTTCCACGGTCCTTGGACTCTGGCAAGCACCACCCCCCACTCTGTCCCCCTGGCCTAGGGGACCTCTCCTCGTTGTCCCTCGCTAATCACCCTGTGGTGAGTCCTTGGTGTCCCGGTTCAAGCCCCATTACCCCCACTCTACTCTCACTCTCTGAGGCCTTTGTTCTCGTGCTCCCTTGAAGTTACTCAATCTCGCCAAGCACTTTTGCACCCCTGGGCCATTCCCTCTGCCCGGGATGCTCCTCCCAAAGCTCTTTGCCTGGCTGGCCCAGCCCTTCCTCGAGCTCCCAGTCTGAATCCAGCTTGCTCACAAATCCCCGGTCCCGCTCAAAGCCCTGGGCGCTGTCTGTGCTTATACTTCGTCTGATGGTTTGCTTAATGTTGGGCGTCGCTATTGGACCACAGGCTCAGGAACTCGAGGCCAGCAGGGTGTGTTTGTCTTCTGCCTAGCCACGGCCACGGCCACGGCCACGGCGTCTGACGCCGTGTGCCCGGGGCCTCGCCGTCCTCAGTCGATACTCGCTGAATGAATCAATGAATCTATGGAATTTGCAGACGGCCACATGGGCTGGGCCAGATCACAAAAGGCCTTACGTGTTAGACTAAGAAGGTGAGTGGGGCATGTGGGAAATCTTTCTAGCTTCTTTTCCCTCATCAGACACCTGACTTGCTTTATGTCCCGCCCCCCGCCCCCACATACACCCACACTGAGAGCATAATAAAGTGTTCCCCAATAACTCTGAGCTTCCCAGCCACTCTGGCCCTCTTCAGATACACACACACTGAGCCTAGAAGGCCTAGGAGGAAGCCATGGAGGCTGTTAGGCCGGGTGAGTCACCCAGAGGCCAGAGCCCTGGATCAGGCTCTTTGCCTCTGGCGGCCCCTCAGGCCACGTTGCTAGCTGCAAGCCTGTCCCCTCCCTTACCCAGAGATCCCTGGGGAGGGGTGATGTCAGCACAGCCAGAGGCAATCTGCAAGATCTGTCCGGTCACCAGGTCAGCATCAGAAGAGAGCCACCGGGACCCCAAGGGCACAGCAGTCTCCGGCATGTTCCCCATCAAGCCTTGGAACTGCCAGGACCTCTTCCGGGCAGAGCCGGGAGACTCCCCTGAAGGGGAATACAGGGGCTCCTCTATTCTTTCAACCCAGGGGCCCTTAGCTCCCTCTCTCTTCCTCCCTGAAATGGGGGCCTACAGGTGTGACAGGTGACCTGGGACGCTCGCGGGTGTATGGAAAACAGAAGAGACAAGACAGAAAGGATGTGGGGTGGGGCACACAGCTCGGGCAAGCCCCGTGGTCTCTCTGTGCCTCAGTTGCCTCATCTGTCGAAAGAGGCCACCCAATTTTGCTAAGTGAAATGAGCCAGATCCAAAAGGACAGGTATTATTTTACGCCACTTTTGTGAGGTGCCCAGAGTGGGCAAATTCATAGAGACGGAGCGTAGAAGGAGTTCCTAGGGGCCAGAGGGAGGGAGAAGGGGACGGGAGTTTCTGTCTAATGGGCAGAGTTTCTGTCTGGGAGCCGAGAAAACTCTGGACTTTGGTGGACCGTACTGAGGGCTGTGCAACACTGTGAATGTGTTTAGTGCCACAGAATTGTTCGCTTAAAACGGGTTAAGATAGTAAATGTTATGTTACCACAGTTTTTAAAGCGCGCGCGCACACACACACACACACACACAGCGGTCAGCCCCTACCCCACAGGGCTGGCTGGGGCTCATACTGGGAAGGGTGTGGGAGCAGGAGGAACCCAAGGCTCCAGTGATGAGCCCAGGGAGACCCCGGGCGTTCTGCCTGCCACCCCCATCCCGCAGCATGCCGTCTGGTCTTCCCGTCCGTCTGTAGCTCCGCAGACCTCTTTCTCTTCCGTGGATCACCAGGCCCATTTCGAGCCCCAACAGCCCCAAGGTCCTGCCCGGACCAGGCCCCCCTCCCATCCCTAGGCGCCCCCTTAACTGCCACATGCCTCCCCTCCTTCCCTTCTCACCCTGAGAATGTCCTCATAGAGAAGAAAGAGGCAGAGGAGACTGGGGAAGAAGCCAACTATCCCGGTGAGAAGCTGCTATTAACCTCCCGGGAGGCTTCAGAGGAGAAAGCAGGGAGTGGGGAGCTTTCCCGGCCTCCCCCGCACCGACGACGGAGAGCCGGAAGGCGGCTGTCAGGTGGCGAGTGGGTGGTGAGGCGCTTGGAGTCCAATGATTTCTACCACAAATCCCCATCACTGTCTGGCGGCTACCGCAGAGGGAGCACCTGCTGGAGGCTCGGGGGCCTCGGCGACGCCTAAACCTCGAGAAGCTGGTGCCGTGATACTAAGCCCATTGTACAGATGAGAAAAGTGAGGCCCCGGGGGAGGCAATGGATAAATGGATATGGCTCCACAAAGGTCACAACAGCCAAGAAATACCTGCCTCTGAAACTATGTCTGTCTGAAGCTGAAGTCTGAGAGACATCAGGACAGATGGCGAGAGAGAGAGAGAGAGAGAGAGAGAGAGAGAGAGAGAGAGAGGAAGGGTCAAGACGAAAGAGATCCATTGTTCTCACCAGCGCCCCGTGGCAATGATATAAATGCAAATTAGGGGCTGAGTAGGTCAAAGGGGCTGCAAAGAGGCCGAGACAGAGGGTTGAGGGCTTGAGGAGGAGACCGGATTGACACTGAGAGCTCTGGCTGCCGCTCAAGGGGGCCACCCGGGAGCCAAAGGAGGCTCGATCCCTCTCACTGCCCTGCCGTCCGCTCTGCAGCCTGCTACCCCATCACCGTGCCTGGTGGCCATGACCCTTGCCCTCTCTTCCCGTCCATCCTGGGCTCAGCTTTGGAAGTGCCCACACTTCCGGCCCAGCTCGGGGCTACGTCCACAGTGCCCACCAGCCTGGCGTCAGCGTTGGGGGCCGAGTCTGAGCGCCTGGGTTCCGATCCTTGCTCTGCCACCGTGTGGCCTCGGACAAATCACTTTCCCTCTCTGGGCTGTGTTTCCGAGATGGTTGAACGGTTCCCAGATGGTTCTGTTTCCGGGGCTTTCATGCTCTCTGACGGTGGCACCAGCTCAGAGAAGGACCTCTGGTGCCAACTGGGGTTCTCCTGCTCCCAAACCTTCCATGGCTCCTAGTGTCCTCCAAATGAGCCCAACTTCTCCTGGGCTGTCAGGCCCTATCAGAGCAGGACCCTCTACCTTCCTCTGTATTCCCTTCCCATCTTCCTCTGCTGCCCCCAGAGTCTGTCCTGTGTCCTTCCGGGAGCTGGGGACAGGGAAGGTCTGCCTGGGCAGAGGCTCCCCGATGTGATGAGAAGGGCAGCCCCTCCCTTCGCGGTGTCAGTGTGGCCCTGGCCACACACTGTTGAGTGTGGCTGTCCCTCCCCGTTCTGCACCCTCTCCCCTCCCAGATCCCACAGCTGCCCCTGGGTTTTTTCCACCCTGCTCCTCCGGAAATCCACTCAAATTCCTCCGGGGGGCCTGGGAGCCGCTGGGCTTCACTGTTGATTTTTCACAAGTGATTATTGGCGGCAGAATTTGTCACCTGCACAATGAAAGGAAAATGAACCTTTCATCAGAGCCAGCCTGCGGAGGCTTCCAGAGGGAGCTGAGCCGGAGCTAGGTGTGGGGAGGGGGAGGGGGACCAGGAGGCATCCCTCCAGCTAGTCTGTGCCAGGCCCGGGGCAGACAGATCCGTTTCGAGCCCCAATACCCTATCAGAGCAGGGGGAGACTGAGGCACAGAGAGCTTGAGACAGTGGCCCAAAGTCCCCAGCAGCTAAGGAACAGTCCTGGGTCGGGAGCTTAGCTGTGCCCACCGGCTCGCCGTCAGTGCCAGCAAGGTGGGTCTCGCGGGGTTCGAGTCTCAAAGGCTGAAACACTGCAGATGATCTGGTCCAAGGCCTCCTGCATTTCACAGACACAGAGACTGAGGCCCCCAGTGAGGCAGTGACTGGCCAAGAACCTCACAATGAGGTCTCACAAGGTGGAGACTAGATCTAAGCGCTCCTGCCCGCAGGCCAGCCTCCTCCTCCATCCAGAAATCCCCAGGTGGGAGGAAGCCCCAGCGCCCCAAACGTCTGGACCACACATCCCCCCTCCCCCCTCCCCCTCCGACTCCCGCCCCCCACAGAGCCGTGGGCTCTGTAATCCATGGCATACATGACAAGCTGAGCCTCAGTTTCCCCAGGGAGACTGGGCATCACACCAGCCCATGTTTGGGTCTGCCTTGAAGACGAGCCCCTCCCCACCCCCCCCCCCCCCCCCGCCCCACCAGGCTGCCTCCAGTCTGAGGTTTCTGTCTGTCTCTCAGCCCCCGCAGCTCGCTGCCTGTGTTTCCTGCCTCCTCCACCTCCGCGCTGGCCAGCTTCCCTCGCGGCTGCTATGCCATCTTGCTCGCTCCTCAGTGCTCCTGCCACTCAGGCCTGGAAAAAGGTGACCAAACCCAGGCCGCCGGACCGGGAGGGAGGGGGCGCGGGAGACGCGGGGGGGGGGGGGGGGGGCTCGCTGGTGCTTCTCTTGGGGGAGGGGCGGGGCAAGTTGCCCCGCCCCCCACTGACCTCCAGGCCCCACCTTCTGCTGACCCCAGGCCCCTCCAGCTGTCCCCAACCCTCCTCCTCCAGACACCCCCAGTGTCCCCCAGCTCTTTCCAGCCTCGGCCTCCCTCTCAGGCCTGTCAGCGACAGGGTGGGCGGAGCAACGTGGGGAAGGGGGACGTGGGGACGGGCCAGGGTCTCTGAGAGCTCCCACACTGCGGTGGCCTGGCAGCTCGGCCACCAGGTCCCATCACCCTCTCCTCATCACCCTCTACCCGGCCCCTGGAAGATTCCACAGGCCCTCAGCTTTCAGGGGAAGCCCCAGCGCCTTAGCACGGCCTTCAAGGCTGCTCAAGCGCAGGCCTCCGCTGCCCTCCTTCTCCTTGGGGCCACCACCCAGCGGCTCAGCGGTGCCCACCCGCCTCCCCGCTCCTCCCCCTGCTCTCTCCAGCAGAGCAACAGAGGTCAGGGGCACCTGCTCTGGGACCAGGGTCAGCCTGGGAGTCCCAGCTTCACCACTTCTTCTCCTTTTTTAATTTTGAAAAAATTTTTAGTGTTTGTTTCCTTTTGTGACCGAGCGTAAGCAGGGGAGGAGCAGAGAGAGAGGGAGACACAGAATCCGAAGCAGGCTCCAGGGCTCCGAGCCGTCAGCACAGAGCCCGACGCGGGGCTCGAACTCATGAACCGTGAGATCAGGACCTGAGCCGAGGTTGGACGCTTAACCCACTGAGCCACCCAGGCGCCCTCCAGTGTGACCGCTTCTAAGCTCTGGCTCTGTGAAGCTCAGTTGTCACATCTGTCAGGTGGGACGGTCATGGTACCTGCCTCACTGGACTGTTGGATCCGTTCATATGAGGCCCTTAGAACGGTGCCTAGCGCCTGGTAAGCGCTCAGTGTGAGCCATCATCACCGTCCCCACCCCCACCTCTGTACCCTCGGCCAGGCAGCCCTCCCCATTCACCTTCTCAGGCTGTGGAGCACTGGCGGCCCCTCCCCCTGCCCCCTCACAGGGGTTGAGTTGACCCCGTTATCCGTCCCCACCCCCCTCTCTGCCCCACCAGTCAGTGAGCCGCTTCCCAGCCATCCCCACTCTTTCCACCCTCTTTGCCTGTCTCTGTGCGGTCTCCTCTGCCAGAAATACCCTCTCTGCTCTGTTCCCACCCCATCTTCTTCACTAGCCTCGTCCTCCAGGAAGCCCTCCCCAGAGGCTCTTTGTGGTGACCCTAGCTGGTGTACAGGCTTTAGACCCAGGATGATCTGGGTGCTCTCCCCGTCTGTGTGACCTCAGGCAAGGTGCCCCACCTCTCTGAGCCTTAGTTCCTTATGTATAGAACATATTAATAAATACCAGAGTCCCTGGCACTCAACACACCCTGAGGCACACTGACTTCTTCCCCCACGAAGGGCCACCCGGTCCTTTCTTCAATCCTGGACCTGCCAGTGACTCTTCGGTGGCACGTGGGTGTCCCTCCCATCGACACCACATTGACCCCAGGTGCATTGCTGAGCCTTTCACATCTACCCTCACCGGAGTCCTGCACAGACACGATAGCCCAGCCTTCTCAGGTTTATTGTGGAGACCCGTCTCTGTCCCGGAAGGGCTCAGGCCTGTGCGGGAGGTGGGCACTTCTCGGAGTGTCCCCTTCCAGGCCACCAGGTCCCCGGTGAAGGGTCAGAGCTGAGGGCCGGCGGACTGAGGGCCAGCGGGGGCCGGAGGCAGGGGCGGTGAGATTGTCCAGGCGGGGGCGGGGGTGCCGGGTCGGGGGGAGAGGGCCGCTACCGGCCCAGCCAGGGCACCGCCCTCGGGTCCTGGGAGGCCCTGGCAGGGGCTGAGTCCCCGCCCCTCTCCCCTCCCACCTCCTTCCTCCTATTTCTCTTTGGAATCGCTTCTCCAAAAGTTCATTTTGAAAGCAATCGATTTCCAAGCTGCTTGGAGATGTAATTTGATTTTTCATTTCGAAGAAATGATGGTTAAGGAAAAGTTTGGAGACTTAATCACCGTGGAAGGCCACGGAAATAAAGAATTCCTCTGCCCTTGGCCAGAGACCGCGGGGTCTGCGTGCAGCTCTCCCCGAGCCAGGAGAAAACGGGTGTGCGCCGGGGAGGCACGCGTCCCCAACACGCATGTGCGCCCCGCAGGCACACACAATAGACACACGCAACTGACCCGCATACGTGTGTGCAGGCTGCATACAGACACCCGGCCCCCACTTGGAGAACAGCCCCTACCCACCCCTCCGGGGTCCTCAGCCACCTCTCTGCAGCCCCCTCAGCTGTGCAGGAGGGGGTGCTGCGAACAGCCTTGCCCCCAGCTCTCTCTGTCTCTACTCCCAAACCCCCATGCATCCTGCTCTGGGACCAGGCTCACCGTCATGATTTCTGGAAGGGGTTGACTTCCACGCTTTTTCCAAAGGTCTATCCCTTTGGCGCAAAGGTGCAGATGTTCACAATCAGACATCTCTGCTTCATTCATTAGCTTTCACGGGCGTCCTGTGGCCTGGCCGGACAGAGATCCCAAGCAAAACCACGGACGTAACAGGAACCCTTACTTCCTGCCACTGAGGCACGTCCGTACTCAAGATCACATCTGCCCCCGCAGCCCCTGACGGACGACTGGGCGGGCCGTTCCCGGGAACGGGGCCTGGGACGGCGGCGGCCTCCATGACATCAGTGAGCACACTGAGCTCAGAGAGGTTGAGGAACTCACCCAGTGTTGCCCAGCTGGCAGACATCAGCACACACACACACACACACACACACACACACAGAGGCTAGTCGCTGGGCCTCCGACCTACCATTATCAATCGGTTCTTTTGCATCTTTAAGATTTCCCTCTGACGATGCAGGTTTGATACTATAAGGCAGAGAACCCCTACACTCCTTTAGTCCGGGGCCAGAACAATCCCTCAATCCAAGCTCTCGCATTTTCAAACCTCCTTTATGGCATCCTTGCCTAGGGTTACCGGGCCTATACTTGCACACCTCCCGGACGAGAGAGCTCACTCCCACCTGCTCTCTCCCCTCCCCTGTGGACATCACAGCAGTGTGATGGCCTAGAAAAGGCTAAGCCCTACCATCCGGGAAGCCGGGGTACGGACCCCAGCCCTGCCACGTAGCTGTCCTGGGGTTGGAGACGGGCTACTTCGCTTCTTGGGGCCTTGGTTACTTATGATGGAACCGGGGTCAGCAGAAGCCTCCGCACTTGTGAGGGCCAGGGACGGACCAGTGAGCGGACAGACAGCCCTGCCCTGGGCTGCCCCGGCAGCGGCGGGCAGCAGAAAGGTGCCAGTGCACGAGGCAGAGCCCTGGGGACAAACCCGGCCCTCGGCCCAGATTCCCTGCTCCTGCCCCAGTTTCACAGACCGGCCTACTTCTGCTCAAGGATGGCTGGAGGTTCCAGAGAAGCTCCCCTGGGGCCCTGCCCACCTCCACCTCCAGCCTCAACCCCACCCTGGACCCACACACCGGACTCCCAGCTTGGCTCAGGGTAAGCCCGGGCAGGGGAGACCCCCTCCACAGGCCCTCCTCCCTCCCAGGAACTTGGGATCCCTCACACCCCTCCCCCTCTCTCTCATCCACCAGAGAACCACCCGGCATTTGGCAGGGGTGGGGGGGGGGTCACCGAGGTATGGGAGGCTCTGCGTGGAAAAACATGTCAACCCGTGCCGTGCCTACATCCCCCTCTCCACACCGCCGACTTAGGCTGCCGGCTCTCTCCAGCCCGGAACATTCCAGACTCACCACCTTCAGGGTGTGATTATGCCCACAGGAGTTAAGGCTCAGCTTTGGAGTTTCTAAATAAAAGTCTGAAGCTTGTGTCTGTGCGCCGCACGGAGAGGAAGGAGATTCCCGCCCAGTCGATGGGCGCAGAGGAGGCCAGCGCGTCCTGAGACACCAGATGGGGCTGGTGAGGACGGGGCTGCTGAGAGTTAAGCGGGGGCTCTGCCCCGAGAGACGCCCCTGTGGGCTCTGGGATCCGAGGGGGAGGGGAAGAGCCCCCAGCTCTGCCCCTGGGGACAGCGGCCAGAGGCCAAGGGCACTCTTGGTGGGGCGCCACCTGGGCCACGGGACAGGGAGGGCAGCCTCGGGAAGGACACGGCGCCCACTGGCGACACCCCTGCCGCGGGGCCACTGTCCCCCTCTCCTTCCGGAAGATCACGGGCCCAGACACACCGCCAGGAGGGCAGATCAAAGGAGACCTTGATGCACCAGGAAAGTCCCTGCGTGGGCCCCGCTTGTCTAGAAAGGGCCGAAGAAAAAGCAGGGGCGGGGCGAGAGGGGCGGGGAGAGGCAAAAACGTTACATTTAGTTCCTACAAACTCCCCGGTGGAGTTGCCCCCTGCAGAAGTCTGCCCCCACCACACTGTGTGCAGCTCAGTGAGCAGACTGTGCGGGGGGGGGGGGGGGGGGGGGGGGGGGAGGGGACACGGTGACCTCAGCTGGGGACACTCCAGGGAGTGGACACTCGGGGCCCAGCAGCCGAGGGAAGGCCCACCGACCCCAGGCTGCTGGAGAGAATCCTGAGGCGGACCCAGGGCCCCTGGGCCTCCCCTCCCCTCCCTGCTTTCCTCTCCCCCCCGCCCCCCCAACCTCAGGCCCCTCCATCCACCTGCCAGCCTTCCCGTGATTGCAGGCCCCGGGGGCTGAGTGTGTGTGATACCAAGTCCCTAATCCTGTCATTAGCACTAATTACTCTAGTCAGCACAGGGTGGGGGGGGGGGGAGCCAGAGGGGCCAGCTCTGGCGCCCACCCCTGCCATCTATCCACGTGTCAGAATGCCAATTATCCCTCCCGGGCAGGAGGCCTGTGGGAGGCGGGAGGCGGGAGGCAGGCAGCCGGTGCCCGAGCACTTCCCGGGGACCCCGGGGCGGAGGCCAGGGCCACCCCCGAGTCTCCCTTTCACCCCTTCCAACGGCCCCGAAAGCCCCTCCCTCTCCTCCCAGGACTCTCCCCGCCACCCCCCTGCCTGAAGAAACCTGCCTCTGCCTCCTGTGGGCTGTGTGACCCCAGGTAAGCTGCTTCCTCTCTCTGGGTGTCTCTTCCCCCCCTTAAACCAGGGGGTGACACTGACTGCCTTCCAGCTGCACCGGCCTGCAAACCCTCTTCCCACAGGGTCTGCGTCCACCCGCGGCCCCACGGGTCCCATTGTCCCACGGCTTCCTCCCCTCCTCCCCTTCCCTCCTCCCCTCTCTCCTCTACTAGCCCACCCTGCCTCCCACCCCCTTTCCTTTCCCACCCCTGCAGCCTCCCGTCTCCCTGTCAATTAGACCGGCTCTGGCAGGATGCTCAGAGAACAGGCTAGGGCACCCAGCTGGAAAATTGGGTGGCGGCAGCTGCCTGGAATCCTAATGCCCCCGGCCCTGCCCTCCTCCTCCTCCTCCTCCTCCTCCTCCTCCTCCTCCTCCTCCTCCCCCCTCACCTCTCAGGGCTGGTTGCTGGGGATGATCCCACTCCCTGGCTGCTCCCCCCATCCCCGCCACTTCTGAGGCCCGCAGGTACCTTTCACTTCCCCACACGGGACCCCCACCCCACCCCCCACTTCCCACCATGCTCGGTCACACGCCCTCCCCCCCGGTCCCCCCCTCCGCTATAGTTCTGGCTATCAGCAGGATTCAGAGCTTGGAGGAAAGAGCACTGGGCTGGCAGTCCAGAGAGTGGCCTTCCTGCCTGTCCCCCTCTGGGCCTCGGTTTGCCCATCTGTAAATGAGATTCCCCCGTGGAGCCCGGCTGGGTAGCTTTCAGTTTTTCATCCGAAGCCACAGGCTGCCATCGGTTCGCTTCATGCCTGGTGGCTGGCCTCCTTTTTTATTTTTATTTTATTTTGTTTTGTTTTTGTTTTTACTATGAATGGTTTGGGGCCAGGCACAGGGTTTGGGCTCCTCACAGACCTCCCCTCCGCCCCTCCATCCACGGGACCCCATCATCTTTGGTCCTGCCTGGCCCCTGAGCAGTGTTTCTGGCCCTCCTGGGGCCCCTGGGTTCCCTGACCCTGAGCTGGCAGTCATCCAGGGCAGGGGGGGCGGCACTCAGGTGACCCCAGCCCCACCCCCAGCCTCCCCCTCAGGCAGCCCAGAAGGGTTCCTCTGATGGGCACTGAAAGAGACTTTCTTCCATCCACCTGCTCCCACTGAAGCCAACCCCCGTGTCACGGGCCCAGCCCCATGTGTGTTCCTCAGACCTCAGGCATGTCGGACTTTGGCAAGAGCGCAGGACATTGATGGTTCACACAGCTCAGGGGTTTTCTTTAGGAATTAATATTACTTTTCGTAAGGACTGTTGAATTACCCAGGTAATAAGTAACCCCAACCAAGTAGCCTCTTAGCATCCTCCCCAGAATGCACAAGCCTTCGGCCCGTAGGGCCTACACGGGATCCCAGAGGACCTCCGTGGATCCATCCAGACTCCAGCAGCCTTCGGGGAAGAATCTAGTGCCCACTGTATGCGGGGCATCTGGTCTCCTGAACTTGTCCCATCCACGAGGGCGCGGCAAGCACTTTCCCAGGACCCTCTGCCCCCACTCCTTCTTCCCACCAAAGGCCTGCCTCTTGTAGCCAGCCTTCAGCCTTAGCTTCGCCCAGTTCTGCAACTGCCCTGATGGGGGATGGGGGGGAGGCAGGGGGGGAACGCAGGAGCTGGGGGAAGGAGGAGCAGAGCCCCAAGCCTTCCCCTCCTCGCCCCCCAACCAGGCATCTAGTCCAATAGCTGCACGCCTATAAGACAACCAGAACTTTCACGCTGGAAGGTTAACCTCCGGCTGTTCCTTCTCTGGTACCTTCTTATGCAGAGAGCGTCTGTCACCTCCCCTGCTTTCAGTCACTTCACAGGAGCTTCCTTCTACTACCTGAGCCCCCTGGAGTGATGTCAGGGTCCAGAAAAGGCTGGAAGCGAGGAAAAAGGCAAGCCACACAATGGGAAGAGATGTTTGCAGATGGGACCCAGTTACAAATCGGTGAGAGAAAAGGAGATGACCTAATAGAAAACCGGACAAGCCACTTGAACAAGCGGCTTGAACAAGCATTTCGCGAGAGAGGGGAGCCACGGGGTCAACAGATAAGAGCAGGTGCTTAACTTCACTGTCAGGGAAACGCAAATTAAAATCATAATGGTTGCTGATTTACACACCCACCACAGGGACTAAAATGAAATAGCGGGACCGTATCATGGGTTGGCAAGGAGGCGGCACAACCAGAACTTTCATACAAAGTCGGGGACCGCGTATGGGGCGTCGGCTGGGCGTCTTGATCGGCTCAGGTCATGATCTCGCGGTTTGTGAGTTCGAGCCCCGCGTCCGGCTCTGCGCTGACAGCTCGGAGCCTGGAGCCGGCTTCCGATTCTGTGTCTCCCTCTCTCTCTGCCCCTCCCCTGCCCACGCTCTGTCTCTCTCTCTCTCTCTCTCTCTCTCTCTCTCTCAAAAATAAACAACATTTTAAAAAACAGAAATGAGGGGCGCCTGGGTGGCTCAGTTGGTTAAGCGTCCGACTTCAGCTCAGGTCATGATCTCACACCTCCGTGAGTTCGAGCCCTGCGTTGGTCTCTGTGCTGACAGCTCGGAGCCTGGAGCTGGCTTCCGATTCTGTGTCTCCCTCTCTTTCTGCCCCTCCTCCACTCACACTCGGGGCTCTCTGTCAAAAATAAACTTCAAAAAAAAAAAAAGGAATGAAAAATCTCACATTTCGTTCTGTGTACTTTCTGCAAGTGTGTGTATACACATATATTAACTTCAGAAATGTTAACCTAAAAGATGATAAAACACTGCAGAAGTATTTAGAGGGCGAAGTAGTATCCACTCCCTACCCCACATGACTGGTTGTGTGACCTTCCATATCTTTTCCTATGCAATTGTAGAGCTTAGTTGGATTTACACACACACACACACACACACACACACAAATGGAATTCTACCATATCCTGTCGGGTGGTAGTTTCTCATAGAACACAGAGGTTCTCAACCTTGGCACCACTGACATTTTGGGCAGGAGAATTGTTTGTTGTGGGGCTGTCTTCTGCACTGCAGGATGTTGGGTAGTGCCCCTGGCCTCTGCCTGCTGGTGGCGTTCCTCCAGAAGTGTCTCCAGGCATTGCTAAGAGTCCCCGGGGAGGGGGACAGCTGCCAGATAAAATACAAGGCATCCAGTTAATATGCATCAGCTGAGACTTTAAAAAAATGGTTTCAATGTTTATTTATTTTTGAGAGACAGAGCACGAGGGGGGAGAGGCAGAGAGAGAGGGAGACACGGAATCCGAAGCAGGCTCCAGGCTCCGAGCTGTCGGCGCGGGGCTCGAACCCACGGACCGCGAGGCCATGACCTGAGCCAAAGTCAGACGAAGTCAGAAGCTTAACCGACTGAGCCACCCAGGAGCCCCAAGAGACTTTTTTACTTAAAAAAAAAAAAAGGATTCACTGTTTACCTGAAATTCAAAGTTAACTGGGCGCCCTGCATTCTTCTTTGCTTAACCTGGCAACTTACCTCGGGGGCAGAATCATTGAGAACCAACAGCATCTCCCGTGGCTGGGTGTCTCTCAGGACACGAGGTCACCTCGTGGCCATTCTTTGCCATGGCCCTGCTGTACACACGTGTCGCGCAGCACTCCCCGCCGACGGACACACGTTGCTTGCTGTCCGTCGGGGGGGTTTCTGCCGCTGAAACCTGTTCGGTCCCTCGCGGGCCACCAACACACCCCCAGTTCTGCGTGGCAAAGAGCAGGGAGCGACTGGGGTTCCCGGGTGCAGGAGCAGCCTCTTCTCTCGGTCCACCACCTCCCCATCTCCCTGCGCGCGTCACCCCCAGGCCAGTCGTGTCCGAGGCCTCCCCAGAACCTCCGCTGATCTTTCCTGATGATTCATTGGGGGGACTGGTCACGTGCCGACCCCTGACCTATCACTGGCAGGGGCTGTGGTTTTCCCCCCCCCCCCACCTTAGACCAATCAGGAAGACCCATGGTGGTGGCGGGCGTGGAGGAGTCGTGGCTACTGTTGGAAAAGGACCGGGTGGACGACGAACACCACCGGGCTTGTTCCGAATTCGCCCTGTTGCAGCTCACGCTCCCATCCGCTCCTCGAGCATCAAGCAGACGGCTCTTCCAAGTCAGATCGTGGGGTCCCCCTCCCCCTAAATCCTTCAGCACACCTCACGGCCCTTAGAAACTAGAGACGCTTTAACCCGGGGCTGCTCCACTATACCTACCAGCTCTCCTGCTCTGCGGCTTCCTTGCCCCCCAACATAAGTCAGACCCGTACTCTGCCTCAGGGCCTTTGCACCTGCTGTTCCCTGTCCCTGGATCAGTGTCCTGGGCTCCCTCTCCCGAGTCAGGTCTCTGCTCGGACATCACCCTGGTGACAGGCCTCCCCTGAACACCCCATCTCCCCCCCCCCCCACCCGGGATCTCCTTCCCCAGTGTAGCCAGAGGCCAAGCAAATAACTTCTGTACCTAAGTTTATCCACTGTCTCTTTCTGCTTGGATGTCAGCTCCTTGAGGGCAGGAGCCTCCAGGTCTTGGTAACTCTTGTGTCCTTGGGGCCTTCTGGGAGCAGTCCGTGGCAACAGGGAGTTCTCCACTCACCTGACGGAAGCAGGAGGGGACGCACCTCTGTGTACCAGGTGAGGACAGGCTAGTCCCTTACCCGCAGCTATGAAATGCAAACACTCAGAAAACCAAGCCCCTTTTCTTTACCTGTTTGGCTGCAAACGTGACCCGAATTGATAGGAGACTATTTCAAGTCTTGGGTTTATCTTACTGTGAATATGAATGCAGCTCGCTGATGAAATGCTGTGTTTCTGGGGGGCTGTCTTGGGCCTTCCCCAAAAGCAGAGATAGGACTTGGGCGCAGGTGGTTTACTTGGAAGGCGAGGCCAGGAAGCAGGAGGCCGGGAGTGGGGAGGGTGAGGGGGATGGGGAAAAGCCAAACTAAGGGTCATTGTTGGGGTGACTGCAGCGGGCAATGGGGCGATGAGGGGAGAGATCTACCCCTCTGGGACCTCCTAAGAACTGAAGGCAGCTGAGCACTTACCTACCTGCTCCTGGGCCCTACCAGCCGCGGGTGCCCGAGGGGCATTCACTCCCCAGAACCTCCCGGCCGCACTGGAAGGGGACCGTTGTCTCCTCTGAAATCAGAGGAGGCCGAAGACCGCAAGGAGCCTTCAGCATGAAGCACCCCCAGACCCCGTGAGAGAATGACACCGAATGTGGCACAGGCACCAAGTGACCTTCTAGAAATCCGCAAAACACCTGGCCCCAAAGGCTTCAGGTTGCTGGGTTCAAAAGGACACGTGAAAAAGAGTCTCGTATGTACTTCTGAAGTTTTTTTTTTTTATTTATTTATTTAAAAATTTTAATTTTAAAATACATTTTAATTTATTTTTAGTTTATTTATTCTTAAGAGGGAAAGAGAGAGAGAGAGAGAGAGACAGAGCACAAGTGGGGGAGGGGCAGAGAGAGAGGGAGACCCAGAATCCGAAGCAGGCTCCGGGCTCTGAGCTGTCAGCCCAGAGCCTGACACGGGGCTCGAACTCACAAAGTGTCAGATCATGACCTGAGCCAAAGTCCGATGCTTGACCGGCTGAGCCGCCCAGGTGCCCCGGCACCTCTGAAGTTTTGACGTGGCCCAGAGCCCTCTGAAACGGCTTTACACTTTACACTCCCTCTGACCAAGTGCGAACACGGTGCCTCTACACCTGCACACAACACAGCACGGTAGCTCACTGTTAATGGTCATGGCAGACGTTCTCATGCATGCCCTGTACCAGGCGCTTGAACTTGAATAATTGAACTTGAATAACTTGAATTATTGAAATAAGTTCTCAAAATTTATTTCTCACAAAGACTCTACAGATTAGTTTGCTTTTTTCCAAACCATCTCCTTTTTTTTTTTCAGAGGAGGAAACGCGGGAAAAAGGCACAAGGCACAGAAGTTACATATTTGATTCAAGTTTCCATAGCTGGTCGATTCAGGGCAGGAGTCCAGCCCAGGCGGGATATTAACCACAGTGCTGCACTGTCTCTAATGGTGCAGCCACCTTTTAATTCTCGCCCATCTCACGGATGAAAAATGACAGTTCATCGTCATAGTGTGCATTTCTCTATGGTCATTTTATCACTTAGAATTAGCCGTGGGTACAAATAACAGAGACGTTAAGCCGGAAACATATTGCTCAAGTCAGACCTCGAGGCCGGCGGTCCAGAGCCGGCATGACGTCTCTACTCCACGGTGTCAGTCACGCAGCCTCCTCCTTTTGTTACTCTGCTGTGTGTGACCTCTGTTCCCAAGGCCTCACAAGTCCAGCATCGCTGCTGGAGCCCCAGCCATCACGTCCCGTCTTCCAGCCACCAGAAGAAACAAGAGATAAAGTAAAAGGGGACGAAGGCCACCTAGCAGCTGTCTTTTTAGGAAGGTTCCTTCTCACTGGCCAGAGGTTGGGCACATGGCCTCACCCAGATGGGAGGCTAGGGCGCGTCTTCATTCTAGATGACTGCGTGGCCAGCCCAAATTCACGTGTCCTGCTCCTATGGAAGAAGGCAAGGTGGGTGTTGCAGAACAGCTAGTGATCTCTGCCACACTGGGGGAGCATCTTTCGCAGGTTTCTCGGCCACTTTCAGTTCATACCTAAGAATTCTTCTCAGTCCTCTCCTTTTTGCAATTCGGCCAGTGCATTTGCTCTCCCTGTCTTAGTTGTGGCTATGCTTCTTACGGGGGGCTCACTACTCACCAACGCAACCTGTAACAGCAGTGGTTGGCCCTGAGGATGTGTGTCAGAGTCAGGCGGGTGCACCAGACGCGTCTCAGACGCCCCACAAATGTGGGCTTCCCTTGCTCTAAGTCAGGGGTCACCCGCTGCTGGAGCACATCACAATCTCCTGGAGTGCTCCGAGCTCGGAGGCCCGGCCTCGCTGACCACAGTGGGTCCACCGCTCTCCTGGAGGGGTGACCGTAGGTTAGCAGCAGTCTCCCCAGGTGGGGTCCGGGCAGGACAGAAGAGCCTAGAGCCTTCACCTCTCCCAGCCTGGGCCCTGTGCTTCCTTCTACTCATGTGGCCCCGGGTCGGCCCCAGAAGCAGCCCTGCCACTCTGTGACCTGACACGGAGCCCGCATGGACCACTCCGGGGCTAGGAGTTACCCCTTGATGCGGTACAGCCGCAGGCGGCTCCAAACAACACGAAGCCCCTCCTCGAGCGGGTTCCGGCAAAAGAAACAACCATCTCACAGGAAGGCGGGGACAAGGCCCGCCCAGGGTGATCCTCGGCTCCGCCGTCTCTCCAAACGCAAGCTTTCTTCTCTTCCCGTTGGCCCTTCCCAGGGTGTCAGCTTAGCTCACAGACAGGGTCCTCGCGGCCACGAGGCCGCAGTGGTTCCAGGTATCGGGGTCCAGGTGGCTCCAACAGGGGACCCAGAGGAGGACCGAGACCCTTCCCGAAGGCCCACCAACAGGTTTCCCCTCCCCGGTGGGGGGCGGCGCACATGGCCATCCCTAAACCAATCACTGGCAAGGGAGGTGGGACCACGTGACTGCCGCAGCCCAATCCGGGCCGGGGGCGGGGCCGCATGCAGCCCTGGGGGTGGAGGCGGTGGGGAGGGTTCTTCGCGGGAGAGAGCGAGGTCTCGCAGGACAACCCCCGCGGAGGGAACGGCAGTGCCGGGGTGACGAGCCGTCTCAGCCTGGCTCTGGGATCCTTTCGACACCTGAGGGGCACAATCAGGTGCATGCCCACCAAGGTCCCTCCAGCGGCTGCGAGGGGCAGTGACTGGGGCTCGCAGAGGCAGGGAGGCTGGTTTGGGGGCCGCTGCAGTCCTGCGACGGGGCTTGGCCCAGCGGGGGGAACGGGGTACTGGAGGGGATCGTCTTTCCAGGTGGCGTCTGTGGGACGCGCTGCAGCACCGGATGGAGGAGCGAGGGGATAGCTCAGGAAAGACGGCCCAGGGCGTCGACGAGGGCAGCTGAGTGGTGCCACTTACACGGAAACGGGGGGTTTGGGGGTGGGGGCCGCCGGGGGTGCCTGGGCCGGACGGGTAGCTGAGAGTCATCAACATATGGGTGGTATTTGAAGCCCTGGGGGCCCCGGAGGGTGCGTTCAGATGAGAATCGATGAGCGGACCCTTTTGGTGCCTGCCTGCGTTTCTCCAGCTATTTGCAGGGATCCAAGGGAGGAGCCCGAGGCCCGGATGAAGCCCCCCCCCCCCCCCCCCCCCGGAGAGGACCGTCTCCAGGAACGTCGAAGATACAGTCTGTAGGACTTCAGATTCTGTGTCTCCCTCTCTCTCTCTGCCCCTCCCCCGCTGCTGCTCTGTCTCTCTCTGTCTCAAAAATAAATAGTAACACTAAAAAAAATTTTTTTTTCATTTTGTAATTAGAAAAGACAAAAGAACTATGTGTTATCTCGCGGGTATGCCGCAAAGATCTAATGACCTGATGCCCCCCTCGTGATGCTGTTGTGAGGCTTAAATAGTTAGCGTTGTGTGCAAACACAGTGCCAACACATAGTAGGTGCTTTGTCCCTAAGTGAGGTCCTCCAGGACCGGAGCCGTGGACCGCTCACCTGCTCCCCCACCAGAGCAGCCTGGCCCAGTGACAGCTCAGGGACTAACTGTGGGAGTGGGTTGGCAACTGAACGGGGCACTGATGGGGAGACTTCCGGTCCAAAGCTGGAGCGGTTCTTAGGCCAGAAGGGGTTGGACAAGGGGGGTACGCATGGACCAAAACTGGGGGCTGCCGGGAACAGAGCGGCCCCAGCAACACCAGAGAAGTGGAGGGAGGGGGCACCTGGAGCAGTTTCTGGGCATGAGCCCGATGAGCAGATTAAAGAAGGGGCTTAGGGAAAAGATGGCCATGAATCCTAAATGCAATCTAGATGTTCTCCGAGAGAGCGGGAGAAGAGTAGTGTTCCCCTTTCGTTGCTATTTGATGGTTGGCCTGTGCTTTCTGGAACGGCATTCACTCAGCAGAGACTGAGCCCCATGAGGCCCCACTGGATACTAGGGTTATGTTTCGCCTTTGCTCCTCACCAAAAAAACGTGAAGGCAGCTTTCGAGACGGTTAAGGGATGGCCCCATCCAGGCGCTTCGGTTCCCCACACCTGGCCCTCACCAGGGTGCCGCCCTCAGGGCCACTGTCCTTGCCCAGGCAGCTCTTGGCTCCCAAGGGACAAAGCTGTGTCTCCTTTATGCTTCTCCGTTTGCAGATGCCAGCCAGGACCCGTGCTCCACGAGGTGCACAGAGCAAGGCTCATGGGTTGACCCCTGGAGTAAGAAACTAGGTAAACCGTGGGCTGTGGGATTCTGCCGAGCAGCAGGGGAGGGACCACACCCCAAATGCAAACTGCCTTTCAGATCTCCCCGTACCCCTCACCCCTCCCTTGCTCAGAAGCCAGCTCCATCATCCCCCCTTCCCCCCAGGGGACAAAATCCAGCCCCCCCCCCCAACCCCGGACCCAGGCTGGGCCATCTTTGCTTCCGCGCCTGCCCTTCTTGGCACCTGCTGTTCCCTCCTCTGTGACCGAACTTCCACAAGCCCACCCGGCTCCTGCCCAGACACAAAAAAGCAAAACCGTTTCTGCATCCGACACCATTTATAGAGGCTTTTCCTCCAAACGGCGGGCCCATCCCACACCATATGCTGCCCTGGGTGGGCTCCCGGAGCCCTGAGCCCAGGCCTGCCTCTGGTGCTCGCGAGGCCTGGGCAAGAGCTCAGAGGGAAACTCAAGAGACCGTAATCTAAATATGTAACCATTATAAATCAAGCTAACAAACTGTGAGGACATCCTCTCGCCTTGACGCAAATATACCCTCCTGATGACCTACGATAGAGTTGAATTTCAAATTCCTGGGGCTTTTGTGCGTGGTAGCTCTGGAAGAGGGAACCCCCTTTCCCTGGTCCATAGCACACCCACCCCCTTCCTTTCTCACCCTCAGAACTACCCCACAACTTAAGGGATCTCGTATGATGCCCCCCCAACCCACATGCCCAAGCTCAATCCACATGCCCCAATGCGACAGCTTCCCTGCTTGGGGTGCCCACACGGGTGGCACAGTCCGCCCTTGGGAGGACAGAGCCTGGAAGCGGGTCTAGGGCCAACTGGGAAGCTAATCTGGAATCGCAGGTATTTCGAGCAGGGTCTAGAAGCGGGGAGGGCCTGGGCGTGTACAGATCGGCCCTGCAGAGTTGTCGCCCACGGGGAGGAGCTGGGGGCTAGAGGGCCAAAGCAGGCCCTCTGATGTTCGCAGCCCAAGGCGGGGCCCCTCCTGACCTTGGACCCATCTGCCTCCTCCCTTCCCATCCCTGGGGCCCCGTCAAAATATCATTAAGACCCGACCTCCATCCTCCCAGGTCACACACGCCGTGCTCCCTGTGGCCTGAGAAGGCTCTCCCCATCCCCTGCTTTCTGGACTTCACCCTTCCCATCTTTAAATGAAGGGTCCGTAACAGAGAGCTCGACAGTAACCAGGATTTTACCAGCATGAATCAGAATACAGGGTCTGATGGGGCTTGGGACGTCTTCACATTAAGGTCAAGACTCAGGACCGGCAAGGCCCTAGACATCTTTCAAAACTGTCCTCCCTCCACCCTCCATTGGCCTACAGGTTGGGAGGTCCCACGGTGCCCTACCTTGGCCTTCGGCCGGTGAACCTTGACCTGAGGGGCCGTCTGGAAGATGCTGTCTAGAGGAACAAGCAAAGCTTGGGAGCAAACTGGGCCGGGGCGGGGGAGGGCGGTGGGGGGCAGGGGGTTCCATCCCAGCCCGCTCTGGGTGAGCTGTGCCAGCTCAGGGACATTCCTATTTCAGATCCTGTTCCCCCAAACGTAAAACAGAGCTAAAGCACATACTTCGCACAGTTGCCATGGGAATTAAAGGCAACTGGGTCCGGGTGCGCGCTAGACGCCAGACGGGAGGGACGGGCCCGCCCCCCTGCAGGACACCTGCTGGCACTGTGGAGCCAGAAGCGACAAAGCACCTGCGTCAAGACCATCTTGAAGCGGACGGTCACAGGTGGTTTCCCTCTGCAGGTCACAGACCCTTCAGAGAGCTGTGGGAACGGGTAATGAGGCAAAGGGCGTGGTTCTGCTTCTGCGCCCCGCCCCCCGTCCCTCCCCCCGCCCCTCCCCCCCCCCTTGCCGCTTCAGCAGAGGAACCCTCAGCCCCTTAGCAGCTCCTGTGGGCATCCGCCCGGTAGCCTCACAGGTGCCCTTGGGGGAAGTCCATCTGGAAAGCACAGGCTCGAGCCTGGGCCCTCTGTACACCTGCTGGGTCTCTGCTCGTAAATCCTTCTGTTGAAATTAGCTCTAGACAATTCTGTTCCGTGCGACAGAGCCCACACCAAAGTTGACGCATCCACGGCGCTCGTGCCTAGGAGATGGGGGTATTGTTTGCCAAAGCAAGAGGGGGGAAGGGGCAGAGGGTGAGTTTTATGCCCTGGGCCGTTGCAGATTCTGGTGGGTGTCTGGAGGTTGCCGGAAGGCCCGGGAGGCAAGAGTGTTGAGGTCAAGGACTTTTCGAGGCTACAGCTTCCCACGTCCCCACCGCTGTCATTGCGTAAGCCCCTTCACACGTGATCTTGCTTAGTTATCAGCTTGGCAAGAACCACGAGGACCGGAGACGGGCTGTCAAGAGATGCGGCGAAGGGCTGTTTTAGCCCAGGATGGATTGGCGACAGGGCTTCCCATTGAGAGGGGAGCTGGGCAGGACTGGGTGCGGCGAACTTGGCACCGCGGAGAGGGGAGAAGAGAGAGCAGGCTGGGGCCCCGAGCCGAGGGAAGGAGGAGGGGCAGCCTCCAGCCCTGGGCGTCACCTAGAGATTGTACCCTGCCGATCAAGCCGCAAAACTCTCCAGGCAGGAGTGAAGGGGGGGCAGGTGGTCCTGAGTGGACCACCGCCAGGGGCTCGAGTGCCAGAGACCCTGCTGTCTGGGACCCGCGTCAGGATGTCCTGGGACCCAAGACAAACATGAAGGAGAGACGCTCCTAGAGCTCAGGGCCTGAGGAAAGACCCCACGGCTGAGTTCCAGCAGGCAAGGCTGGAGAAGGGCCAGGAACAGGGTCCAGGGGTAGACCCACAGGAGGAGGAGGAGGACACAATGCGGAAGCCCAGAACCTTCCCCTCCGCCTCCCGTCTGGCACCGGGTCTCCTTTCTTGCAGTAAAAGGTCCTGTGGAGGTGGCTCCTGGGGGCTGAGCATTCACCCATGTGGAAGCCCGAAAATGCAGGAGTTGATTGGGACCTGCAATCCAGGACATAAGTGAGTTGGGGCCAAGAGAAAGTCCAGACCCAGAACTGGATTCTCCAACCCCATTATCTAAAACTTT
Source organism: Felis catus (assembly GCF_018350175.1). NCBI lineage: Eukaryota > Metazoa > Chordata > Mammalia > Carnivora > Felidae > Felis > Felis catus. The sequence continues at coordinate 131,218,745 of NC_058374.1, forward strand.
GAGAAC